>NC_053040.3:260381981-260695084 GCF_002575655.3 Aegilops tauschii subsp. strangulata
CCCCGCGCTCGTTCTGGCCCTTCCCCACTCACAGCCAACGCGCCCCGACTCCTCCCTCACCGCAGAGCCGCCCTGGCCCCCTCCTGGCATCCTACAGCGCCACCGACGCAAGCCGCCACCGCCGCTCCGACAGCTCCTGGCATGGACGGCGCCGCCCAAGCCACCCGCGCGCGCGAGCTGCCCCCTGGAACAGCTCGAGCTCATCCGCAACTCATCGGCAAGCGCTCGTCGCCGCCACGTCGCCCTGCAGCTACAAAACGGCGGTCGCCAGCGTTCTTATCCACGGCCGCCGCGGAACCGACCCCAACTGCCTATAAAAGGGACCCCGAGCTCGACCAGGCGCCCAGGTGACCTCAAGCGACTCCACCAAAGCCCCCACGGCCAGCCAGCGACGGCGGGAGGCCTTCTTCCCCATCTCCGACAGGTTCAGCCGCCGCCACGCTCCAGCCCCGCTCGTCGCAACCAGAGCCGCACCCATCTAACCAGTGCCACCATCCCCTTCCCCTCGGTCTCGCGGAGCCACCCAACACCTCAAACGCGATCGGGAACCACAGTAGCTATAATCCCCAAAACCTCCCGAAGCCACCTCCGCTGCGAAGCTCGCCGCCGGCGGCTCCCTCCATCCCCACCTGCCTAGCGACCACCGGGAGGACTGCCCTAGAACCGCGGATCCATCCCTGCCCTCCGGAGCCCGCGAGGAGCCGCCAATCGCCGGCGTCAATCGCCGGAGTCCCGCCTCCTCTCGGGCAGAGGAAGACGAGGGAAAGGCGACTGGTCAAACCTGACCAGTGGGCCCCGTGGACCCACTGTCAGTGACCCCGAGCCGGCCCGCGCTGTTTTAAGTGAAAGCGTAAACCCAGAAGTACATCTCCTCCGTCTCGAAAACGTATTTCTATTCGAACCATTTTATTTTCTGTTTTATTTAAAAACAGAACTTTCACTAAACTTTGACTGGCTATAACTTTTCCAAACAACTTTTTTGTACTGTTTTTAAACTATGCGTTAATTTGAATATTTTCAAAAATAGGATTTTGAAGAAGAAGGCAACCTTCAAAAAGTGCACCCCCACTTGCATACACTTGAAGGCAAGCATTCTGAACCCTGGCATGATATTTTTGGGTGTTGTTTGATACGGTTACAACACCACCTTGACATGGAGCATTCATTATTTTATGTGACGATGCGATGATACCCGTGAGTGCATAATGAGATTCTTTGCTGTTACAAATGGATATGCTGGTGATAGTAATCATCCTCATAAGCTTTTCATGCATACCGGAAGGAAGCCGGGAAAGTCTCTATCTTGGGTAGACACGAGCTTGTCCCTAGTTCCTCGTCGAGACGAGTATGTCCGGTATGGCATGGTGAGGTACGATGAGTGGTGACTTTATCTGTTAATGGAAATATATTTGTTATGCTAATCATACAGGGAATACTTGGACCTCCTGAGTCGGACGTAGATCGAGTCTTGTTCCAGTAACCCCCATACTTGTTTCGTACTACCACTTGTCCCTGCCGCAGGTAGGGCACGGTTCAGTAAGTTGTCAACCCCTTCCAAGCACACACCATACAAAGAGTCCATGGTGGAAGATACCGGCTGCATCCGGTAGGCATGCCACCTGGTTCGGGGGCATGGGTGTTTCCGGTGGGGACCGAGAGGGGGGCACCCCTTGGAGCGCGCGATATAAATTTGATCCCATGCTAAGTCAAGGTTGTAGCCTCCCCACATAGAGTTTTGCTTGACAGGTGTCGTGGGTGATTCCAGACGCCGGTAAGTTAAGCTGGTGTGTGCGGGTCAGGTGTGTTTTCAATTAAAAGACCGTAGACGGAATTAGTCCCGATGGACTAAAGAAATCCGTTACTCGTGGGTAAAGAGTGCATCCTCTGCAGAGGTTAAATCTATTCGGATAGCCATGTCCATGGGTAAGGACTACAGTCTGAGGTGGGTTTAGTGTCGGTCTTAGTGTCGGTCTACGGAGGAAAAACTACTAAACCAGAACATTGATTATGACCTGTGACATATGAGGATTATGATTATTATTATTCTGGACTAACCATTTACATTATTTGAATTATTGAGTATCCCTGGGACGGTTCTACCTCCTGGATATTCACTGTGATTATTCTTATATAAGCCCTTTATGTGGTGTCGCTCAGACGCCCGACTGTGGCATGCTTGTTATTTATTTTCCTTATAAGCCCTTTATGTGGTGTCCCTCAGACGCCCGACTATGGCATACTTGTTATTTCTATTATTTATAAGTCCTTTATGTGGTGTCGCTCAGACGCCCGACTGTGGCATGCTTGTTATTTATTTTCCTTATAAGCCCTTTATGTGGTGTCGCTCAGACGCCCGATTGTGGCATACTTGTTATTTCTATTATTTATAAGCCCTTTATGTGGTGTCGCATAGACGCCCGACTGTGGCATGCTTGTTATTTCTTTTATTTATAAGCCCTTTAGGTGGTGTCGCTCAGACACCCTACTGAGGCATGATTTATCTTATTTTCCTTTCGAGGCGTCGCTTCAGACACTCGATCGGTGCATTCTATTTCTACTCCCGTATTGCATATTCGTATTTTACATGAACAACCTGCATGCGTGCATCATGAATTTTGTTTATTTCGTGACTGACATTATTGCGTGGGTCGCGAAGCCTTCGTCTCCCTCGAGCTGAGGTCCCGCAAGGCGCTGCACTCCCTTTACGGAGAAGGGTATGAGAAGCCGCTAGCGACTCCTGAGTATGGCCCTGTTGTGCTTCTCCCCCAACTCGCTGAGGCGCTTGAGGGCATTGCCGCTGGAGTGGAATCCATAGTGGAGGGGGAGTGCCGCGTGCTTTTTATCGTGCCCCCGTCACGTGTCTTCAGCCACCTCCACCTCCGGGAGCCAGGCCTCGACCACAGCGCCCTAATCGAACCGGTGGCTCCTGAGTCCCGCAACACTTCTGCCGAGGCCGTGAAGAAGAAGGTGGAAGCCCTGCTAGAGAAATTCCTCTGCGTCCCCGACCCCGCAGCTGTGGCGACAGGAGCCGGCGGCAAAGATGGTGGCAGCGTCATCGACGACAGGCTCCCCAAGGCGGGGATAGTGGCAACCAAGGCGACGACGACGCTTCCTCCTAGTCTGACCCTGCAACATCCATCGTGCCTCGCGGAGGCGTGAGAAGTTCTACTTAAATTTGTGGAATATTATGTTTTGTAATAACTCGTTGGAACTCTTCAATTTCCCTTCCGTGCTGGATTTCGTTCTTGTTTGCCTTAGTGTTCTGCGTCGGCAGGGCCTGGCCTTGCACATACCTCAGCGGCTATTGGGGCGTCCGGATCACCAGGATGAGGCCAAGGGGTGAGGGGCTACGTGACCAGTGAGGCCCCTGAGTCGCGATGCTCAGGGGTCCCCCTTGACGTATGAACATCTCTCATGAAGGAAATGTGAGCAGCGTCTGAGTTAATTAGAAGCCCTCAATGCCTTTCCTCGCCAGATTTTACCTGGGAGGGACGCAAAGACCATGTGCGAGAGACGTAGTGAGGTGGCGTACGTGAGGCGTGGCCTGAGCGTAGCCCCCCTGCCTAGCCCCCTCGTGTGGGCCTCCCTTGGGGAAAGTTGCGCGGCAAGGGTGTACAGAGAGCCTATAGGCCATCCTGAGGTTATTGCAGCCACTAGGGTGCCCTCGGTTGTTTATTCACCAGCGCGGAGCATGGTGCTTCCACTTGAGCGTGGGCATAGCCGCTCCTCGATCGTGTCGTCTGCCAGCGTGGAGCATGGGGATTCTACTAGTGCGTGGGCATAGCCGCTCCTCGACAGTGTCTTCCGCCAGCGCAGAGCATGGGGCTTCCGCAGGTGCGTGGGTGGGGGTTCCCTCGGGGGGAGACTCCGGGGCGTGTACAGCCCCGTCCCTATGCGTGGCTAGCACGGCAGGACTGGAGGAGGTGTATATGGGCACTCGTGCGCCAGCGCGGGACTCACGAGGCCCTACCTCAAGGAGGGTTGCTCCTGAATTTTTAGCGCGGGGCACTTGTAAGAAACCTGCGAGATGTGTGAGGTGGCCTGTGCCGAGTGAATTTCCGGACGACATCGCATGAGAAGGCCAAACACCAACGACCCCAGGAGGTGACGTGAATGGGGCCGGCCCGCCAGACAGAGCTCAGCAGGGACGGACCCGAGCACAGACGTTGTGCCTAGTCTTCTCATGCAATAATCCTAAAGAAAGACAACCGGCGTGAGGCTCCCGCGGCGGCGAGGCACCGGGACGCGAGCCCTGACTTATCCACACGCGATTAGGTCATGCGAGAACAAGACACCATGGACCATCGGAGGTGACATGCATGGGAGCTGGCCCGCGAGACAGAGCTCGGCCACTTGGGTTTAGTGGTGTTGCAGGGACGGACCCGAGCATAGACATCATTCTAGTCCTTAATCATGAGGCGGTTGTGGGCGAGCTCGCGAAGGCGCACAACATTCATGGTGACGAAGCACGGGACATGGAGGTTGAAATATCTTAGGAAATTTATGAAAGGCAAAACTAGTTCTGATACATGCGCAAAATGATACAGGACACAGGGGCGGGCCCTAACAACTTGAGGATAATGTAGCCCGAGGGGTGCCCTCAACTAAACAAACCATAAAGTCACCTGGCGCCGTTGTTGTAGTAGTGTTGGAGTAGCTGAAGATGTGTGCTGCAGAGGTCGCTCCTCACGAGCCGACCGGCTCCTGAGTCCCGGGAGGCTCCGGAGGTTCGGGGGGCTCGCGAGGTTCCGGGACCTCCTCCGTCAAGAATGCTTGGTGCCTGGCCCTGTGAGCTACCAAGACGCCCTGCATGTAGCCCTGGTGTGAGGCAGCCATGTTCAGCAGGCTGAACGACATGCGGACATAACTGCAGGGGTAGCCCCAACTTCGGCCGATGCGGGACAGCTAGAAGAACTCCTGAGAAGTAGGCCTGTTGAGCTCTGGGATGTTGACATAGACGCGCAGCTCACCACCCACGTCAGGCATGGCTTGCGCTTCCTCAAGCTCTTCGATCGCCTTGGTGATGAACTCCTGAGCGCCCGGTGCCTCGCACCCTACGCCATGCTTGCGGAAGCGCGCATTGAAGCACGCCTCCACATGGTGCCCGAACGCCTCCCTCGTGACGTTTGTCAGGTCAGAGGCCCTCCAGACAAGAGCCCCCGAGCCCGTCCTGAGAGGGGCACCGGACATGCCTTCCTATGTGAGATAGAAAGGCGCCCCAGCAGTGGGGCGGGGCCTGAGGCACAATCGTCGGACGCCCCAGCCTCCCGACGGCCCTTGAGGAGGAGCTACTTATTTTTCTTGGGGACGGCCTTAGGAGGCCGGATGGCACCCTCGTCATCTGAGTTTTCAACCATTGCAGCCTGGTAGTCGCGCTCGAGGGAGCACACCGCGTCCTTCTCATCGCAAGCGACTGTGATGATGTCGCCACCTCCTAGCATCTTGAGGACATTGTAGCCGTGGTGAGTCATTGCCATGAACTTAGCAAGGGTCGGATACCCGAGAATGGCGTTTTATGGGAGATGAATGTGGGCGACGTCGAAGTCGATGTGCTCGGTGCGGTAATTGTCACGCTTGCCGAAGGTGACACGGAGGAGAATCTGCCCCAGGGGAATGGTGGAGCCATCAAGCACTCCTGAGAAGGGCTTGGTGGGGAGGAGCTGGTCGTAGGGCACCTATAGCGTCTCGAACGTCATGACGGAGAGGACGTTGAGCCCCGCGCCACCGTAGATGAGTGTCTTGGTGATGAGGACGTTGCTGATGGTCGGTGAATAGAGCATTGGGAGCGCGCCAGCAGCGGCTAAGCACTTGAGCTGGTCTTTAGAGTCAAAGGTAACGGCGTACTTGGAGCACCTAAGGGGGCACGATGCCCCAATCTTGGGAAGGGCCGCATTCACCTCATGACCGAACTACTTGAAGATGCGATGAGAGGTGAGAGCCTAAGCGCCACCCAGGACGCATGCAATGGCACGAGGCTCCTGGAAGCCCCCAGCCCCATCGTCTTGGCGGTGGTCGTCGTTCCTTCTTGGCGGTGGCGGCAGCGGAGGGAGGCCAGCATTGCCCCGAGGACAATCCTCACGAGACTGGTCCCTCCAGGGGCCATCGCGAGGCTGGCCCTGCTGGCGGTCCTCACGGGGCTGATCACACCAGTCCTGGCAGAGGTCGCGGTTGTCCTAGCGGCCTCCACCGCGGCCTCCTCTGCGGCCGTAGCCACGGTTGTTGTGCTCGGGACAGCAAGCAAGGCGCCCGTCATGGATTGCCCTGAGCTCCTAGCAGTCATTGGTGTTGTGGCCGTGGACGTTGTGGAGGACACACAATGGGCGACTGCCCCTGGAGGATTCGGCGTGGTCGCAGCCGCGCTTCTTCTCCTGTAGCTTCTAGTACAGCGGGGCCCTTGCGCTTCACGTCCTTAGCCTTGGCCTTCTTGTCTTCAGGATTGGCCTCCAGGAGATCCAGGAGGGAGAGGTGACCTTCCTCTACCCTCGCGCATCTGGTGGCCATGTTTAACATCTCCAGAGCCGAGCACAAGTCCTCATGTATGGCGAGCTCCTCCTTCCTCCTGACATCCCAGACGCCCTCAGAGAATGCCGAGATGATGGCTTCATCTGACACCTTTTCGGGATCTTGAGTGGAACGTTCATGAAGCGCCGTATGTACTTGTGCAAGGTTTCACCCAGTTGGTGCTCGAAGCGCCGCAGGTCGCCCGCGGTAGGTGCATGGTCACGAGTGCCCTGGATGTTCGCGATGCAGCGCTTGCGCAGCTCGTCCCAGGAGGAGATCGACCCCACCGGAAGGTTTAGGAGCCACGAACGCGCAACATCCTTGAGGGCCATGGGAAAGAAGGGCGCCATGACTTTGTCATTGCCGTTCGCCTCCTCGATACTCAGCTCGTAGAGCTGGAGGAACTCAGCGGGTTCAGGGGTGCCATCGTAGTGCGGAGGCAGATCCGGCTTGAACTTGACGGGCCAAACGATGCAGCGCAGCTCCGGGATGAATGCACGGCAACCTGCCGCACTCATAGGAGCCAGCCGCAGAGGAGGAGCCTAATCTTGACGCCCGTGCACCGCCGCCTCTGGCGGCACACGGTCTTGACATTGCGGTGCTGCACCACCTGGCAGCTTTCTTCATCGCGCGCCGGCGCCCTGCGCGGCGGGTCACGCTGGGCTGCCTCACGCCTCGGCTCGGGGTCCGCGCCATGCAGAGGAGGAGGAGGAGGCACGCCGTGCGCCACGTCGCCCGCCAGAGATGGCGGAGGGTGAGGCGAGCGAGACGGTGCAAGGGACCAGTGGCATTGACGAGCTCGGCGATGCGGGCGAGCCAGTCGTCGTAGAGATCGTTCACCGGGCGATAGCGCAGAATCTCGCGTGCCATCAGCAGCGCAGCCCACACGTTCACCGGCCGGCGACGAGCTTGAGAAGACGGCTGTAACACCCTGGATTTTTGCCCTTTTGTTTTTCTGATGATTTTCTTGGATTTCTTGATTTCATTTGTTTTTTCGTGGCTATGTGGTTCTGAAACTTGGGGAGATCATCTCTTCCCAGGTTTTATTGTGGCTTGTCATCCCCATCATCATCTCAAGATCATGTCATTTTCATCCTTGACCTAATCCAATAATCTTTTTCTAGGGAATATTCCTTTCTTGTTAAAGGAATAACCCTTTAAACCCTGGGTTGTGAAGAAACCTAAATTTAAGTCACTCCCAAAATTCCCGAACATTTCCCATAAATTGTTTGGGTCCTATCTTCCTCAAATATGTGAGAATCCTTCCTTGGCATCACCAAAGATAATTCACAAATATTCCTTTTCTTATTATGCCCTAAGTGGCTTTTTTAGAAGGAAGTGTCATTTATCTTTGCTTGATTGACCCCAAACTTTTTGGACATCTTTTCCTATCCATATAATTTCCCCATGACAAAATTCAACTCAATTTTCCTAGTAAATATTCTTGACCAAATTTTCAAAGTTCCTTTGTAAGGGAAGCCTGTGTGAAGGAAGTACAAGCTAGGCATATCGAAATGAGTTGAAATTTTGCAAGGTCCTTCATATGATCAAATAATGACTCTCCACCAAATTCGAGCTCATCTAACTCATCTATGTGAGCCCAGCTCCAAATGTTGGTTGTTGGTCAGATTTTCAGTTTGTGAAGCAACCAAATTTTATATTGCTTCATTTAAGCTGAAAATTTAATAGGACATTCGCCTATCCATATCAACTCTCTCCACCAAGTTTTGGCTCATTTCATTAATCCTTTTGCCCCGTGTAATTTTTCCAAGTTTATGTCCAAAGAGGATCTATATGAAGCAAGTGCTAGTTTGGCTAATCCAAATGGCATGAAACTTTTTGAGCATCTTCATATCTTCAAATCATTGGGCCATGCATATTTTCAGCTCATTTGATGCACCTATGTGAATTCCCCTTCATGATATAGATTTTGGACCAGATTATCTAATTGTTAAGCAACCATGTTAAATCTTGGTCCAAATCCCTACAAACTTCACAGATCATAATCCTTCCTTGCCTAAACACCCAAGACATCATGTTTTGCCCTTAGCACCTCCCTGTGGATCTCAGTGACCTGATTAAGTTTTGCAACAGCAAACTTGAGAGGATCATTACCACCCAACCACAGTGCCCCTGATAGATTCATCACCTCATTTGTAACCTAGCTTGGAGGGACTACACGCCAGAAATGGTCGGCCTGGCCAGAACGCGCCGCTTGCACCCGTGCACGCGGTGATCACGCTTGTGTCATGCTAATTGCGAGCGATGGCTAGTTCCAGCCACTATTCTCGTATACTCCCTCCTCGTCTCGACTCCCAGCCATGTCTGGTAGCTCCCTCGTGAGTCTCTGCATTGTCTCGTGCCCGGGCCACCTCATCAAAGAGGTATATTAGGCTCCATGCCTTGCTCACGTAATATCCAAGGAAGTCAAAAGCCAGACATTTTATTCAGGGATCCAAGTATTGGCGAGATGCCTATTGAGCTAATTCCTTCAGATGAAGTGGAGCCTTGCTTTAGAACTACATGTAATACGAGGCTTATACCGTCTAGGGCAGCATCAAAGTATTCTCTATCTACGGTGTCATATGGCTGGAGAGCTTAATTAAGGAAGCATGAGTTTTTCTAAAGGAAATCACATGTACCAATAAACACGTAGATATCCTATTTTTGTGGGAGTCTTTTTGGTAGAAGATAGGATTAAAATAATGGGATCGTTGTGATCATAGTAGTCAAGTTTATATACATTTTCTTTTAGTCGGTAACCAAGGTCGCCCTATATAACAGGGAGGCTTCGGCCATTGTCAGCAGGTTTTAATTGGTATGGAAAAATATTCAGAAAAGTCATCTTATGATTGGCGCATATCTGAGTTCCTGCATTCCATAATTTGGATCGTTGATTGCCTAGAGAAAATTCATCTGCCTCCGTTCTAGTTTTGCTCTGCTAGCTCTTTGCGTCAGTGAAAGATCCGGGCCACTATCGGAAGTGGGGTTCCGGCAAAACCCTTAAGGTTTGAACTCTAGGGTGCGCGCGAAGTTCTTTCCCCCCAACCGATCTACGCCCTAGCTCACTAAGATCTCGCGGACGAACTCGACGAACTAGCAACACAAAGACACAAGATTTATACTGGTTCAGGCCACCGTTGTGGTGTAATACCCTACTCCAGTGTGTGGTGGTGGATTGCCTCTTAGGCTGATGATGAACAGTACAAGTGGAAGAGACCTCCTGAGGTTGAGGTGTTCTTGTGTTCGGTGTGTGGCTAAGGATTGGCCCAAGGCTATCAGATCCAGATGAGATGCCCCTACTGTGGTGGCTAGTTCTACTTATATAGGCCCTGGTCCTCTCCCCAAATATTGAGCGGGAAGGGAGCCAACAACGGCGGGCTAATTTGAAATGGGACAGCTAGTCCGAGCTATCCTGACAAAAGTGGTCTTCGCCTGCGAAAGGGTCTGGTGGTGACGCTGTCTTGGGCTCCACGGTGACCTCCGTCCTGCTGGCCTGCTGATCTTGGTCTCGTTGCACCGTTATGCAAACCTTTGCCTGATGCCTCAGTACTCCGCGCCTGCGCCTGCTTCCTTAGCACCAAAGAGGAAACCAGGACACTTCGCGCGCTAGCGCCCGCCTGGCGCCCGACTAGCGTCGATCGTCATGGCACACGTCACGAGAGCCTCGCGAGGTTTGCCCCGCCTTGATAACTCTGCACCTCGCGAGACAGCCTGGAGAGGCCGCCCCTAAGGGGGTCTTGCATCGTCCGCCTCGCGAGCCTTGGCCCCTCGCGAGGGTCTTGAATGCCTTCTTGATGAAGATGGGTCGTACAGGCCTGCTAGCATAGCCACGCCATGGGCCGCAGGCAGGCAAGTCTGGGGACCCCCGTTCGCAGAACGCCGACAGTAGCCCCCGAGCCCAAGCCGCGCTAGGGCTTGGCTTCAAGGCGAAGCCAAAGGTCAAGTACGGAGCGCAGCGGGCCCGAAAAGCCTGCGGCCTTGGTCGACGCGTGGCGGTTGATTGGACGTGGGCGTCTCCGCTTCCCCACGCTCCTCGGCAACTGCCCTACTTGACAAGTCCCTGCGACATGCAAGGAAAACCATCATTACCTGTGATCGTGGGAGGCGCCGGTTGGCCTTCTTTCGCTATAAATGGGAGGGGGGCGGAGCCCCCGTCGCCCATCTCTTCTTGGTTCACTCGCAGCAATGGCGCACATCCGAAGGTTCTCCGCTAAAGAGAAAGGAAAGGCCCCACGCGACGATCCGGGGCCGCTCCCGCCGAAGAAGAGGTCGGTTCACCGCCGCGACGAAGCAGCGATGCAGGTGGTGACGAGGCCTTGGTGCGAGAGGCCTCCCCCAGGGTATCCGCTACCCTTGTATGCTCGAGCCGAGGGCTCAGGAGGGCGGGGCGACGAGCGGCACCGCCCGCGCCGCGTCCGTGGTCGCCGCGCCATGGCGACACACACCGTCGCCCCTGGAATCCACGCCTCAGATTCCTCGCGCGAGCTTGTGCTATGGGCGCTGATGCCCCCAAGCTCTTGGATCCGCTTCCCGCGGTTCTTCTCCGACGTGATGCCGCCGAGGGGGCCTCTCGAGCTCTGGCTGCAGCATGCCGACTGCAACGCTCCGGCGACCGGGGCAGAGATCGAAGCGGTCCCCACCGACGAGATCTCCATGACCCGTGGCTGGGGTGAGGTTGCGCGGATTTGCCACGCGGAAGGCACACTCGTGATTCACTTCGAGTACGACAGCGCCTCCACGCTCTTCTTCAAGGTCTTCGATACGGAGGGCCGCCGCCTGGAGTGTTGCCCTGGAGGGGAGTGCCAGGTTGATGCACGCTCCGCTCGTGGCTACTCCAGCAGCAGCAGCCCCTGGGAGTTCAGCGATTCTCCTGAGCTTTACGAGACTCCGGAGACGAGCGACGACAGCTACGTGCCCCCGAGCTCTCGCCGGGCTCGGAGCAGGGCCGCGGCGTCTAGCCGCCGCAGCCGCTGATCTGGATGGTGTCGGCGCCGGCCTCCCGTGACCCACTGTTGATGATGGCATCCGCCACGGGAGGGTGTAGATAGGATTCCTCTTAGTTCTTGCTTTTGTTTCCTGCGAAGAATCATGAAGTACCCCGTGGGGGGTGTAAAGGGTTTGTAATGTCTTTTGCGTGTGTATTCCTCGTTATGAAAATCTGCGACATGCATGTCCTGTTAAGGCTCGGTCTCCCCTTTCCAACCTCGCGATAGCTTTTTGCTCTATGCTGACAGGTCCCGGTCCCTAGGCAGGCTGCAGTCGTTGCTGGTATGCCAGGTCGCGTGCGGTGGTCAAGGCCAGGAGGTGAGCGGCCTGAGGTCCAGTAAGAGCCCCTGAGGCGCGATGCTCAGGAGGTCCCCCTTAGCGCTCAAGCGGCTATGGTAAGGTAGGAAAGGGACGCGGAGTGGCTGTAACAGGGATGCGACGAGTGTAACGCCTAGGTCCCAACAGCTTAGTTGTTCCGAGCTCGTGACTTATCTTAGCAGTTCGGGGTAGATTCTTGCGATGCACCAGGCCTGTGCGCAAACATCCGCAGCGTAGCTAGGTCAGGCCCGTACGGGTCCTCCCCCTTCCAATGCTTTCCTTTGTCCTCTACGTCCTCAGGTCCTGGCCCTCGAGCGAGCTCAGCCGCCGCTGGTATGCCAGGTCGCGATGCCGTGGTCAAGGCCAGGGGTGAGGGCTGGAGAGCCAGTAAGAGCTCCTGAGTCGCGATGCTTAGGAGCCCCCCTTTTAAAGTGCAAGCGGATTACTTGGAAGAGGTGGGAGCTCGCGGTGCCGCCTGGTGCTATCCTCTTGACATTCCTGCGAGCCAGCACAAGGAAAAACACGTTTTTGCCGTTGTGGTTGCCTGTCTGCCACTGGTTGATCTGTGTGGGGATGTAGGCACTGAGGGCCTGGTGAGGTGACGTGCACGGGGCATGCCGCGAGCCAGAGCTCGACCGCTCAGGTTTGTCAACGTGGCAGGTCGGACCCATGCACCAGCACCGTGCCTGTGGGAGGACGCTCCGTGGGAGGCAACGATCGACCAGGTGGCAATCGGGCAGGTGACAATCATAGGCAGATTAAGCATGGAAGGCAAATCAGCTTGGGTAAATGCAGAAAGATACATGCCACTGGGTCAGACCCACGCGGCCTGGGAATAATGCAGCCCGAGGGGCGCTCCCAGCTAAAGGAACTTGGAAAACGTCACCTAGTTCTGTTGACGAAGGAGAGTTGGGGCAGCTGAAGGTACGCGGCGAAGGATTGGCTCCTCACGAGCCACCGGGGCCCTGAGCCTCGGGAGGCTCTGGGGGCTCTAGTTGTTCCCTGAGGACCGCCTCCATCTCTGCTAGGACGGCGTGATGTCTGGCCTCCTGAGCCGCCAGGAGACGCCACATGTTGTGCTGATAGGCTGACGACACGCTCGGCAAGCCGAAGGGCATGCGAACGTAGCTGTGTGGTGGACCCTCGCAATGGCCCACACGCGAAGGCCAGAAAGGCTCCCGAGATGCGGCCCTGTTGAGCCCTGAGACGTCAATGCAGACGCCCAGCCCGGCATCCTCGCCTGGATGGGGAGCTGCACCTCGTGAGCGGCAGTCGCCGCGCATGGCCCTTGCGTCTTGTAGTTCTTGAGTGGTCTTGGTGATGAACTCCTGAGTGGTGGGCACTCCTTGCCCTGTATTCTCCTGAGGGAAGCGTGCCGCGAAGCACGCCTCCAGGTGGTGCCCAAGCACCTCCCTTGTGATGTTGGCAAGGTCTGAGGCCCTCCAGAAGAGAGCCCCCGAGCCCTGCCCGAGGAGGGTGCCGGGCGCGCCTTCCTATGCGATGGAGGAAGGCTCCCTTGGAGCGGGCGCTGATCCTGACGAGGCTCCAGCTGCAAGCCATCCTCCTGAGATCCTGCACGGCGCAGCTGCTTCTTCTTCTTGGGGAGGGCCTCAGGATTGCCCTCACCTTTGCTGTCGGGGTCGTCGATTGCTGCAGCTTGGAAGGCGCGCTCGAGGGAGCACACCGCATCTCTCTCTTCACATGGGACCGTGATGATTCCGCCGCTTCCCGGCATCTTGTGGACATTGTAGCCGTGGTGGGTGACGGGCATGAACTTGGCTAGGGCTGGATACCCAAGGATGGCGTTGTACGGCAGACGGATGTGCGCGACGTCGAAGTCAATAAGCTCGGTGCGGTAATTCTTGTGTTCTCCGAAGGTGACAGGGAGCCAGACCTGCCCTATCGGCGTGGTGGAACCATCGGTCACTCCTGAGAAAGGCTTGGTAGGCTGAAGCTGGTCATATGGGACTTGGAGGTTGTCGAACGTGTCGATGAGGGTCTTGGTGACTTGTACGTTGCTGATGACTGGTGAGCAAAGCATCGGGAGGGCGCCAGCGGTGGCTGCGCACTTGAGCTGGTCTGCCGAGTTGAAGGTGATGGCGCACTGGAACCACCTGAGCGGGCGCGTGGCCTCGAGCTTGGAGAGGACTGCATTCACTTCACGAGAAAACTGTTTGAAGATGCGCTGCGAGGCTGTGGCCTGGGCTCCTCCCAAGATGCAGGCGATACCACGTGGCTCCTAGAAGCCCCCAGCCCCCTCGTCCTGATGGTGGTCGTCGTTCCTTCTTGGCGGTGGCGACAGTAGGGGAAGACCGGCGTTGCCCTGAGGACGGTCCTTGCGAGGCTGGTCTCTCCAGGCGCCCTCGCGAGGATGATCTTGCCAGTGGTCCTCACGAGCCACCGCGTCCTCCTCCTCGGTTGTAGCCCTTGTCGCTGCGCTCGGGGCGTCAACCATAGCGTCCTTCACGAATGGCTCTGAGCTCTTGACAGTCGCTGGTGTTCTGGGTGTTCAGGTTGTGGAAGGCGCAGAACGGTCGGCTATTCTTGGATGACTTGGGCTGGTCCCTGCCTCACTTGGTGTCCAGCTCCGCTGCGAGCACTGCGGCTTCCTTGCACATCACGTCCTTGGCCTTGGCCTTCTTCTCCTCTGCACCCGCAGCCGGTAGCTCGAGGAAGGAAAGGCGCCCCTCCTTCATCTTGATGTCGCGGACGCCGTCAGAGAACGCGGAGATGATGGCCTCGTCAGTCACCTTGGGGATCTTGGAGCGGGTGTTGTTGAAGCGTTGGATGTACTTCTGGAGGGTCTCTCCTGGTTATTGCTTGATGCGTCGCAGGTCACCCGCGGTCGGCCGGCAGTCGCGAGTGCCCTGGAAGTTGGCGACGAAGCGGTCGCGCATCTCGTCCCAGGAGGAGTGGGCACCATCCTTGAGAGCCATAGGAAACCAGTTCGCCCTCACTTTATCGTCGCCGTTGGCCGCTTTGATGCTCAGCTCGTAGAGCTGCAGGAACTCCGCGGGGTCGGCTGTACCGTCGTGGCGAGGAGGCAGATCTGGCTTGAACTTGCCCGGCCAGGCGACGCTACGCAGCTAGGGGGTGAAGGCGCGGTAGCCGGCCGTGGTTGTCGGGGCCCGTCTCGGAGGTGGAGCTTGGTCTTGACGAGGCCCGCGTGCCGCCACCGCGGGTGGCATGCGGTCTTGGCGAGGTGGCGCGGGAAACGCAGGTGCAGCTTCTCGTGGCCGGGGAATTTCTTGGCAGCTTCTCGCTTCGCGCGCGGGCACCGAGCAAGGTGGATCGCGCCATGGGGCCGCGCGCCTTGGCGCCAAGGCACCGTCTTGGAGCAGAGGTGGAGGAGGCGCTCCGTGTGCCACGTTGCCCGTGGCTCGCGGAGGGCGAGGCAGAGAAAGGGACGGCGCTGGGAAGCCCCCTGCAGCACAGACGAGCACGGCGACGCGGTCGAGCCAGTCCTCGTAGAGGACGTCGACCGGGCGGTAGCGCAGGAGCTCGTTCGCCATGAGGAGCGTGGCCTGCGCGTCCATGGGAGCGCGACGTGCGTGGGACGAGGAACCAGCAGGGGTCAGCGATGGAGTGAGGGTGCGGCCGTCCTGCCGTACCAGCAGGGGCCGTCACCCGCCCTGCTAGCTTCTGCATCTCCTTGAGGGTCTGTGGTGGGTCATGTCTTCGATGGCCTTGATCTTCTCCGGGTTTGCCTCGATCCCTCTGTGGGATACGAGGAACCCTAGTAGCTTGCCGGAGGGGATGCCAAACACGCACTTCTCTGGGTTAAGCCTCAAGTTCACCTGGCGCAAGCTCTCAAAGGTCTCCTCCAAGTCTTGAATCAATGTCCTCGCCTCGCGAGACTTGACCACTATGTCATCAATGTAGGCCTCTGTGTTCCTGACGAGTTGCCGCCCCAAGGCGATGTGCATCAGCCGCTGAAAGGTTGCGCTCGCGTTGCGCAGGCCGAAGGGCATGCAGGTGTAGGAGTACACCCCGCATGGTGTCAGGAAGGCCGTCTTCTCCACATCCTCCACCGCCATCTTGATTTGGTGGTATCCAGAGAACGCATCCAGGAAACATAGCAAGACGCACTCGGCGGTGGAGTCGACGATTTAATCGATGCGCGGAAGGGGGAACGGTTCTAGGGGGCAAGCTTTGTTAAGGTTGGTGAAGTCGACGCACATCCGTTCCTTTCCACCTTTCTTCGGTACTACGACGGGGTTCGCCAGCCAATCTGGGTATCGAACATCTCGAATGGTACCAGCCGCCTCCAGCTCGCGTGTTTCTTGGACGATGAAGGCCTACTTCTCAGCGGACTGCCGTCTCGCCCACTGCTTCACGGGGCGCACATTGGGGCACCCCCTCAGATGATGCTGGATCACCTCTCTCGGGACCCCTACCAGCTGATTGGGCTCCCACGCGAATATCTCCTTGTTTGCGCGCAAAAACCTCACCAAAGCTTCTTCTTGTCCCGGGTCAAGGCTGGTTCCTATGGTAAAGGTGGCTCCTGAAGACCCGTCCTCGTCAACCGGCACCTACTTGGTCTCCGCCTTGTCTTGGGTGAACAACTGCTTCTTCTTGGCGGGCGCGGTCTCCTTAGCCTCAGGCGTACTAGCGCCAGCTAGCTGCGCTGCTGCCGCGGTCTTGAAGGCGAGCCTGAGCGCCGTCACGGCCTCCTTAGTGTCCCCCTTGATGGTGAGGACGCCCTTGCTCCCTGGCATCTTCATGAGGTTGCAGGCCGGGTGAGTCGCCGCCATGAACTGAGCGAGAGGCGGGTACCCGAGTATGCCGTTTTACGGGAGACCGATGCGGGCGATGTCGAAATCCACCAGCTCAGTGCAGTAGTTGTCGCGTGTGCCAAAGGTGACGGGTAGGCGGATCTGCCCCAGAGAGTGGGCAGCTCCGCCACCTACTCCCGAAAAAGGCTTGCTGAGGTTGAGCCGCTCGGGCGGCACGTGGAGGAGGCTGGAGTCTTCCACGGAGAGCAAGTTGAGGCCGGCACCGCCGTCGATGAGGGTCTTGGTGACGGCCATGTTGCAGATGGTAGGCATGCAGAGCATCGGGAGCATGCCAGAGCCGGCGGTGGAGCCGGGGTGGTCTTCTGAATCGAAGGTGAGGTCGGCCTCCGACGCAGCCCAACCCGGCGCAGCCCCCGGGCGCTTGGAGGCTACCCCAATCTGACGGAAGAAAGGCTTGACATGGCGATCTGAAGGCGGTGCTTGAGAGCCACCCAGCAGCGCCGCGACCACGTGGTGCGCTGGCACCGCGTAGCGCGCGGTGAAGAGGTCGCGGAGTTCCTCCCAGGACGCCGCCGTGGACCCCGGGAGGTTGAGCAGCCAGGCGCGTGGCTCGCCGACGAGGGCCATGGGGAACTAGTTGGCCATGATCTTGCCGTCGCTTCTGGCATCGAGGACGGCCTCCTCGTACGCCTGTAGGAACGGCACCGGATCTGCCGCGCCGTCGTAACGCGGCGACATCTCCTGCTTGAATTTGGCTGGCCACTGCACTCGCCGTAGGGCGGGGGCCAGGGCTCGGTACCCAGACTCCCTGCTGCTGGTGTCGGTCACAGAGGCTGGTGGCGGCGCACCTGCCATGGGAGCGAAGCGCGGCGGCACGGGGCGCAAGTTGGTGGAGAGGAGCTCCGGCGCACCCCTACCTGGCGCGCCAAATGTCAGATGTGGGGTTCCGGCAAACCCTTAAGGTTCAAACACTGCGGTGCGCGCGAAGTCTCTGCCTCCTACCGATCTACGCTCTAGCTCGCTAAGATCTTGCGGACAAACTCGACGAACTCGCAACACAGAAAGACACGAGGTTTATACTGGTTCAGGCCACCGTTGTGGTGTAATACCCTACTCCAGTGTGGTGGTGGTGGATTGCCTCTTGGGCTGATGATGAACAGTACAAGGGAAGAACAACCTCCTGAGGTTGAGGTGTTCTTGTGCTTGTGAACTTGTGGCGTGAGGATTCGATCAGTTCAACCTGCCCCTACTGTGGTGGCTAGCTCTACTTATATAGGCCCTGGTCCTCTTCCCAAATATCGAGCGGGAAGGGAGCCAACAACGGCGGGCAAATTTGAAGGGGGACAGCTAGTAGAAGCTATCCTGACAAAAGCGGTCTTCGCCTGCGAAAAGCCCTGGGGTGACGCCGTCTTGGGCTCCATGATGACCTCCGCCTGGCCGTCCTCCTGGTCTTGGTCTCATTGCACCAATATGGCAACCTTTGCCTGATGCCTCGGTACTCTTCGCCTGCGCTGGCCTCCTTAGCACCAAAGAGGAAATAAGGACGTTGCGCGCACCGGCGCGCGCCTGGCACCCACTTGGTACCGTTCGTCATGGCCCACGTCACGAGAGCCTCGTGAGGATTGCCTTGCCTTGATATCTCCGCTCCTCGTGAGCCTGCCTGGCTAGGCCACTCCAGTGGAGGTCTTGCGTCGTCCGCCTCGCGAGGCTTGGACCCTCACGAGGGTCTTGGATGAAGATGGGCCATATGGCCTGCTGCTTAGCCACGCTATGGGCCGCAGGCAGGCAAGTCTTGGGACCCCCGTTCCCAGAATGCCGACAGCTCCTCGGTAGTGGCGACGGCCAGCATGGAGCATGGTGCTTCCACTTGTGCGTGGGAGGGGGCCCCCTCAGGGAGGAGCCCCCGGGTCATGTACAGCCCCGCCCTGACACGTGGCTTGCATGGCAGGGCCGCGAGGTGTATCTGGGCACTCGTGAGGCTGCCTGGGACTCACCTGGCCCTACCTCAAGGCGGGTTGCGGCTGGTCTTGAGTCTTTGATAGCTGTGTGTTCCTGCGAGACGGTTAGGAGCAAGCGCTCTATGTCCTCAGGTCCCGGCCCTCGAGTGAGCTCAGCTGCCGCTGGTATGCCAGGTCGCGATGCCGTGGTCAAGGCCAGGGGGTGAGGGCTGGAGAGCCAGTAAAAGCTCCTGAGTCGCGATGCTTAGGAGCCCCCATTTTAACGCGCAAATGAATTTGCATGATGAAGGGACGTACCCGTGGCGGGTGGCAATCGAGCAGGTGATAATCATAGGCAGATTAAGCATGGAAGGCAAATCAGCTTGGGTAAATGCAGAAAGATACATGCCACTGGGCCATGCCCAAGTGGCTTGGGGATGATGCAGCCCGAGGGGCGCCCCCAGCAAGGTAAGCTAAAGACATAATAAAAGGATACACGCCACAGGGATGGACCCACGCGGCCTGGGAATAATGCAGCCCGAGGGGTGCTCCCAGCTAAACGAACTTGGAAAATGTCACCTGGTTCCGTTGACGAAGGAGAGTTGGGGCAGCTGAAGGTACGCGGCGAAGGAATGGCTCCTCACGAGCCACCGGGGCCCTGAGCCTCGGGAGGCTCTGGGGGCTCAGGTGGTTCCCTGAGGACCATGTCCATCTCTGGCAAGACGGCGTGGTGCCTGGCCTCCTGAGCCGCCAGGACACGCCGCATGTTGCGCTGATAGGCTGACGACACGCTCGGCAAGCCGAAGGGCATGCGAACGTAGCTGTGTGTTGGACCCTCGCAACGGCCCACGCGCGAAGGCCAGAAAAGCTCCTGAGATGCGGCCATGTTGAGCCCTGGAACGTCGATGCAGATGCGCAACCCGGCATCCTCGCCTGGATGGGGAGTTGCGCCTCATGAGCGGCGGTCGCCACGCATGGCCCTTGCGTCTTGCAGTTCCTGAGTGGTCTTGGTGATGAACTCCTGAGTGGTGGGCGCTCCTTGCCCTGTGTTCTCCTGAGGGAAGTGTGCCGCGAAGCATGCCTCCAAGTGGTGCCCAAGCACCTCCCTCGTGATGTGGGCAAGTTCTGAGGCCTTCCAGAAGAAAGTCCCCGTGCCCTGCCTGAGGAGGGCGCCGGGCGCGCCTTCCTATGCGATGGAGGTAGGTGCCCCTGGAGCGGGCGCTGATCCTGTCGAGGTTCCAGTCACGACGCCATCCTCCTGAGATCCTGCACGGCGCAGCTGCTTCTTCTTCTTGGGGAGGGCCTCAGGAGGGCCCTCGCCTTTGCTGTCGGGGTCGTCGATTGCTGCAGCTTGGAAGGCACGCTCGAGGGAGCTGTAACAGCCCGGATGTAACTTTCCATATTTGTAACTCCAACTCTTGCCATTTTCGGCTATGTGTTATGATATTCCCTCCGTGGTCGAGTTTTGTTTTCCGTTTTGCATTTTTTGTCATGCATCTCATACCATGTCATCATGTGCATTGCATTTGCATACGTGTTCGTCTCTTGCATCCGAGCATTTTCCCCGTTGTCCGTTTTGCAATCCGGCACACCCACCTCCTCCAGCGCACCCCTCTTGTTTTCTTTCGTGAGCGGGTGTTGAACGTTCTCGGAATGGACTGAGGCTTGTCAAGTGGCCTTGGTATACCACCGGTAGACCACCGGTCAAGTTTCGTACCATTTGGAGGTCGTTTTGTACTCCAACGGTTAACCGGGCAACCGCAAAGTCCTTTTGTGTGTTGCAGCAAAACCCCCCCTCCAAACAGCCCAAAACTCCTCCAAGTCTCTTCCATGCTCTAGGTCATTCGATCACGATCGTGTGGGCAAAAACCGCACTCCATTTGGAGTCTCGTAGCTCCCTCTAGCTATATATATGTGAGTCCCCTCGAAACATTCGCAGATCAAACCCTAACCTCGTCCCCTCCGTGCCGCCGGACAAAACTCCCACCGACGGACGTGTCCGCCTCCCACCGCCGCCGCCACGTGTCGCCTTCGGATTCGCCGCCGCCCGCGCCCACTTCGCCGCCCGCGCCGCCGGCCCGGAGCCCGCGTCAGGCCCTCCCGGCCCGCGCGCCTCCGCCCGCCGGGCCCCACGCTGCCGCCGCCTCCGCCGCCACGGCTCGTCACCTCCCGCGCCGGCGCGCGGCCGAGGCCGCCGTCAGGCCATGCCGCTGCCCGGAGGAACCGCCCGGCGCCGCGCCGCCCTCCTCCTTCCGCTGGCGCCTCCCTCCTTCGCCGCCCCGTGCCCCGAGCGCCGCCCTCTCCCTCCTCCCTCAACTCCGGCAGCCCCGTCGAGCTCCGGCGCGCCATCGGGCCCGATCCGATCTGGAAGGCCTCGAGGTTGACTTTCCTCTCCTTCCCCCGAAATTCTTCCAAGTCCCGAGTTATTTGCACTACATGCCCCTGTTCAACGCATCATAACTCTCTGCATATAGCTCCGTTTCGCGTGTGTAATATATCGAAATGTTCAACTCGTGATGCTCTACATTTTGTTCCATTGCACCAAGTTCATTGGAGTTCATCTTGATGCCCAAATCTCTGGTGCAAGAGTGCTAGTTGCTGTTATCTGCTGTTACTTATCAGGACTTGGAGATTTGTTATTTTTGTTGCATTTAATCTGTGCATCTTATGGGCATGAGCTCTACATGTGTTTTGTTGTATGCCATGCCATCTTTACAGAGGTGTATGCCATGTATTTTTGTGATCTCTGTGGTGACTAGAACAAGTATGCCATGTATTTGTGTGACTGCTGTTATTTTGTTGCCATGTATCCATGAGGTTACAGAGAGATCTATGCTCCTTTTGGAGATGTTCAGTAAGGATGTTTTGTAGTTATTGTTGTCATTGATCCGTTCCTGCCCTTGTTTGCAATTATGGAGTGCCATAGCATGACTTAATCTTGCTCTACTTTTTCTATAAAATATTTCTGGCAGATTGTTTACATGTTATTCAATTTTGCCAAGCTTGTTGTAGTTGTTTCCATTCATGCTATGTACTTGCTCTTGCCATGGATAGCTTCATAAACATGCCATCTTGCTGTAGGTATGCTTGTTTTGTCATGCATTGCTTTGTGATGACTGCATCAAGCTCACCAAGATGCCTTCATATTATTGTTTCTGCCATGCTCTGTTTTCTGCAAAGTCTGCAACCTGTTAACGAAACTTGCGATGCTTACATGGTTGCCATCATATTTCTGGTCCTTTTTGGCTTATGGTCAGTAAGGGACTTTTGTCCTATTCATTTAGTAGAATACTTCCATGCCTTTTTTTGCCATGTTAAGTTCCTGTAGCATGCAGATTTCATTCTCTGAACATTGCTACCTGATGCTGTTTCAGGCATGTCGAGTAATTTTCACCAAGTCTGTGAACCTGATATCTTTTGCACTTCTGCCATGCTTGTTTGAACCTGTTATGTTGTGATCTAGCCGTAGCTCATTGTTCATCATTTGTCAATCATGTCCTGTAGATTACTTCCATATGATTTGTTGCTATGTTGGAGTGCTGTAGCATTGTTACTTGTTGCATTCTAAGTGCTATCATGCTGTTAATCGCAGATTCGTGTCATTCTTGTTTTGCTTGCCATTTGCAAACCATGCATCCGTTTCCGGTGATCTTTATATCGATTTCGACCGAAATCATCTCATCTTTCCAGTGGCATGCTTGGTTTGCTAAGTTACTGCCTTGTTCATCATTTTTTCTTCCGGAGCACGCATATGCATCGCATATCATATCTTGCATATCATTCATGTTTTGCATCATGTTGCTTGTGCATTTCCCGTGATTGATTGTGGTTCCATTGCTTGTGTTCTTGTCTTGGGTAGAGCCGGGAGACGAGTTCATGAACGAGGAACCTGTTGAGTACGCTTACGAGGATCAAGCTTTCGACAACTCTGAGAACCTTGCAGGCAAGATGACCATACCCTCGGAATCACTTCTATCTTTGCTTAGCTAGTTGTCCGCTCTATAGCCATGCTGCGCTACCTACCACTTGCTATATCATGCCTCCCATATTGCCATGACAGCCTCTAACCATCCTTTCCTAGCAAACCGTTGTTTGGCTAAGTTACCGTTTTTGCTCAGCCCTTCTTATAGCGTTGCTAGTTGCAGGTGAAGTTGAAGTTGTTCCATGTTGGAACATGGATATTTTGGGATATCACAATATCTCTTATTTAATTAATGCATCTATATATTTGGTAAAGGGTGGAAGGCTCGGCCTTATGCCTGGTGTTTTGTTCCACTCTTGCCGCCCTAGTTTCCGTCATACCGGTATTATGTTCCTTGAGTTTGCCTTCCTTACGCGGTTGGGTGATTTATGGGACCCCCTTGACAGTTCGCCTTGAATAAAACTCCTCCAGCAAGGCCGAACCTTGGTTTTACCATTTGCCACCTAAGCCTTTTCCCCCGGGTTTTCGCGAGCCCGGGGGTCATCTTTATTTAAACCCCCGGGCCAGTGTTCCTCTGAGTGCTGGTCCAAACTAGAGCCACTTGAAGCGCCACCTTGGGGAAACTCGAGGATTGGTTTTAGTTGTACGTAGTGTTCTTCCGGTGTGCCCTGAGAACGAGATATGTGTAGCTCCTATCGGGATTTGTCGGCACATTCGGGCGGCTTTGCTGGTCTTGTTTTACCATTGTCAAAATGTCTTGTAAACCGGGATTCCGAGACTGATCGGCTCTTCCTGGGAGAAGGTTTATCCTTCGTTGACCGTGAGAGCTTATGATGGGCTAAGTTGGGACACCCCTGCAGGGTATTATCTTTCGAAAGCCGTGCCCGCGGTTATGAGGCAGATGGGAATTTGTTAATGTCCGATCGTAGAGAACTTGTCATTTGACCCAATTAAAATACATCAACTGCGTGTGTAGCCGTGATGGTCTCTTCTCGGCGGAGTCCGGGAAGTGAACACGGTTTGAGTTATGCATGAACGTAAGTAGGAGTTCAGGATCACTTCTTGGTCATTACTAGATGACGACCGTTCCGTTGCTTCTCTTCTCGCTCTCTTTTGCGTATGTTAGCCACTACATATGCTTAGTGCCTGCTGCAGCTCCACCTCATTACACCATCCTTTCCTATAAGCTTAAATAGTATTGATCTCGCGGGTGTGAGATTGCTGAGTCCTCGTGACTCACAGATTCTACCAAAACAGTTGCAGGTGCCGACGATGCCATTGCAGATGATCGGATCGACCTCAAGTGGGAGTTCGACGAAGAACGTGGTCGTTACTATGTGTCTTTTCCTGATGATCAGTAGTGGAGCCTAGTTGGGACGATCGGGGATCTAGCATTTGGGGTTATCTTATTTTCATTTGGATCTTGACCGTAGTCGTTCTATGTGTGTATTTTGGATGATGTATGGATTATATTTATGTATTGTGTGAAGTGGCGATTGTAAGCCAACTCTCGTTATCCCATTCTTGTTCATTACATGGGATTGTGTGAAGATGACCCTTCTTGCGACAAAACCACAATGCGGTTATGCCTCTAAGTCGTGCCTTGACACGTGGGAGATATAGCCGCATCATGGGCGTTACAAGTTGGTAATCAGAGCCATCCCCGACTTAGGAGCCCCCTGCTTGATCGAATCGCTGGCGTTGTTGAGTCTAGAGCAAAAATGTTTTGAGTCTTAGGATTATATATATCGGAGAGTAGGATTCTATTTACTCCTCAGTCCCTTCGTCGCTCCGGTGAGGTCTCCTAACGTAGAAGTTTTGACTCTTCTCTCCTCAAATTTCACAAAAAAAAAATTTAGGATCACGCGGGTATCTTGGAATCGTTCCGATGGTTTTGTGATGAGAACATTGTTCTTGGTGCCTCCTGACATTTAGGGGTTGTGGTAGTGTCCCGGGGAGTTGAGCTCCGAGGTGTTGTCGTCATAATTTTATCGATGCAGTTCTGGAATACCTGAGTTTCGCTGACATCGAAATCTCTTTTATGCAGTTGTTGGTGAGATCACCTCGACGCCACCCAGTACTGGGGTGGGAGTTCGGGAGTATTGCCATAACTCGTATAACAGACGTTTTTCGCAGGTTGAGGTACACGATTTCGGAAGATTTCTTGGTTATGTGTTGACGGATGGATACAGCTGGATCTAGGGATTGCTAGTTTGGGTGATATATTTTGTGTCCCCTGTATCCCCAACACCAGATTGCATAAGCAGAAAGTTTCGGGAGTTTATAAGTGGGAATTCAAGTAGCTCTTAGGATATCTTTCCGACAGACGCATGATATGAGATTGGGGTTCGACGTCTAGTGGTCCGCCATTCCACGGTTGGTTTTACAGTGGTCTCGTAGTGTCTTAAAGAGTCCTTGGCTATGCCGACGCGGGGACGCTTCGTATGTCATGTGCATTGCCTTGTACATGATGGTGCTGTACGATCGAGCCCGTGTGGGCCCCACCACGAAAACTTCAGACGAAATCTCTATCATATGTTTGTTCTGGCTTATTCTGCAAGCCAATATTTTGTTTTGTTTTGAATTGTGGTATTCGAGTATTTTCGAAGTCAAATGTTGATTCCATATCTTTTTCAAGTGGCTTCTCAATTTATGGAAGTGTGATGATTTACTATGGAACTCATTCGTTCATCCTCGTTCGAATGTTTATTGTGAAGACTATATGTTGCAATTTCTGTCCGTTGATTCTACTTGCCTATTTGTCTATCAAGATGCTAACGGATGTCACCCTCTTCAGGATGGCTCCGGCAACGCGTCAGAATCCGGATCGCAATGAAGGGAGTCAGGCGAACCCTCCGCCACCACCTCCTCCTCCGGAGGCATGGCAAGCTATCATGGCAGCCACCAATGCCAATGCTCAGATGATTCTGCAACTCTTGCAATAACGCACCCAAGGGCAAGGCAATCAAGGAAATCAAGGTCAAGGCAACAATCAGCCTCACTTCGCTACCCTCAACCAGTTTCTCGCAAATCAGCCCAAGTCTTTCAGCTACTGTGCCGAGGCCACGGATGCTGATGATTGGCTCGTGGACATCAACAAGCATTTTGAATGTAGCAATGTCAAGCCTGAGGATTTTGTCAAGTTCGCTTCTTTTCAGCTCAAGGACCAAGCTGTTGATTGGTATCAACAATACAAAGATTCCAGAGGAGGTCGTGTGATCACTTGGACTGACTTCTGTTGGGATTTCAAAGCGCACCACATTCCACAAAGTGTTGTTGAGAGCAAGCGTGAGGAGTTCCGCAATCTCAAGCAAGGCAGCAAGTCTGTGTATCAGTTCAACAACAAGTTTCAGAAACTTGCTCGCTTCGCTAAACAAGACGTTCCTGATGAAAAGAGCATGATCTATCACTTCAGAGGTGGCCTTAGAGAGGATCTGCAGTTAGCTCTCGTTCTTGTTGAGCCTACTCAGTTTGATCAATTCTATAATATGGCACTGAAGCAAGAGGCTGCTCAGCTCAAGTGTGAGGCTTCTAAGAAGAGAGTCAGAGACGCAGTTCAGTCTTCTTCTTCCTCGCTAGTGGCTGCTAAGCAAAAGAAGTTCTGGTTGCCTCCTCCTCCTCCTTTTCGCCAGCCTTATCAGCAGAAGAACAAAGGTGGCCATGGATCTTCCCACTCTTCCAACTCTGGCTATCAAAATAAGTCTCAGAATCAAGCTCCAAAGTCGAATGCTCCTTATCACCGTCCACTCTCAGAGGTGACTTGCAACAAGTGTCAGCAGAAAGGTCACTATGCTAACAAGTGCGTCAACCAAAGGCGCCTTCCGCCTCCTCCTCCTGTCAGATCTTCCAGCAATGCAGTGGTCAAGCATAATCCCAAGTCTGCAAAGGTGAACATGATGAATGCAGCTCAAGCAGAGGAATCTACTGATGTGAGAATGGGTACCCTCAGTTAATGATATTCCTGCAAAAGTTCTTTTTGATACTGGTGCATCTCTTTCTTTCATTTCAAGACCTTTTGTTGCCAAGCATGAGTTTGTGACGGAAAAGATTCCTATCCCGTTGAAGGTTGTGTCTCCGGGCAAGCAAATTACATCTAATAATTGTGTCCCGGATGTTTCCATCAAGAGGGGAAACTATAAATTTCTGTCTTCTCAAGTTGTTCTTGGGGGCTCGGATATTGATCTAATTCTCGGGATGGACTGGCTTTCTAAGCACAAGGCTCAACTTGATTGTGCTTCCAGGGAAATTCAATTGACACACTCTTCTGAGGATGTTATCGTTTATGCCACTCATGATGAAACCATTCGGTTATTTTCTCTCAATGAGAAGGGCGAATTGAATGCCATCTCTCAGATTCCAGTGGTTTGTGAGTATCAAGATGTCTTTCCAGAAGAGCTTCCGGGTATGCCTCCTCACCGGCCAGTTGAGTTCGCTATCAATCTTGAGCCAGGCACTGAACTCGTTTGCCAGCGTCCATACAAGCTTGCACCTAAGGAGCTGAAGGAATTGAAGAAACAGCTCGATGAACAAGAGCGTCTGGGTTTGATCAGACCGAGTTCTTCTCCATGGGGTTGTGGTGTTCTTTTTGTCCAGAAGAAGGATGGCACGGACCGACTTTGTGTCGACTACCGTCCATTGAACAAGAAGACAATCAAGAACAAGTATCCACTTCCCAACATCAATGAGCTATTCGAGCAACTCAAAGGTGCTAAAGTATTCTCCAAGCTTGACCTTCGTATGGGTTATCATCAGATTCACATTCGTGAAGAAGATATTCCCAAGACAGCATTCAGAACAAGCTTTGGTTCTTATGAATATACTGTCATGTCTTTCGGTCTTGTCAATGCTCCTCCAACTTTCTCTCGGATGATGAATTTCATCTTCAACCCCTATACCAATGAATTCGTCCTGGTGTATCTCGATGATATCTTGGTCTTCTCCAAAAATAAGAAGGATCATGCCAAACATTTGCGATTGGTGCTCGACAAGCTCAGAGAGTATCAATTTTATGCGAAGTTTTCCAAATGTGAGTTTTGGCTCGATGAAGTTCTTTACCTTGGTCACATCATCTCTGCCAAGGGCATCGCTGTTAATCCCGAGAAGGTGTCCGCAATTGTGAATTGGGAACCTCCTCAGAATGTCAAGCAGCTTCGCAGTTTTCTTGGTCTTGCAAGCTATTGCCATTGATTCGTTGAGAATTTCTCTAAGATTGCAAAGCCTCTTTCCAACCTCCTCCAGAAGCATGTGAAGTATATATGGTCTCCTGAGTGTGATGTTGCTTTCAACACTCTCAAAGAGAAACTAGTCACGGCTCCTGTCTTGACTCCTCCTGACGAATCCAAGTCATTTGAAGTTTTCTTTGATGCTTCTCTCCAAGGTCTCGGTGCTGTGTTAATGCAAGAGAAGAAAGTTGTGGCCTATACATCTCGTCAGTTGAAGCCAAACGAAAAGAACTACCCCACTCACGATCTTGAGTTGGCGGCAGTTGTCCATGCATTAATAACATGGAGACATCTCTTGTTGGGAAGAAAAGTGGACAATTTCACCGATCACAAGAGTCTCAAGTACATCTTCACTCAGCCCAACCTCAACCTTAGGCAGACTCGATGGGTCGAAATGATTCAAGAGTACAATCCGAGTATTGAATATACTCCAGGCAAAGCCAATGTCATTGCAGATGCTTTGAGCAGGAAGGCTTATTGCAACAGCTTAATTCTCAAGCCATTCCAACCGGATCTTTGAGAAGCTTTCCGCAAGCTGAATCTCCAAGTTGTTCCTCAAGGCTTTCTTGCCAACCTCATAGTCTCTCCTACTTTGGAAGATCAAATACGTGAGGCACAACTTCTTGATGCCATGGTAAAGAAGGTGAAACGTGGTATCAACAAGGGTCTTTCCAAATACAAGTGCTATCGCATTGAGGACAGAGACACTTTATTCTCGAGGACCGGATTGTGGTTCCTAAAGGTGATCTAAGGAAAGTCATTATGAACGAGGCGCACAATTCTCTTCTTTCCATTCATCCTGGAAGTACGAAGATGTACCATGACCTCAAGCAGTCGTATTGGTGGACTCGAATGAAGCGAGAAATCGCTCAATTCGTGAATGAAGGTGATGTCTGTCGAAGAGTGAAAGCAGAACACCAACGACCAGCTGGTCTCCTCCAACCTCTTGCTATCCCAGAGTGGAAGTTTGTTCATATCGAAATGGACTTCATGACTGGTTTTCCCAAGTCCAAGCACGGAAATGATGCTATCTTCGTTGTCATCGACAAGCTTTCTAAAGTGGCTCATTTCCTTCCAATCAAACAATCTATCACAGCAGCTCAGTTGGCAGAGCTATACACCTCCAGAGTTGTCTCCTTGCACGGCATTCCACAATTGATTTCTTCAGATCATGGAAGCATCTTCACTTCTAAGTTCTGGGACTCCTTCCAGAAGGCCATGGGCACCAACATTCGCTTCAGCACAGCTTTCCATCCTCAAACTAGTGGCCAAGTTGAGCGAGTAAATCAAATTCTTGAAGATATGCTCAGGGCTTGTGTCATTTCCTTTGGCATGAAATGGGAAGATTGTCTTCCATATGCCGAATTCTCCTACAACAACAGCTTCCAAGCGAGTTTGGGCAAGGCCCCATTCGAGATTCTCTATGGCAGTAAGTGTCGTACTCCTCTCAATTGGTCAGAGACTGGTGAACGCCAACTTCTTGGCAATGACTTAATCACAGAGGCTGAAGAAATGTGTAAAGTCATCCGTGAAAATCTCAAAGCCTCGCAATCGCGCCAGAAGAGTTACTATGATAGTAAGCACCGTGTTGTGGCTTTCGAGATCGGAGACCATGTCTACCTCCGCGTCTCTCCAATGAAAGGTACTCATCGCTTCGGTATCAAAGGGAAGCTTGCCCCTAGATACGTGGGTCCTTTCAAGATCATTGGCAAAAGAGACGACCTCGCCTATCAACTTGAGCTTCCTTCCAACTCCGCGAACGTGCACGATGTGTTCCACGTGTCACAGCTCCGCAAGTGCTTCAAGACGCCTGAGCGCACTATCAACTTTGAAGAGATTGACCTCCAAGAAGATCTATCTTATCATGAGCACCCCGTTGCTATTCATGAAGAAACTGAGCGCAAGACTCGCAACAAGTCAATCAAATTCCTGAAAGTGAAGTGGTCGCACCATTCTGACCGAGAAGCCACCTGGGAACGCGAGGACCACCTCCGTTCCGAATATCCGAAGTTCTTTCAGTCCTAGATCTCAGGACGAGATCCTCTCATAGTGGTGGAGTGTTGTAACACCCCGGATGTAACTTACCATATTTGTAACTCCATCTCTTGCCATTTTCGGCTATGTGTTATGATATGCCCTCGGTGGTCGAGTTTTGTATTCCGTTTTGCATTTTGTTTTTGTCATGCATCTCATACAAGGTCATCATGTGCATTGCATTTGCATACGTGTTCGTCTCTTGCATCCGAGCATTTTCCCCGTTGTCCGTTTTGCAATCCGGCACTCCCACCTCCTCGGGCGCACCCCTCTTGTTTTCTTTCGTGAGCGGGTGTTGAACGTTCTCGGAATGGACCGAGGCTTGGTATACCACCGGTAGACCACCGGTCAAGTTTCGTTCCATTTGGAGGTCGTTTGGTACTCCAACGGTTAACCGGGCAACCGCAAAGTCCTTTTGTGTGTTGCAGCAAAACCCCACTCCAAACAGCCCAAATCTCCTCCAAGTCTCTTCCATGCTCTAGGTCGTTCGATCACGATCGTGTGGGCGAAAACCGCACTCCATTTGGAGTCTCCTAGCTCCCTCTAGCTATATATATGTGAGTCCCCCCGAAACATTCGCAGATCAAACCCTAACCATGTCCCCTCCACGCCGCCAGACAAAACTCCCACGGACGGACGTGTCCGCCTCCCACCGCCGCCGCCACGTGTTGCCACCAGATTTGCCGCCGCCCGCGCCGCCGGCCCGGAGCCCGCGTCAGGCCCTCCCGGCCCGCGCGCCTACGCCCGCCGGGCCCCGCTCCGCCGTCGCCTTCCGCCGCCTCCGCCGCCGCGGCTCATTACCTCCCGCGCCGGCGCGCGCCCGAGGCCGCCGTCCAGCCTCGCCGCCGCCCGGAGGAACCGCCCGGCGCCGCGCCGCCCTCCTCCTTCCGCCGGCGCCTCCCTCCTTCGCCGCCCCGTGCCCCGAGCGCCGCCCTCTCCCTCCTCCCTCAACTCCGGCAGCCCCGCCAAGCTCCGGCGAGCCATCGGGCCCGATCCGATCTGGAAGGCCTCGAGGTTGACTTTCCTCTCCTTCCCCCGAAATTCTTCCAAGTCCAGAGTTATTTGCAGTACATGCCCCTGTTCAACGCATCATAACTCTCTGCATATAGCTCCGTTTCGCGCGTGTAATATATCGAAATGTTTGTCTCGTGATTCTCTACATTTTATTCCATTGAACCATGTTCATTTGAGTTCATCTTGATGCCCAAATCTCTGGTGCAAGAGTGCTAGTTGCTGTTATCTGCTGTTACTTATCAGGACTTGGAGATTTTTTATTTTTGTTGCATTCAATCTGTGCATCTTATGGGCATGAGCTCTACATGTGTTTTGTTGTATTCCATGCCATCTTTACAGAGGTGTATTCCATGTATTTTTGTGATCTCTGTGGTGACTAGCACAAGCATGCAAACTAGGCTCCGTAATGTTTCTGATTTCAGAGACTTGGTAGTTTTTCTAAGTCTGTGACTGCTGTTATTTTGTTGCCATGTATCCATGAGTTTACAGACAGATCTATGCTCCTTTTGGAGATGTTCAGTAAGGATGTTTTGTATTTATTGTTGTCATTGATCCATTGCTGCCCTTTTTTGCAATTATGGAGTGCCATAGCATGACTCAATCTTGCTCTACGTTTGCTATAAAATATTTCTAGCAGATTGTTTACGTGTTATTCAATTTTGCCAAGCTTGTTGTAGTTGTTTTCATTTATGCTATGTACTTTCTCTTGCCATTGATAGCTTCATAAACATGCCATATTGCTGTAGGTATGCTTTTTTTGTCATGAATTGCATTTTGGTGAGTGCATCAAGCTCACCAAGATGCCTTCATATTATTGTTTCTGTCATTCTCTGTTCTCTGGCAAGTCTGAAACCTGTTAACGAAACTTGATACGTTTACATGGTTGCCATCATATTTTCTGATCCTTTTTGGCTTATGGTCAGTAAGGGACTTTTGTCATATGCATTTAGTATAATACTGTCGTGCCTTATTTTGCCATGTTAAGTTCCTGTAGCATGGTGATTTGGTGCTCTGAACATTGCTACCTGATGCTGTTTCAGGCATGTCCAGTAATTTTCACCAAGTCTGTGAACCTGATATCTTTTGCACTTTTGCCATGCTTGTTTGAACCTGTTATGTTGTGATCTAGCCGTAGCTCAGTGTTCAGCTTTTGTCAACAATCTCCTGTAGATTGCTGCCATATGCTTTGTTGCTATGTTGGAGTGCTGTAGCATTGTTACTTGTTGCATCCTAAGTGGTATCATGCTGTTAATCGCAGATTCGTGTCATTCTTGTTTTGCTTGCCATTTGCAAACCGTGCATCCGTTTCCGGTGATCTTTATATTGATTTCGACCGAAATCATCTCATCTTTCCAGTGGCATGCTTGGTTTGCCAAGTTACTGCCTTGTTCATCATTTTTTCTTCCGGAGCACGCATATGCATCGCATATCATATCTTGCATATCATTCATGTTTTGCATCATGTTGCTTGTGCATTTCCCGTGATTGATTGTGGTTCCATTGCTTGTGTTCTTGTCTTGGGTAGAGCCAGGAGACGAGTTCGTGAAAGAGGAACCTGTTGAGTACGCTTACGAGGATCAAGCTTTCGACAACTCTGAGAACCTTGCAGGCAAGATGACCATACCCTCGGAATCACTTCTATCTTTGCTTAGCTAGTTGTTCGCTCTATTGCCAAGCTGCGCTACCTACCACTTGCTATATCATGCCTCCCATATAGCCATGACAGCCTCTAACCATCCTTTAATAGCAAACCGTTGTTTGGCTAAGTTACCGCTTTTGCTCAGCCCTTCTTATAGCGTTGCTAGTTGCAGGTGAAGTTGAAGTTGTTCCATGTTGGAACATGGATATTTTGGGATACCACAATATCTCTTATTTAATTAATGCATCTATATATTTGGTAAAGGGTGGAAGGCTCGGCCTTATGCCTGGTGTTTTGTTCCACTATTGCCGCCCTAGTTTCCGTCATACCGGTATTATGTTCCTTGAGTTTGCGTTCCTTACGCGATTGGGTGATTTATGGGACCCCCTTGACAATTCGCCTTGAATAAAACTCCTCCAGCAAGGCCCAACCTTGGTTTTACCATTTTCCACCTAAGCCTTTTCCCCCGGGTTTTCGCGAGCCCGAGGGTCATCTTTATTTAAACCCCCGGGCCAGTGTTCCTCTGAGTGCTGGTCCAAACTAGAGCCACTTGCAGCGCCACCTTGGGGAAACTCGAGGATTGGTTTTAGTTGTACGTAGTGTTCTTCCGGTGTACCCTGAGAACGAGATATGTGCAGGTCCTGTCGGGATTTGTCGGCACATTCGGGCGGCTTTGCTGGTCTTGTTTTACCATTGTCAAAATGTCTTGTAAACCGGGATTCCGAGACTGATCGGGTCTTCCTGGGAGAAGGTTTATCCTTCGTTGACCGTGAGAGCTTATGATGGGCTAAGTTGGGACACCCCTGCAGGGTATTATCTTTCGAAACCCGTGCCCGCGGTTATGAGGCAGATGGGAATTTGTTAATGTCTGGTTGTAGAGAACTTGTCATTTGACCCAATTAAAATACATCAACTGCGTGTGTAGCCGTGATGGTCTCTTCTCGGCGGAGTCCGGGAAGTGAACACGGTTTGAGTTATGCATGAACGTAAGTAGGAGTTCAGGATCACTTCTTGGTCATTACTAGATGACGACCGTTCCGTTGCTTCTCTTCTCGCTCTCTTTTGCGTATGTTAGCCACTATATATGCTTAGTGCCTGCTGCAGCTCCACCTCATTACACCATCCTTTCCTATGAGCTTAAATAGTCTTGATCTCGCGGGTGTGATATTGTTGAGTCCTCGTGACTCACAGATTCTACCAAAAAAGTTGCAGGTGCCGACGATGCCATTGCAGATGATGGGATCGACCTCAAGTGGGAGTTCGACGAGGAACGTGGTCGTTACTATGTGTCTTTTCCTGATGATCAGTAGTGGAGCCCAGTTGGGACGATCGGTGATCTAGCATTTGGGGTTATCTTATTTTCATATGGATCTTGACCGTAGTCGGTCTATGTGTGTATTTTGGATGATGTATGGATTATATTTATGTATTGTGTGAAGTGGCGATTGTAAGCCAACTCTCGTTATCCCATTCTTGTTCATTACATGGGATTGTGTGAAGATGACCCTTCTTGCGACAAAACCACAATGCGGTTATGGCTCTAAGTCGTGCCTCGACACGTGGGAGATATAGCCGCATCGTGGGCGTTACAGGAGCATACCGCATCTCTTTCTTCGCATGGGACCGTGATGATTCCACCGCTCCCCAGCAACTTGAGGACGTTGTAGCCGTGGTGTGTGACCGCCATGAACTTGGCCAGGGCTTGATACCCAAGGATGGCGTTGTATGGCAGGCGGATGTGCACGACGTCGAAGTCGATGAACTCGGTGCGGAAGTTCTTGTGTTCCCCGAAGGTGACCAGGAGGCGGACCTGCCCTATCGGTGTGGTGGAACCGTCGGTCACTCCTGAGAAACGCTTGGTAGGCTGAAGCTAGTCATAGGGCACTTGAAGGTTGTCGAACGTTTTGACAGACAGGACGTTGAGTCCTGCGCCGCCGTCGATGAGGGTCTTGGTGACTTGTACGTTGCTGATGACTGGTGAGTAAAGTATCGGGAGGGCGCCAGCGGCGGCTGCTCACTTGAGCTGGTCTGTCGAGTTGAAGGTGATGGCGCACTGGGACCACCTGAGCGGGCGCGTGGCCTCGAGCTTGGGGAGGACGGCATTCACTTCACGAGCAAACTGTTTGAAGATGCGCTACGAGGCTGGGGCCTGGGCTCTGCCCAAGATGCATGCGATAGCATGTGGCTCCTAGAAGCCCCCAGCCCCCTCGTCCTGATGGTGGTCGTCGTTCCTTCTTGGCGGTGGCGGTAGCGAGGAAGGACCGGCGTTGCCCTGAGGATGGTCCTCGCGAGGCTGGTCTCTCCAGGCGCCCTCGCGAGGATGATTCTGCCAGCGGTCCTCACGAGGTCGGTCGCGCCACTCCTGGCGTGGGCCACGGTCGTCCCAGCATCCGCCGCCACGTCCTCCTCCCCGGCCATAGCCCCGGTCGCTGCGCTCGGGGCATCGACCGAAGCGTCCTTCGCGAATGGCTCTGAGTTCCTGATAGTCGCTGGTGTTGTGGGTGTTCAGGTTGTGGAAGGCGCAGAACGGTCGGCTGTTCTTAGACGACTCAGGCAGGTCCCTGCCTCGCTTGGTGTCCGGCTCCGCTGCGAGCACGGCTGCTTCCTTGCGCTTCACGTCCTTGGCATTGGCCTTTTTCTCCTCTGCACCCGCAGCTGGCAGCTCGAGGAGGGAAAGGCGCCCCTCCTCAATTCTTGCGCACTTGGTTGCCAGGTTGAACAGCTCCTCAGATGTGCACAACTCCTCGTGGATATCGAGCTCTTCCTTCATCTTGATGTCACGGACACCATCAGAGAACGCGGAGATGACGGCCTCATCCGTCACCTTGGGGATCTTGAGGCGGGTGTTGTTGAAGCGTTGGATGTACTTCTCGAGGGTCTCTCCTGGTTGTTGCTTGATGCGGTGTAGGTCACCCGCGGCTGGCAGGCGGTCGCGAGTGCCCTGGAAGTTGGCGACGAAGCGGTCGCGCATCTCGTCCCAGGAGGAGATCGAGCCTTGCGGCAGGTTCAGGAGCCAGGAGCGGGCACCATCCTTGAGAGCCATAGGAAACCAGTTCGCCATGACTTTCTTGTCGCTGTTGGCCGCTTCGATGCTTAGCTCGTAGACCTGCAGGAACTCCGCGGGGTTGAGGATGCCGTCGTAGCGAGGAGACGGATCCGGCTTGAACTTGCCCGGCTAGGCGACGCTACGCAACTCGGGGGTGAAGGCGCGACAGCTAGCCGTGGTTGCCGGGGCCCATCTCGGAGGTGGAGCTTGGTCTTGACGAGGCCCGCGGGCCACCACTGCGGGTGGCGCACGGTCTTGGCGAGGTGGCCGCGGAGCGCAGGTGCAGCTTCCCGCGGCCGAGGAATTTCTTGGGAGCTTCTCTCTTCGCGCGCGGGCACCGGGCATGGTGGATCGCGCCGTGGGGCCGCGCGCCTTGGCGCCAAGGCACCGTCTTGGGGCAGAGGTGGTGGGGGTGCTCCATGAGCCACGTCGCCCGTGGCTGGCGGAGGGCGAGATAGAGAGAGGGACGGCGCCGGGGAGCCCCCTGCGGCGCGGACGAGCTCGGCGACGCGGTCGAGCCAGTCCTCGTAGAGGTCGTCGACCGGGCGGTAGCGCAGGAGTTCGTTCGCCATGAGGAGCGCGGCCTGCGCGTCCATGGCAGCACGGTTTGCGTGGGACGAGGAACCGGCCGGGGTCAGCGACGGAGTGGTGGTGCGGCCGTCCTGTCGCACCGATGGTGCAGCGAAGACACTTGCTGCTCGTTCCCCGCCGGGTCGGTGGCGGTGTTGGCAGCAGGAGACGGAGAACGACGAGGTGGCCCGCCGACGGGAGTTGTCTGAGCAACGCGGGCGGTGAGGGTAGCCCGGCGCTCAGCTCGAGCGCGGCGTGCATCCGCCATGGAGACGACGGAGCGCCGATCGACGGAAGGGAAGCTACGGCGCACCCCTACGTGGCGCGCCAAATGTCGGATGTGGGGTTCCGGCAAAACCCTTACCGTTCGAACTCTGGGGTGCGCGCGAAGTTCTTTCCCTCCTACCGATCGACGCCCTAGCTCACTAAGATCTCGCGGACGAACTCGACGAACTCACAACACAAGGGACACAAGATTTATACTGGTTCGGGCCACCATTGTGGTGTAATACCCTACTCCAGTGTGTGGCGGTGGATTGCCTCTTGGGCTGATGATGAACAGTACAAGGGGAAGAACAGCCTCCTGATGTTGAGGTGTTCTAGTGTTTTTCGAACTTGTGGGGGTGAGGACTCGATCAGTTCGTCGTTTCTATGGTGGTGGCTAGTTCTACTTATATAGGCCCTGGTCCTCTCCCCAAATATTTAGCGGGAAGGGAGCCAACAACGGCGGGCAATTTTGAAACGGGACAGCTAGTACAAGCTATCCTGACAAAAGTGGTCTTCGCCTACAAAAGGCTCTGGTGGTGACGCCGTCTTGGGCTCCATGGTGACCTCCGTCTTGCCATCCTGTTAGTCTTCGGTCTCATTGTACTGATATGGAAACCTTTGCCGAACCTCCTCACGGGCTGCTCTAGATTCCGACCGCGCTTCTCTCGCCTCTTGTAAGGCCTTGTCCAGTTCAGCCGTTAAGGCTTTATTCTCCTTCTCCAGAAATTCACAGCGGCCATTAGCATTCTTCAGTTCAACCGTCATCGTGGTGCGTGTAGCTTGTTCGGCTTTTAATTCAGCCGATGCCTTTTCGGCAGCCGCATCGCTACACCGGGCCTGCTCCTTGGCCCGGGCCAGCTCCGCTCGAAGAACTTCGATGGCGGCAGCACCATTTGCAGCCACGCATATTCTAGCATACAGATTTTAGCATGATGCTTATACCACAAAAAATGTATGGGGATTGCCCCAAATACGTACCTTGTGACTCGTCAAGACGCATATTGATTAATGAAAGGTCATCCCCTTCTACATCAAGTTTCCGCTGCAGCTCGGCAATATCCATAATCTGGGAAGTAGCTAAGGGGGAAACAGCCCGCGTTCAAGTTCATCAGATCAGTCCTTGAGTAATCCTTTTTGATCCTCTGATTCGCTTCCCAGTGGAAGCCAACCCGAGTCTCAGGGGCTACTACATATACACAGGTGCATCTTTGCAAATAAAACATAGCTGAAAATACAATATCACAAACCTAGAAGCCTTTTAGCAGGCTCAGGAAGGCTTCATTCAATCCGCTCTTCGCGGACAAAATCTTCTCAACCACTGTACCCATCAAGGTACGATGTTCCCCTGAGACAGATGCTTTTCGCAACATGTCACGCAATATATCCGGAGCCTCCGGGTCTCCGGAAGCTGCTCTAGGAGCACCACCATCCTTTGAAGGAATTTGTTCACCCGTCTCCAGAATCACTGTTGGCTGTGAGCCAGACACTCCCGGGCCTTTATTATCAGCCTCAGAATCTCGGATGGTCGGAAATCCACCTTCGGGTACTACCTCTTTTATCCCCTGCGTAGCTTGTTGATCAAGAAGAACCCTCCGCGACGACACTTCAGAGTCGTTCGCCTTATTGGGTGAGGAGGTTGCGGGAGGCGTCTCGCTCTCCATCATCTCGGGGAGGAGACTTCCCGAAGAAGAGGATTGCCCAGAAACACTCTGCACCGACCTATAAAAATACACGGACGCGTTACGTATATTTTCGGTAACGGCAAAGGAGCGGGACGCTATCAAAGTATTCCGGATTCACTTACGGTTTGGCCAAGGGCTTGTCCCCTTATCGGAGCGGTTCAACAGCGTCGCTCTCCAAACCCAAGCCGCTCAATGGTGGCATCTTGCCCCTTTTGGGGGATCACTCCTCCCAACCTTCGGAGGCGGCCCTTTTCCTCCTACTCGGAGAAGGGATGCTGGCTCCTATTTCGCCTCTATCTTCAGGCGAGGAAAGGTCGATTTCTCCGGACTCAGTATCCGACTTACTTCCGGAACAAGGGTCATCCCGGGTCTTCTCGCTCTCCTCTTTGCCCTCCCTTGTCGGCGCCTGATATGGTGCCGAGGCCAGCATCCTTGTTAGCACAGGAGTAGCCGAGTCTTTGGGAAGGGGAGCCGGACACCTAATCTGTTCCACCTTCTTTATCCAGCCCTGAAAAAGGATGATTCTGTAAGTATCTTGCCACTGGGTATCTGATAATGAAGTATTCGGAAAATGGGTACTTACCGGGGTATCCGGATGGTTACAGTCTAGGCCGACATCTTCGGTGGTGTCCGGCCATTGCCTTCGTTTCTCGAAGAATAATCTCCACATTCCTTCGTGCGTAATGCCGAAGAAGTGCTGAAGAGTCTGCGGCCCTTCTGGATTGAACTCCCACAGACGAAGAGGCCGTCGCTAGCATGGCAGGGTCCGACGAACTGGCATTACTTGAACGACATTGACGATATTGATGTTCCTCTCAATGAGGCTTCGGATGCGACTTTGCAGAGTTCGCACCTCGTCCGCTGATCCCCAGTCCAGCCCCTTATTAATCCACGATGCAAGCTGAATTGGGGGGCTGGATCGAAATGCAGGCGCAGCTGCCCACTTGGAGCCACGGGGCTCGGTGATATAGAACCACCCCTGCTGCCACAAATCGGAAGATTTGGTGAAGGATCCTTTCAGCCAAACAGCGCTAGCAAGCTTGCTCACTGTAGCACCACCGCACTCAGCTTGCTCCCCCTCTATCACTTGCGGCTTCACATCGAAGGTCTTGAGCCACAAGCCGAAGTCGGAGGAGTTCGGAGGAAGGCTTCACACGTGACGATGAACATCGAGATAAGAAGAATAGAGTCCAGGGCCAGATCAGGAAAATCTAGCCCGTAATAGAACATGAGCCCTCGGACGAAGTGGTTAAGTGCAAACCCTAACCGGCGAAGGAAGTGGAACACGAACACGATCCTCTCGCCAGATCTGGGGGTGGGAATAACCTGCCCCTCGGCAGGAAGCCGATGATGGATTTCTGCGGTCAGATACCTCGCCGCCCGAAGCTTTGCAATATCTCCCTCCGTGACAGAAGATGCTACCCACCGGCCTTGACGGCTGGATCCGAACATGATTGGGGTTTGTGGCAACTGAAACCCGGGTGTTGGAATTTGAGGGAGTAAGGGCTGAGGAGGAAGCAAGCGTGAAAGAAAAAGATGGGTCTGTACCGCTATATAAAGGCTGCGAATATCAAACGTCTGCTCCTGGGCCTCAAAACTTGCCTATTCCCAAGGAGTTGTACCCAAACGACGGTTGGGTTACCCACGTCCGGGTTGACAAGAATCTCTTGAAAAGGGGAAGACATGACCTCCGCTTGGATAAGACATGCCAATAAAACCACGTCTTGAGACATGGGACGATGGGCCAGCTAACGGTTCGAAAATAATGGCTGAGCAGGCGTGATGTTATATTACCAAAAAGTTGTCAGCAGATTGAACTCGTCAAATATTATATCCTCTGCAGTTGTGTATACAAGTCCGGATACAATCATTACATCTAAAGACTATCTTGGAGTTCGGAAAGAAGGGAAGCCACCTTGCAATGCTGAAGACAATCTGCGCGCCGGACTCCTCGTCATTGAAGCCAGGTTCAAGGGCTACTGAGGGAGTCCTGGACTAAGGGGTCCTCGGGCGTCCGGCATGTTATCCATGGGCCGGACTGATGGGCTGTGAAGACATGAAGGCCGAAGACTGTACCCGTGTCCGGATTGGACTCTCCTTGGCGTGGAAGGCAAGCTTGGCGACCAGCCGTGAAGATTCCTTCTTATGTAACCGACTCTATATAACCCTAGATCCCTCCAGTGTCTATATAAACCGGAGGGCATAGTCCGGATGGCCGATATTCATTACCATAGTCATACAGGCTAGACTTCTAGGGTTTAGCCATTATGATCTCGTGGTAGATCAACTCTTGTAATACTCATATTCATCAAGATCAATCAAGCAGGAAGTAGGGTATTACCTCCGTAGAGAGGGCCCGAACCTGGGTAAACATCATGTCCCCTATCTCCTGTAACCATCGATCCTAGACGCATAGTTCGGGGCCCCCTACCCGAGATCCGCCGGTTTTGACACCGACATGGGGTGCTGCCCCGACGACAACGACGGCGATGAGGTGCTTGGCCTTGGCGACGGTCGACATGAGGGTGAGGATGGTCTTGCCTTCGGTGCTGGCCGCCGCTCACCAGCTACGTCGACTCCCCCTCCGACGACAGCTCCAGGAGCGGTGGCTACGACCAGCCGCCACGCCGTCGCGCCCGCTTCGAGGGCGACAGTGGTTCGTCTCGTCACCGCGCCCTAGTAAAGCGCGAGGAGGGGTCCGGGTGAGCTCAGGAGAGCGCCATGGGTCCATCCTCGTGAGCTGCCGCAGGGGCATGCGCCGCTTTTGTTTTGTTCTTCCTTTTCTTCCTGCATTAAGAGAGAGACAAGTATGGGGCCCCCGTAGGGGCGTGCAACGAACCATGGTTTCCAAGTTGCTAAGCTATGTTTACTGTTCCTGTGTCGCATTGCAACATTTAATGTTTTATGTAGGCACGTAGAGATAACTTTGCTTGACACGCTCGAGGTAGTCTTTGCTTCATGAAGCGCGCGTTTCCTAGTACCTAGCGAGGCCTCCTTGCCCTGGGAGGCGTCTGGGAACTGCAAAAACTCGTTAGGAAACTTTTGTTCTTACGAGCCCTGGTCGCAGGCGCCATCCGCCATGATCCGGTGCTACGCATGGCGGTACCCGAGGGGCACGGATTGAGAGAAGCGCACCAGCTCATGAGCTCGAACGAGGGTGCCTCGCGAAAAACAGGAAAAAACCCTCACGAGGGCACCTATCCAGCCCCCTCGCGAGGCATGCGAGGGAGAGTACAGGTCGAAACGAGGAACCGAAGGCAGAAACGGAGGCAAAAGGCGATGGAACCAAACCGGCAAGGAACATCAGAAAGCAAATTTCATTAAAGAGAGGCAAGCCAACTACGGAAAGCAAATGAAAAGCCGCGTCCGGCACCTAGTCTAGACTTCTTGTCTTCTCACTAGCGCGGAGCTAAGTGCTGCCACTAGGACGTGGGAGGGAGCCCCCGAGGCCCGAAGGTGTCACTCTTGAGACTCCGGGGCGTGTACAACCCCACTCATTATTACGTGAGAGTGTCACGAGCAGAGACCTTCACAGGCATTGGGCCTTCTTCACAGGCGCTGGGCCTTTCTTCATGGGTAGAACTTTCGGAGGTGCTGGATGTTCCAGGCGTTCTAGATGGGTACCCAGTCCTGCTTCTCCAGGCGCGCGGTGCTAGGCCTGTAGACGTGGGCGACCCTAAACGGGCCCTGCCACATGGGTGAGAGCTTATGCAGCCCTTCCCTGGAGAGCACCCGCCTTAGGACGAGGTCACCCAGCTCGAGCGTCCTGGAGCAGACGTTGCGACAGTGGTACCGTCGCAGCGCCTGCTGATATCTTGCCGCCCGTAGCATGGCTTCAAAGTGACGTTCCTCCCCCAGCACAAGGTCCATCCCCCGCATGGCGTCCTGTTGCGCCTCATCAAACGCCAGGACCCGCGCGGAGCAATGCTTGACCTCGTGAGGGAGAACTTCTTCTGCTCCAGCTTCTGTTACATTTATCTTGCGTCCAAATTTGCCCGTTGCAACATTTCATCAAATACAAAGGAGACTAACATGCATGCTATTGCATCTCAATGATTGACAGATCATAGCAAATATCGATTCCTCAAAAAGATCATAGCAAATATGTACTCCCTCCATTCCAAAATAAGTGTCTCAACTTTATGCAGGGGGTGTTTGTTTCCATTGACTTTTTAGTGTAGGGACTAGATAAAGTCCCTCTTATAGACTTCTTAACCAAACAGGAGGGACTACTAGGGACTAAAACTTGCTTTTTGGGACTTAATGAAGAAGACTCTCAAGGAGAGTCTTTTTTGGGACTTTTCCAACAATGCCCCTCCCTGCACCCATTGCCCCGCCGCCCCATGGTGTTGTTTGGTTGTTATTTTTCTGTATACTGGGGGTAACATGGTCATTCAATAACCTCTAGGGAGGGACTAGGGACTTTTTAGTCCCTGAAAACAAACGGGAGGGACTTTTTAAGGAGTACGGACTTTTTAGTTGGGACTAGAAAAAGTCCTAGGACTTATCAACCAAACAGGGCCTCAATATGGACTACATACGGAGCAAAATGAGTGAATCTACACTCTAAAATACGTTTATATACATCGGTGTTTGGAGTATGTACTAGTAGTTCATATTGAAATCTACTAAAGGACATATATATTCCAAAAAATATGATAATCTCTCTAACCAAGGTAGTAGGGACCAGGAGTAAACGGAGGGAGTAGTAAAATTTTCTCCTCGTCCTGCGAGCCACCACGCGCGTGGGCGAGGAAGCGGCCGTAAGGTGTAAAGTACTACTACTAGTAAGCAAGCTTCACCTCCTCCTTCCGCGGGTTGACGAGACACATCAAATGTACTCCAGTGTATAGAGCCTTGCCTCTAAGGTAGGCCCCACATGGTTTGCCTCTTTTTTAACATAACGCGTCAAGTCGCAATTTGTTTGCTCACCCGTGGTAGACGATCCTCCCTCCATCAAGTGGATAACCAGTACACGTGTCAAATTACCACGTGGGCTGCCTTTTCGTACATAAATGAGCTCCACCGTGTACCCGCGCGGGTGTGGTTGGGAAACAGATGGGAGTACGTGCGCCGTGTGTGCACCTCTTCTCTTCGTGCACGTCCCCCACCTACGTGGGTGTGTGTGAGAGATACAAACCTAGACAAATGGCGTGTGCGTTCGTGAGTGTTTTTTGTTTTTTTTGGGGGGGGGGGTTGATTTCGTGAATGTATTTGTGGGAATATGTGTCGATGACATCTCAAACAAAATTTTGCATGCAATGTCGTCTGTGAAATGGAGGCCTATCCATATCATATATAGAGGGCTGGGCGATCCACGAGAAGAGAGGGAGGGGTCATAGATATCAATAGAGTCGAAGAGAGGATCAAGTGGGTGGGTGCGAGATCGATGAAGAGAGCCATTGAAATTGTGTGTGCGTGCAAGTCAAATATATTGGGCGACTGACCTACCGGAACGTCAGAGGGCACAGGTCAAGTTTGTGTGTGGAAGTGAGACATGACTAGAGTGCTCGATGTATCGGTGCGTGTGTGGGGGAGGGGTGGGGGAGGGGTAGGCAGAGGCCTAACTATAGAGGTAGAACGACTCGTATATGTGTTCAGAAGGAGAGACCCAGCTATGTCTTGAGGGAGATCGGACGACATCCATACATAACTGAAGGACAGGAAATAGTATGGGACGGTTAGAGAGAGGAGAGAGAGAGGGAGGGAGAGGGGTAGAGTGCTGGATGGGTGATGGAGTTGCTTCTCGAAGATGGTGGGAGAGGCCTACTAGACGAACTGAGGGTGGAACTGCAATATTATCAATAAGAGTGGGGATGTGTTTCTGTGTGTGCCTCTGCACGATAGATCTGTCGGGACGCATCCATGGATGATGAAGGGGAACCATGTGTTTGGTAAGAAAACCTAACTGGATCGGTAGATCAATTGTTGTTTGTCGGAGGAAAGGGGAAAACGAGTTATAAGGACCTAGCTAGCTATATGTATAGCGGGAGATCGGTCGGTGTACGTCCATTTGTTAGAGGAAAATAAGGCCCGACGAGACGGATAGATAGAGAGAATGGAGCTAGGAGGTGGTGCGAGAGGCCCAACTACTAGCTAGATAGGGGGAGGAGTGTGCGGTTGTGAGTTTACACGTGTGTGGGACCGTATGAGAGACACGAGGCAAGGACACATACAGGTGGAGATTGAAGGTGCATGTGTATGTTGTAGGGAGACATCGCTGGAGAGGTTTATCGATCGGTGTGTGTCAGAAAAAAGTTGTGGAGACTGTGGGAGAACGACCTACATGTGTATGCACGAGAGAAAGTGAGTGGTAGCTACAAAGGTTAGAGGATTGTGTGGGTGTAAGAGACTAACAAAGATCATAATTTGATATGAAAGTGGATTCATATATTTGAATAGGAGATCATAGCGTTTTAAACATATGCATGCATGAATATAGCGGTGATATGCGTGTTGTGGTTTATCACATGTTATACCATAATGTGATAATGCATGGCGTTTGCAACTCACAGCTAAATGTCGAACAATCTAAACCATTCTATACATCGAACAATATCACATTTTATTTGAGTTTGTCATAATGTGTGGCGTTTGCAGCTTACAACTAAATATCGAACAATCTAAACAATACTATATATCAAACATTCTCACATTTTATTTGAATTTGTGGTAATGTGTGGTGTCTGCAACTCACATCTAAATACTTGTAGGCGTAGGGGGCGGGGCACCATACATAATGTGATAAACACATTATACATATGAGACATGGTTTAGATTATGAAGATCTAGCTAGAGCTTGAAATGTACTGTGATTTCAAATCAACATAAAGTGGATTCAAAAAATCAAGTTCGAGTTAATATAGTACACATAGTTCATATGTAACTCGAGACTAATCATGTGGTGTGCTGTGAAGATAATACACAAACGATGGTTTAACTTGACAATAATGATGATTGTAGATCTTGCTAAAATAGATAAATGAATTCAAATGCTTTGACTTCACAACAATCATTATTGTAGATCTTATTCAAATAGGGAAACGAATTCAAATTTAGTTCATATTGAAGCGGTAGTATATGCGTTTGGAATGCACTAAAACGTTCATTTGAGTAGTAGGTTTCATGCATTATACACATAGCGAAATATTTTAATTGAACATAACATGAATTAAAAGTTTTGAATGACATTTGTAGTGCGAATTGATTTGGTACAGTACACGTTAGGCTTGTCCGGAAATTTCAACCCGCGCCTTGTTAGCCCGAAATATTTAAGATATATCTTTGTCTCATTGTGCTCCGACAACACCCTCCATCTCAACCCGCGCCTTGCTATTCCAAAATTACAATGCGCACAAAAACTCCCACCTCCTGTGAAATCCCGACACGCTAAATGTCTGTGATACCCCTGAACCGAAAGAACCGCCTCAAATTGGTGGGGGTACTTTTGTAACTTACCCCACATTTCGGACAAGCGCGTCCCTAAGACATGGTTCCCCACTCCCATCCCATCCGCCCACCCATTCGTACACCGAGGTCGGGAAAACCGCGAAGCCCCACACCCTCCTCCGTCCGCCACCCAGCCGGAGCCTCTTCCCCGACGACGTCGTCCATAGCAACACCTTGACGTCCCTCATCCACCGTACCGGATGAGGATCCGTCGTCGATCTGGTCGTCCCGCCGGTTCAGCCACTCCGTCCTCCACCTCCAAGGAGCTGCCCCGATGTTCCCCTCGTCTTTCGCGCCACCTCCATTCCCACACCACCGTCTTCACCTGCACCACCGGAAGAGCATCATCATCACCGTTTCCTCGGATGAAGCTATGGCCTAATCGGCGCCACCAAATAGGTTGTACACTAATCGCCGCATTTTCTTCTTGATTCAATCTCACGGTGCTGCCGGCGCTCGGTCCCGAGCCGACACGGCGCGGCTCCATCCACGGCGGCGTCGCCGGCCACTTCCTCCACGGTGTCGCTCCCTCGGTGACAACGTCCACATCAGTAGGAGCTGCTGCTGCTTTAGCTCTTGCTCGCGCTGCTGCTGCTTTAGCTCTTGCTCGCGCTGCTGCTCTGCTCTTGCTCTCAGTCCCCTCCCTGGGCTGCTCTTGCTCTTGCCCGCGCTGCTGCTCTCGCTCTTTCTCTTGCTTGCGATGCTACTCCAATTTAGCTACACTAAAGTCGACTGAATCGACTTTTGGGTCAGTCGATTTTCAGGGGGTGGGGGGCTCGCCGGAGTTAAGGAAGAACCAGCCGCAGCGGGGAGGGGGGCTCACCGGGGAGGTACCCCACTATTTATCTTAGGGTTCAGGGTGGGGGCGGTGGTCGCCGGCGGTGGTGGGGCGGTGGCTTGGGGATCGCAGGAGAAAAAGCTCGGCACGGGGGGGGGGCGCTAGAGGGATGGCCCGGGCGGCGGCGGACCGGCGGTGGGGAGTGTTTTCGGGGGGAGCGGGGCGGCGCATCGGCGGTCGCGGGCGGCGGGGGGCGGCTGTTTGGCCGGTGGTGGCTGGTGGCTCAGGGGGGTGGAGGTTGAAGATGAACTGCAGGCTCTTGATTTCGTATCCAACGGCTGCAATATCGACTGACCAGAGATGAAAAAGTCAGTCAACTAACGTGTAGCCTCACCTCTAGTGCGTTCAGTTTCGACAGTAAAATTCAGTTTCGACAGCAAAATTCAGTTTTGACGGTTAAGTTCAGTCTCGACAGTTAAATTCAGTTTTGACAGTTAAGTTCAGAGATGAGCGGCTGATGTATACATCTAGCACTTTGTGGTTATGTATTTTACATCATCTATTGGAGATGCTATTAGAATTCCACTGACATTAACGTTGTCTCTCTTGTCCTGCTTCAGCCTCGGCGTCGTACAACTCACCGGAGCTGCTCCAATGACGAAATCCTCCATCACAGTGGAGCAGTACCTCGGGCTCCATCTCCAGACGCCTAAGATCTTCATCCCCTCCTCCGACAGCAAAGTCAGCCGGAGCATCCTCACCGGCCAACCCAATCACGCTGAGATCGACATGGCTTCGCCAAAGAGGTTGTACACTTCTTGTGGTTTGACTTAATCTCACCATGCTTCTTTGCATCATGTGATCTTCCAATTCTTGTGAACCAAACACCCAGATTGGTAGAAATCCTGTGTTTTTCAATTCTCTGTTTTGCACGTGCATTCCTATCCTATTCCTGTCTATTTCCTATCCCTGCATTGTTAGAATCCTCAAATTCAAACAAGACGTTACACAATTACTTCTGTTACAGATATGTGTCAAAGAAAACCTTGTGTGGTTTGTCCTGCTCCTGCGGTGCTGTGTTCCACCCCAGCTCAGCTGCTCCAACGACGGAAGGGTTCACCACAGCAGGGATCCGCTCTCCAGACTATCTTTCGCCGCCTTAGATCTTCTTCCCCGCCACCGGCAGCCACGACAACTCATTACCATCATCAACTGAGCAGATGACCTTGAGGACTACACGGGTCCGCAAGAGAGGTCGCACTCTTCCGTGTCTGCTTACGTATGCTGAAACATGAGTTTTTAAATGGTTGTGGGGTACATATTGGGGCAACAATCAGCACTATCTGTCTACTATCTGGTTAATCTCGGGTGTCTACTATGAGTTTCATCTTGGGTGCAAACAAATATTAAAGGAGCCATTATCTGTATTTTTTAACTAAAGCTATTATCTGCCTGCTATCATTGGTTTTGGGTCTATCCACAGTTTGCTACCATCACTCTGGATTTGTGCATGCACTCCTTACCTAATCTCACTATGTTTTATTCCTATGCATGTCAGTTATTGTACACAATGGACTAGAACATGTAGAGCAAAAGAGACGACCCTTGCGTGGCAATAAAATTTCATGCAGACGTCGCTCCATCATGGGCGCAAAGGCAGCCCCCCTCCACACATTTCGGATCGTAATCAAGAGGAAGATAACTGTTTTGAGGGGGATTCAGAAGTAGAAGACCACTCCTATTTACCCCATGAGGTTTTCGCTCTAACTTGGCATATGGTGCCTTGCATTGCTTACTATTTACATCAAAGATGTCATCTGCTTAGTTTAGCCATGCTTTGTGTCAATGCCATCTGTTTAGTTTCTTTATCGTATATGTAAATCATGCAATGCCATCTTGTTTAGCCAGGCATCATATATGTGAATTTTGCAATGCCACCCTAGTTAGCTAGTCATCTTATATGTGAATTATATCATGACATCATTTTTTATTACGTGTTAAATTTGTCAACAATTTTAGTGCATTCAATTACTCTTCATGTGCATCAGCCATTCGGCACGGTCATGGAAAAATCTAGAGTGGAAACAAGGTCTTCACAGTAGACAATGCTATCTGACGAAGTGCGTGTCTTGCTGGTTACAGATAGCTCCTCAGAGGAGGATTCAAAGGCAGATGACCAGTCCTATTCCCCCCCCCCCGAGGTGCATGCTCTAACTTGGCAGGGTTATGTTGCTCACATCGTGCGTATGGTATCTTGCATTTCTATGTCATTTGCTTAGTTTGGACATGCTTTGTGTGAATGCCACCTGTTTAGTGTCTAATTACCATATATGTGAATTATGCAATGCCATCTTGTTGCAAGACATTATATATGTGAATTATGCAATGCTATCTTGTTGCAAGGCATTATATATGTGAATTATGCAATGCCATCTTGTTGCAAGACATTATATATGTGAATTATGCAATGCTACCTTGTTGCAAGGCATTATATATGTGAATTATGCAATGCCATGTTGTTTAGCCAAGCGTCATATATGTGAATTATATCATGCCGTCCTTTTTTTTATTACTCATTGCTTTTGTCGACAATGTTTTTATATTCAACTGCTCTTCCTGTGCATTAGCCATTTGAATTGGTGATGGAGAAATCTGGAGTGAAAACAAGGTCTTCAGATTCAGAGGCAGATGACCAGTCCTATTATCCCCCTGAGGTGTATGCTAAAACTTGGCAGGGTTATATTACTCACATCATGCATATGTTGTATTGCAATGCTTAGTTTTTACATCATATACACGATATTGAATGCCATCTCCTTAGTTGACACATCATATATGCGATTGCCCTCTGCTCACTTCCTTAGTATAGAAATCATATATTTGAATTATATCATGCCATGATGTTTACATAGACAGCATGTATCTGAATTATGGCATGCCAACCCATTTTCTAAAGACATAATATAGTTATATTATCTCATCCTGTTTACATAGTCATCATATTTTGAATTATGTCATTCTATCTGTGAATTATATCATGCCATCATGTTTCCATCGACGACATGTTTGTGATTTATGGCATGCCAACCACTTTAATAGACACATCATATACTTATATCATGTCATCTTGTTTACATAGTCACCATATTTTGAAGTATGTCATTCTATCATGTTTAGTTAGCCATCATACATGTGAAATTGTGTCATGCTATCCTGTTTAATTAGCCATCATATATGTGAAATTATGTCCTGCTATTCGGTTTGGTTAGACAACATAAATGTGAATTATTTCATGCCTTGTTTTCTTCCCTACTATCCATTGCACCTGTCTATTTTACAATGTCTGTACATTCAATTACTTTTCTTGTTTACCAGCCATTTCAATTGGAGGGGTGATGGCAGTATCTGTGGAAGTAAAAAACATGGTCTTCAGAAAAAGATCGTGCTACCTGTCGACGGAGATAGAACCACGGTTGTACTTGCCCAAGAACCAGCCCCACCACACATAATCCAGACTCACGCAGATTGGACCCCTACCTTGATTTCAGTTTCAATTGAATAAACAGTTATGTTCTCATGCCATGCACATTACAAGTGTTGTTATTGTTGTGTAGTTTCCCACACTTATATTCTGTCTATGCGGCTTTGTCTTAAATAGATATGATTCGAACTGTATCTATCTTGATTTGGCAACATAAACTAGAATGATATAGACCATACAGTGACCATACTACATAGATATATGTTTGTTTCATGTTGTTATCCTGTCCACCTTACTACTGAACTCGTTTACCAAAATGAGTTTCATATACTACATTGTAAACCTGTGATGTGTTTGTTTGTTTCTCTTTTAGAAGGCGGATAAAATATTGGAGAAGAGTACCCCGTTATGCAATGGTAAAGGAAGTAATGCAGATAAGGTTCAAGGTAGTGAGACATCCCTGTTGGTCTCCAAGAAAGCTGATAAAAACTATATTGAAGACACCGAGACAACCCCAAAGTCCTGTCTTGATGTAGTGTTCGAGTTACTGGCTACTACTGCTGGCACCAACTCTTCGAACTCGCTGCCTGAATCAGTTTAGCTTCTTGAGTCTCAACTTCAAGTTGGAAGACATCGATCAGATGTTATGCGACAGGAAGCCGAAGGACTGAGGAAGTCCCTGCAGAATTCAGATGCATACTTTCTGGTGCAACAGCAAGTGCTGGAGGATTTAAGCGCCAAACAAGAGAAAGTTAATAAGCTTGCTAAGCATCTTGCCACCATTATGGGTACCTAGGATATTGTTTCTTGAGCTCTTCTGAAGTGGTTTCAGTCCTGGACTTGTTGTGCTGTGGCGTTTATATGCTGCTTTGTTCCCTATGTTTGCATTGGTGGCGAACTCTGATGCCCATTGGATGTAATATGTGTAATAGTCGTGATAGCCTAGCGTAAGTTGCTTGCTAATTTATTTCCTTATTGTCTTGTTTATTAGTTTTCTTGTAGTCAGTGCAGTTCTTTTTCCGCGGTTTGCTAGTGGCCGCAATAACCTATTTTTCAAAACTAGGCCACAATAACCATGGGCTACACATTTACTGTAGTTAACATGGGCCTCCTACGGGCCGTAGAAACAATGGGCCTTCTTCGGGGCGTAGAAACAATGGGCCTTATACGGGACGTAGACACTATGGGAATTCTACGGGCCGTATCATCAATGGGCCTTCTACGGGCCGTATGATCGGTTGGCCAAACATGGGCCAATAACAGACCACATTATGGCCGTAAATGGGCTAGAGTTGAAATCGTCCGTTCATGGGCCGACCATAACGGGTCGTCGTTAATCGGCCGTATTTGATGACGCTATGAAAATGGCCCAACGTATTAACGGGCCACAAACGGGCCGACTATAACCATGGGCTGAATTTGGCCCACAAGCAGAAAATGATAGTAACGGGCCGTAAGTAAATGAATGCAGGAAATGAGCCCAAGAAAAAATTTGCCCTGAGAAGGCCGAAAGATAACATGGGCTGGAAACGGCCCAACGGAATAACGGGCCGTTAATGGGTATAAAGTGATACACTCTTCATTACGGGCCAGTTTTACCACGTGCCGTTAATGGGTATAAAGTCATACACTGTTCATTACGTGCCGAGAGTTACAAAGGGCCTCATATGGGCCGAAAGACATCATGGGCCATACATGGGCCGGAAGTTAATACGGGCTGGAATTATATTGGATGGCCCAGATGTCGCTACTCGGCCTAATTCAGCTAGGCCATAAACGGGCCCTGGGTTAGCGGGCTGTAAATGGGCTATATGAGAACAGGCCGTTAACAGGCTTGCCGTGGGCTGGCCCGCCACCTTTTAACCAAGTCAAACGGGCCGGTCTTTTCATAGGAATGGGCCTCTGTTGGGCCGTGCCACGTGTCGGCGTATCATAGGCGCTTCGGGTCCAATGAGGGGATGACATCTGTCCCAATGGTGAGCCGACACGTGTTTCCTCCAGCCAATGATGATTTTACACGTGGAAAATCCCCATTGGTCGGTGCTGCTAACGGGTTATTGGATCCAAAACCGGACCCGATAGCTTAACGACGTTTCGTTACGGTGGTTGCCACGTGTCGGTCACCCTTGACGAAAGCACTTCTGTGACGCGCGATTTATCGTCATGGAAGTGGACACTTCCGTGATGATAATTTTGGTAATGTCCTGGAACACTTCTATGACATCACAGGTATGACCATCTTGATTCTGTCATAAATTTGTCATGGATGTACAAGCATGACAGAAAACGTGACCTACTGTGACAAACACGTATCATCACGGAAGTGTATTTTTTTAGTGCAAAGAGGAAACGAGGACATTGCGCGCGCTGGCGCCCGCGTGGCTCCACTCGTCATGGCTTACGTCACAGGAACCTCGCGAAGTGTCCCTTGCCTTGATCTCTCCGCCCGTCGCGAGCCAGCCTGGTGAGGTCGCTCCCGAGGAGGTCTTGTGTCGTCCTCCTCGCGAGGGTCTTGGGTGTTTGCTGGTGAAGATGGGCCATACTGGGCCGCTGGTGGAGTCACGCCGCGGGCCGCAAGCAGGCAAGTCTGGGGACCCCCGTTCCCAAGACGCCGACAACTCCCTCTTGCACACATCACACATACTACTACTACATCCACTCTAAGTGTCTCAAGTCCAAAAGATGGGAGTCACAAGACCTATGGGCCATTAGCCCCTTGTGGTTCGGTAAGGGAAAGGTCACGTTGCACAAAGAGAGGAGGCAATGAGACAGCGCGACGGCGATGACACTAGAGATTTTTACCCAGGTTCGGGCCGCTGTGAGGCCTAAAACCCTACTCCTGCTTTGGTGGATTGAGTGGAGGAGCACAACGCCATGCAACGCTCGAGCCCGGCAAGGTTACCTCGGGGGAGGAGCAGCTACGCGCGTACAAGTGTGAAGGGTCTGAATCCTTTCCTCTATTGCCTTGGACCTCCTTTTATAGCTTAATGGGTAACCATAGTGGCAAAACAGTCATTATCTAGTGATTAGATAGCTAACAGTGCTATCATACCTAACTCTGGCAGTTAGGAAAAAGTGCATTAAATGCACTGCTAAGTGTCATGTGGAGGGTGAGGCCCCACAAGCCTACCGTGCCGCTTAGCTATCTCCTGCTTATCTGTTTGACACGCCTCTGGATGGGTGTCACACGAGGGTAATCTGTCTTCCAATGGGCTGCCACATCCTTAGTGGAAGCCACTTAATCACTTGGGGGCTCGACTCCATATTGATAAGTGATTTGCGTAGCCGCGAGGTGGAGAAGTGGAGCGGTGGTGCCTTGGCAGGGCTCTCTGCTTTGGCAGTCCCGGCAAGCCTGCCGGGGAAGTCTTGGATTCGCCCTTGGGGCGGCCTCGATCTGACCAGGCGCTCCTGCCCGGTAAGGGAGGCTTTCCCAAGGTGGTGCTCTGCAGCCTTGTATATTTAACTTGGTCTTCTTGACCCGCTCTTTGATCTCACGAATAGCAGTTCTTCTGGTCTAGTCTTGCTTTCATAGGATGGTGTTGGATATAGGGTGCTAGCATGCCTGTGGATAAGTCTGGGCAACAAACGTGATCACTCGTTGCACCGATAGGAGCCCATAGGCCTGACTCAGACATGTCACCAGGCATCATTGGGGTAGGCCCTAACAAATACACAGGTGAACGCTTTGGCCCACCTGTAGTGGGATCTATGTCTTGCTTGATATCTTCCTTGCTTCTTCATTAACCTGTAATTGAATCAGTTTGTGTTTTTTCGTGTGTCGTGTGAGACGACGTGGGGTGATTTAAGCCATGACCTGCAGGCTGCCCACACCCCACTTTCATGGCGAGGTAACCGCCATTTTACTCATCCCACTACCTTTACTGTTTCCGCCATGTACACTGCATGTATTGCACGGAGTTGGTGACGGACGCGTAGGGCGCGGGAATGAGTGCCATGGCAGAAAAACCAGCACCGTGGATAGGCTCAGGAGGGCGGTGGTTGATTCCAGGCATCAACAGCGACATAGACGTACCGGATTGGTGGAGTGGGTGGTTGCCTCCTGGGTGGTGAGGAGCCAGCCCCTGGCCATGCTCCCATATAAAAGGAGGCGCGGGCGAGGGGCTCATCCATACACACCTCTCCTCCTCCTGTATCCGACAACCTAGTTTTTTATCCTTGGTAGCCTCACTTACCGGGAAATGTCTCCTAGTGCTTTCACTGAGCCATGGTAGCTTGCTACTGCTCCGGAACACTTAGGCTGGCCGGAATGTGTCCTTCTTCACTCATGTGTCTGTCCCTTCGGGGAAATGTCACGCGGTGTCTACCGGAGTCCTGTTAGCCTGCTACAGCCCGGATTCTCCGGAGTCCTGTTAGCCCAGCTGCTAGTCATGTATGCCTGTCCCTGTAAGTTAGTGCCACTTTGGGTTTATGACTAGTCATGTCGGCCCGGGTTCTTTGTCATATGGATGCTAGCGACACTATCATATACGTGAGCCAAAAGGCGCAAACGGTCTCGGGCCAGGTAAAGTGGCACCCGTGGGAATACTGTGCGTGAGGCCGCAAAGTGATATGATGTGTTACATGCTAGATCGGTGTGACTTAGGATCGGGGTCCCGACAACTTTGGTATCAGAGCCTGACTGCCTGTAGGATTACCAAGCCAAACTGGTCGAAGTTGAGTCTAGAAATTCTTTAGTTATATAAGGGAATTGATTGTGGAAGGGAGCGTAAGGCTCTTTTTACTCCTTATAACTCACACCCTTCTGATCTGAGTCATCCTATTTTTCCTACGGGGTTAAGGAACTAGGCTTTCTCTTCTGTCTATCAGGATCACGAGTTACTACTCCGTAGTCTCTTAGGATTTGTTGATCAGAGTCATATTCCAGTTTTCAAGTACTTCCGGTGTAGTCTGTTTAGTACTATCACAGAACCTTGAGTGAAGATGTTAGTATGGTACCACCCCATCGTTTGCAGGATGCCCCATTTTGAGCTTTTTACTGCCGTTATGCCGCCGGAAATGTCCTAGGAGTTCGAGAGATACTAATTTCTTGTGCTACTTTCTGCATCCTATTGTTGATGCTGAATCCATCCTTGTTTTCCTTGGTTTCGTTCTTCAGGATGTTGTCAGTTACCCGAAGTTCTGTTGCTCATAGCCTGAACCACGGAGATGGTAGGGATGAGGATCCTCCCGACCAGCCTTCGTTGGCAGAGTACATGTTAGAGATGGAGAGGAACAAGCGAGAGTCTAAACGCTTGTTAGCATGGGAGCAGAACACCGCCCATCAGCGTAATGAGTTGGTCTCCATCACCGACTTCATTGGTCTGAACCCACCCACCTTCCATCATTCCATTGAGCCACTCAATGCAGATGACTGGCTCCGTAGTATCACACACAAGCTGCGTTCCGCGAGCGTAGCTGAAGGTGACAAGGTCACCTATGCTGCATATCACCTGGAAGGTCCTGCTAGTCTTTGGTGGAAGAACTATGAGGCTATGCTTCCAGCTAGTCAGGTTCCTACCTGGAGCGATTTCACCGAGGCTTTTTGCGAGCATCATATTCCCCAAGCCCTCATCGATCGCAAGAGAGAAGAGTTCTGTAGTTTCACCCAGAGTAAGATGGCTGTTGATGCTTACAGTAGAGAGTTTGAGAACCTCGCCCGCTATGCTACAGAAGAAGTGTCCACGGACTCCAAGAAGCAGGCTAGGTTCCGGAAGGGTCTCAACCCCAAGTTGCGTCGTGATCTCCACTTGCACCATTGCAATACATTCCAGGCTCTTGTGAACAAGGCCATTAATGCGGAGACAACTCAGCTCACTTACAAGGAGTCTCGTAATTACAACCGTGATTTGAGTTCTTCCTCCGGTTCTAGTTCTCAGAAGCGCCGGATTTGGGTTCCAAACTCCGCTCTTCCACCTGGATATGCACCGAGGCTATCATATGTGGTACCTCACCCTGTTCAGTTACATGCTCCACCCAGGCCTATTGGTAGACCGCTTGTCAATGCGGGTCCACGTCCTACTTCAGGGAATTGCTTCACATGCGGAGAGCTAGGACACTATGCACATGACTGCTCTCAAACCAACTATGCTCCACCCCCGCCTGAGAAGTCTATTGGCCGTGGTAAGCCATCACACAAGATGATCGGTGTCAAGTCAGGTCCCACTGAACGTGGACGTGTGCATCACGTCTCAGCTAGAAACACTCATGATGATCCAGAGGTCGTTCTTGGTACACTCCTTGTCAACTGTCATCCAGCATCGGTTCTGTTCGATACTGGAGTGTCTCACTCCTTCATTTCTGAAAGCTATGCTAACTTGCACAACATTTCATTTTGTGATATGCCCTCTCCACTAGTCATTCAGACTCCTGGATCCAAATGCCAAACTTCTAGTCTAAGCCATGGTAATGAAATCCTTGTCGACAGACTTGTATTCCTTGCATCACTTATAGCCCTCAAGTCTACAGATATTAACATCATCTTGGGTATGGACTGGATGAAAGCTCATTATGCCAGGATTGATTGTTACACCAGGTCTGTTCAGCTTACACATCCATCTGGCAAGATAGTCACTGTATCCACTAGAGTTGCAAAGCATCAGATTTATTCTCTTAATGCAAGCCCTCTTCCAGACCTTGAGGATATCCCGGTAGTCCATGACTTTCCGGATGTCTTTCCAGAGGAACTGCCAGGCTTTCCACCTGACAGAGATGTAGAGTTTGTGATAGATCTTATCCCAGGAACCTCCCCAATTTCTAGGAGACCTTACAAGATGGCACCCTTAGAGCTAGCTGAGCTTAAGAAACAGCTTGATGAGTCCTTGCAAAAGGGTTTCATCCATCCTAGTTCTTCTCCTTGGGCTTGTCCCGTCCTCTTTATCAAGAAGAAGGATGGTACGGATCAGATGGTTGTAGATTATCGTCCCGTTAATTTGGTCACGATAAAGAACAAGTATCCACTCCCCAGGATCAATGACCTATATGATCAGCTCGCTGGATCCTCGGTCTTTTCCAAGATGGATTTGAGGTTAGGCTACCACCAAATCAAGATCAGAAACGGGGACATTCCTAAGACAACTTTTGTCACTCGTTATGGCTAGTATGAGTACACCGTCATGTCCTTTTGTCTAACCAATGCTCCGGCTGCATTCTCCTGCTTGATGAACTCGATCTTCATGGAGTACTTAGATAAGTTCGTCATGGTTTACCTCGATGATATTCTTATTTACTCGAAGAACAAGGAAGAGCATGCCGAACATCTTAGACTTGTGTTAGAAAAACTCAGATAGCACCGCCTTTATGCCAAGTTCTCCAAGTGCGAATTTTGGTTGCCAGAAGTGACCTATCTCGGCCACGTAATCTCTAGTAAGGGCATTGCTGTCAATCACGAGAGAGTTCAGGCCATTCTTGATTGGAGTCCGCCTGAAACGGTTAAGCAAGTTAGGAGTTTCCTTGGTCCAGCCAGTTATTGTTGCCGCTTCGTTGAAAACTTCTCCAAAGTGGCCAAACCTCTCACGGAACTTCTCAAGAAAGATAAAAAGTTTGAGTGGTCCCCACAGTGTGAGTACAGTTTTCAGGAACTGAAATGACGCCTGACTTCTCCCATACTGGTGCCACCAGATTTCACTAAGGACTTTGTTATATATTGTGATGCCTCACAACAGGGACTAGGTTGCATTCTTATGCAGGATCGTCATGTGATTGCCTATGCATCTCGACAGTTACATCCACATGAGGATAATTATCCTACACATGATCTAGAGCTTGCAGCCGTAGTCTATGCACTTAAGACATGGCGACATTACCTTCTTGGTAAACATTGCGAGATTTACACCGATCACCAGAGTCTCAAGTATATCTTCACCCAACCAGATTTGAACCTTAGGCAAAGACGTTGGTTGGAGTTGATCTCATATTACGACTTAGGGATTACCTACACCCCAGGCAAGGGCAATGTCATGGCTGATGCGCTAAGTCGTCAGTCCTATTGCAACAATCTTATGTTGCAGCAGGGTCAACCACTTCTCCATGAGGAATTCTGTAAGCTTAACCTTCACATTGCTCCTCACGGATTCCTTTCTACCTTGGTGGCGAAACCTACTCTTGTGGATCAGATCATCTCTGCTCAGAAGCAGGATACGGGAATTTCCCGGATCAAGAGAAACATTAATAAGGGAGTTGATGGATGTTTCTCCATGGATGGTCGAGGTGTTGTTTTCTTTGAGAGTCGCTTAGTTGTTCCCAAGAATCAACATGTTCGGCAACTGATCCTTAAGGAGGTTCATGAATCTCCTCTCACGATTCATCCCAGTAGTACTAAGATGTATCAGGACCTACGCCAGAGGTTCTGGTGGACTAGGATGAAGAGAGAAATCACCGACTTCGTTGCTAATTGTGACGTTTGTCGTCGCGTTAAGTCAGAGCATCAAAGGCCTGCTGGCACCCTTCAGCCTTTAGCTATTCCCAAGTGGAAATGGGACAAAGTAGGTATGGACTTCATCACCGGCTTTCCCAGGACCAAGAGAGGGAATAATGCTATCTTCGTAGTCATTGATCATCTTTCCAAAGTGGCTACTTGCCTACCTGTTCGAGAGAGTATCACTGCTAGTCAGCTCGCTGACTTATATATTTCTCGAATAGTATCACTTCATGGTGTCCCACTAGAGATCAATTCAGACCATGTTACTCTTTTCACTTCTCATTTCTAGGAGAGATTGCAAACTGCCATGGGAACCCATCTTTCCTTCAATACCGCTTTCCACCCTCAGTCAAGTGGTCAGGTGGAAAGGGTCAACCAAATTCTCGAAGACATGCTTAGAGCTTGTGTTATCTCATTCGATATGGATTGGGAGAAGTGCCTTCCTTTCGCCGAATTTTCTTATAATAATAGCTACCAATCCAGTCTCAAGAAAGCTCCTTTTGAGATTCTATATGGACAAAGATGTAGAACACCTTTGAACTGGTCAGAAACCGGGGACAGACAATTCTTTGGACTGGATATGATTCAGGAAGCAGAAGAGCAAGTTCGCATTATTCGTGAGAATTTGAAAACATCCCAATCTCGTTAAAAGAGACAGTATGACCGTCCTCATAAGGAAGTGGCTTATGAAATTGGCGACAAGGCTTACCTTCGGGTTGCTCCTTTGAAGGGTACCCATCGTTCCGGTATCAAGGGCAAGTTTGCTCCTCGTTACATTGGTCCTTTTCACATTCTCGCTAAACGAGGAGAGGTTGCCTACCAGTTGGAAATACCCCCACATCTTTCTTGAGTTCACGATGTCTTCCACGTCTCTCAACTCAGGCGTTGCTTCTCGGATCCCATCTGCGGAGTGGACCACGAAACGCTTGATCTCCAAGATAACCTCACATATCGAGAGTACCCTGTTCGCATTCTTGATCAAGCAGAGCGTGTCACCCGACGTCAGAACATCAAGTTTCTCAAGGTTCAGTGGTCTCATCATTCTGAGAGGGGAGCTACTTGGGAGCGAGAAGATCATCTTCGACTGGAGTACCCCACCTTCTTTCCATCGACCCCTGAATCTCGGGACGAGATTCTTTCAAGCGAGGGCGAGTTGTCACATCCCTAGCTTCTGGTAATTCTTAGTGTTGGCATCTTGCTTGTATCATGTTTAAATTCCTTTTAAAATTGAATTGGGGATTTGTGAAACCCTTAGAAATCATTTCTGGAAATGACCCAGATAAAAATTGCTCCAAAAAGGTCCAAGAAAATGTTCATGTTACTCTTTGAAAATATTGGTCAAAGGTAAAAATCAAACCAATATTTTTAGGAGCTCATAAATATTTATTTTGGCCATTTGGAATTAACCCAGTAATTATTTGCGTTGGATAAATATTTTTATATATACAAAATATTGTCCAATATTTCTGAATTTTGGCGAGGGGCTTTGGAGTGGTCCAACTAGTCCTTACCAAAAATTTACAGAATAAAATAAGTTGATTTAGTATTTTACTAAATTAGAACAAACGTCAGAAAAATAGAAAAGAAACAAAAAAGGAACTTACCTGGGCCACTTACCTATGCAGCCGGGCACTGTGCAGCCCAGCGCCCCAACAGGCCGGCCTAGCCGACTGGCACTGCCAGTCGTCGTCTCCACCGCGCCAGGAGGACGCAGCGCACGCGCTCGCCGCACGCGGCCACGCGCCCGGCCACCTCCTACCTGCCTGCCTGGCCTCTCCCTCGACGCCCTGGCTGTCCCGAACATCGCCACGCGACCCCCCCGGACATCTCTCACTCTCCCCTGTGCTCTCCCCCTCCTCTGCCGCTCGCTCTCTCACCCGCCTGAGCGCCACCGTCACCACCGCTCGCCGTTGCCGCGCCCACCGCCACGGCCTCGCCTCCCCGGCAAGTCCAAGCGCTCTGCCACATCGCCTGCTACCTCTCTGTCAAGCCACGAGACGTCGGACGCCCCGTGGAGCCGTCACCGTCGTCTTCTTCATCACCGGCCACCCGAGATCGCCGTCGCCGCTCCGTCGTCTCCAGACCCTCCCCCGAGCTGATGAGCCCTCCATGCGACACGATGTGAGCCCTGCTCCGTTTCCCCCTACTCCCCTGCTCTCCTGCGCCCTCTAGCCCTTGTGCCGCTCAAGCCAAGCTCCGACCGCCGCCGCGAGCTCCGCTCCGGCGAGCTCCGCTCCGGCGAGCTCATGCCACCCCCGCCTCTCCCGCTTAATCCAGACGACGCGGACGGGCCCTGGCTCCTCGCCTGTGGCCTCCGCCGCCCAAATGGTCGCCGGAGCGACGAACCCGACGCGCTCCGCCGCGTTCGGCCTCGCTGTCGACTAACCACCGGTCAAACCGGTCAACTCGTGCTAATTAAGCCCCCCTGTGACACTAACAGTAGGCCCCGGCGCCCTATTTTTTTAATTAGATTAGAAATAACCCCCCCTGTTTAACACTGTGTCACTGACGTGTGGACCCCACACGTCAGGTTTGACCTGGTCAGCGCCGTTGACCTGCTGACACAGGCATGATGCAATGCTGACGCAGTTATTCTTTTGTGGTATTAAAATAAATCAGGAAATTCCAGAAAATGATATAAACTTCAAAAATTCATACAAATTCAACCGTAGCTCAGATTGAAATAATTTATATATGAAAAATTATCAGAAAAATCCAATCTATCCATCTGTACTAGTATCATGCATGAAAAACCAACTTATACCTATTGTATAAGTGAAAACATCTATGTGTCATTTTTAAGAGCTTATTTTGGAGTTGCATTTGAACCTGGTTCAAATGGACTTCAACCAAATGAATGCTAGTTGCATTAGCTCAAACAACATCACATCTTCATCTCATGTTCATGCATCATATTGTTGCATATGCTTGTGTATTGATTGCCGACACCGTTCCTTCTCGATAGGTCCTGCTCCGGAGACAGATCCAGAGTACCTGTCTGAGGAACAGTGCCCCCTTGTTCATTAGGACAATAACAATTTAACTGCTACTTTATGCTGCGGTAGTTGAACCCATTCCTCTGCATGACCTGTCATTGCCACAGTAAATAGTTGAAACCCCACTAGCATGTGTAGGAGTTGAATGAGCCATGTTGTGTTCCTACCAGGCCATGCCTGCTATTGCTTAGAGTTATGTCAGGTCTGATTCATTGGGAATGGATTGGAGTGTTATGATATGTTCTGATGCTGAGAGTTAAGTGTGTGAACACGATTTGGTAAAGGTAGCGGTGAGAGTACATGGTGGGTTGTCTCATTGGGACCGTCCTTAAGAACTGAGTTCTGTGTAAGTTGTCCAATGACTACCTACTACCACACATTGGGCTACGGGTGCTCCTAGCTCTTTCGACTTATTAACCGCCTTGATCTCTGTCGAGGAGTTGCAACTAGTTTCTGGTGTTTGTAGGTAGTGCTATTTTTCTACCGAGTGGCACCCGGCAGGGTGGGCTTGGGACAGACTAGGCACAGTGCCACGGTGTACTAAGTGGCACCCGGATGGTGGGCTTGTGAACCCTGCTCACATCGTTTGGGGCCGTGAAGGAAACCTCGGCCGGACTCCCTTCCGGATGGAACCCGAATAGGCGATAAACCTGGACTAGAGTCTTGCGTGGTTAGTCAGGTCGTGGCCGACACCCTCGCTAGGCTTCCGCTTGAAGTTTGCCGAGATACATGACGTGTACAGGGCAGTAAATGGCGAGAGCGTGTGTGAAGAAGTACACCCCTGCAGGGTTAACATGATCTATTCGAATAGCCGGGTCCGCAGTTATGGACTTCTTGGATGCTTACGTGGTACATAGACAACTTGTAGTGGATACCCTAAAATGCTCAAGACAAGTGTGAGTGCTATGGATGGCCTTCTCATAGGGAGACAGGAATGAATCCATAGTAGTGCATTGATGTGGTGATTAGTGGACTCGTGTGCGCTTTCTTACCTCGAAGAAGTTACTTGTAGTTGTGGAATAGGTTAGCCACTGAGTCAAAGCTGGCTTGCTGCAACTGAACCCCACATTGCCTCCTTGATAGGATCTGATGTCAGTCTTGCTGAGTACCTTTGTACTCACGTTGCTTAATTTATGTTTTTGCAGATGAGACTTTTGTCTCAGTAGTAGTTCTGCATGGACTTCGACGACTATTTTGTTACCTCAGCTACGATCTCGTACCCTTGGGAGGGTCTCGTAGATAGTCAGGCTTCTCAGCCTTTCCGTTTTGTAGTTGTCTGTACTCAGACATGTAATGCTTCCGTTGCTTATATGCTCTGAATGATGGGTCATGAGACACCTGTTTGTATAAATGCTATGTGGCTCTTCTGGGCCTTTATCTATATGAGTTGATGAGTTATGTTGTGATGTCATGTTGTACAACACATACTTGCATGTTATGCGTACGTGTAATGTGTATTGCTATGTGTGGGATTCGACAACCTAGTTGTTTATCCTTGGTAGCCTCTCTTACCGGGAAATGTCTTCTAGTGCTTCCACTGAGCCATGGTAGCTTGCTACTGCTCCGGAAGACTTAGGCTGGCCGGCATGTGTCCTTCTTCGTTCCTGTGTCTGTCCCTTCGGGGAAATGTCACGTGGTGTCTACCGGTGTCCTGTTAGCCTGCTACAGCCCGGATTCTCCGGAGTCCTGTTAGCCTAGCTGCTACAGCTGGGTCAGGTATGCCTGTCCCTGTAAGTTAGTGCCACTTTGGGTTTACGACTAGTCATGTTGGCCCGGGTTCTTTGTCATATGGATGCTAGCGACACTATCATATACGTGAGCCAAAAGGCGCAAACGATCCCAGTCCAGCTAAGGTGGCACCCGTGGGAATACCGTGCGTGAGGCCGCAAAGTGATATGATGTGTTACATGCGAGATCGGTGTGACTTAGGATCGGGGTCCCGACAGATTTGCCGGGGAGTTCGGTGTGGATGCCTCCGCTTCCTCTAGCTGGCCCCTGGCAGGCTTCCTCGTGTACTCCGGCTTTGTCTTCCCTGCTGGTGTCCCTCCCAACGTGTCCCGCTGCTCCTGGCGGTTGTGACCAGGGCATGGCCTAGCTGCTCCCTCCCCCCATCACCTTCGTCCGCGCTCTCCCAATCTTGTCTAGCTATGTCCCGCGGGCCCTGGCGGGGTCAGGCTGGGCTTCTGCCCAGGCACTTCTTTTGCCCTCTTCACCTCCACCTATAGGTCCTATGAGGAGAGGCGCAAGAAAGGCATTACGGGGCACTTATCTATTTTCAATTCAAAAGATGTAGGCACTTGCCAAACTTTAGTCCTAATTATGTAATATTTTCCATCCATATTTTTACCCTGTGAGGTTTGTACTTGTCTTTCTGTGCATTAATGAAAAAGATATGCTTGCCAGGCACTTGTTCATGTGTTATGTACATGCAAAGGAACAGCTCGTTTATAATCTCAAGTAAACAAGATTTTCCAGCAAGACACCTTGCCGGTCTCTTCCATTGCTTGCCACAAGGCTCTGCTTGGCGAGCTAGGAGCGTGGGAGAGAACTGGCCCTTAGTCAACCCTTGTTCCCAAATGCAGCTGCGACCACCCTGATCAAAGTGACTTTTGAATCAAAGGAATGGGAGCACAAATGTTGGAGGGTGACAAGTTTTCTCTACGCACGAGTCTTTCTCACTGTGGTACACTATGAATAACAAAAGAAAGAACTTATCCGCCTTATGTTGCTGGGGGTCGATATGCAAGATTGTTCTCACTCCTCTTCTTCGGGAAGTTTATTAGTGGTAGGAGCCCTATTCTTAGTTCAGGGAAAACGGTAGCATACGACCTCATCTATATGGGCTAATGAATATGGCAGAATCATACTTAAATAAACATGCATGCAAGCTCTAGATGTCAGCCCTTCATTTGATTATCTTTGCACAGGATCTGCGCTTGGCTTTGTACGAAGGGTTACATGCACATCGGCAATGCTTGTACAAAAGGTGGCTGCCGAGGCTGAGCCCGACAACCGTGCCTCATGGCTAGAACTTGCGAAGATGCGCAATATTCAATGAGTTTTGCACCTTAATGCCATCTTCGGTCTCTAGAGGGATTGCGCCAGGTCTGGTGACAAGGTCACCTACCTCAAGACTCCGAGCATGAATCCTGCGGCTATGATAGCGGCTCAAGGCTTGCTGGTAGCGTGTAGCACGCACAGTGGCCCGGAGACGATCCTCCTCAAGGGCCATGGCATCATCATGCCAGAGCTGCTATTGCTCTACTTCATCGTCGGCAAGTACTCAAGGTGACCCGTATATGAGTTCTGTGGGGAGCACTGCTTCTGCCCCATACACTAGGGAGAAGGGAGTCTGGCCAGTGCCTTGATTTGGTGTCGTACGAAGCGACCAAAGAACCACCGGCAGCTCGTCGATCCAGCATCTACCGCACTTCTATAGCCTATCAGAAGTTCTCGTCTCGAGTCCACTCAGCACTTTGTCGGTGCAACAAACCTTGGGTCTGTTGCCCAGACTGTGCACTGGCACAAGAGCAAGGTTGATGCACCAACCCTAGCCAGGATACAAGAAGCCACTAGATTCAAAGAACCAGCATGCGGCTGAGAGAGGCTAAGGCCAAGCCAGAGAAGCAGGGCATCGTCAAGAGAAGGGCCTCCCTTGCCGGACAGGCGAGCCCGGCAAGGGGTGAAGCCACCACCAGAAGCAGATGACCAAGACACCCCGGCAGGACCTGCCGGGGCTCACGGAGCCAAAACCACCACACCAACCACTCAAGCACGACCCACGTTGTCGACCTATGCGGTGGCAAGCCATAAACTGATTAAGTGGCAGCCATTCTCCACATGGCAGCCATTTCCTACAAAAGAAACCCGCAGATGACACCCGTCCTGTGATATGTCAAGAGAACATGCGCGGAGCTGGAAAAATAGCCCGGCAAGCCTTGTCGGGCAACCAGTGATGTGACACTAAACGGCGCATTTAGTGCGCCCTGTCAGCCCGCAGAGTTAGGTCTGATAGCACTGTTTGCTACCATATCGGTGCATAATGACTATTTGCCATTGTGGTGACCCCTTGATCTATAAAAGGAGGCCCATGGTACCTGTAGAAAGGTTTGGAAGGTTAACGAACCCACACCCCCATACGCGCGTAGTCCCTACTGCCCCAAGGCAACCCCTGCCAGGCAAGTGTAATGTGCTTCACCTCCTCCATTCCACCATCAATCCACCAAAGCAGGAGTAGGGTTTTACACCTCGTGGCGGCCCGAACCTGGGTAAATTGGTTGTGTGCTCTTTTTCGTGCTGCCGTACGCTGCTCTGCCTCTTTGTGCAATGTGATGTCCCCCCGCCGAACCAGCAAGGGGCCTCCCGGTCCCATAGGTGGCCGCGGATATCCCCTGACACCTTTGGCCTGCCAGGTAGGGGGATCGCTTGCGCGAACCTGAAAGCGTGCGCAGTGCGTCATCTTGGTCACCATCTTCATCTTCGACGACGCCGTCGACCATGGCGCCCAAGAAGAAGTCCGGTACTTCGGCTCATCCATCCACCTCGAAGGCTCCTCTGCCCCCGCGGGGGATGCGCGGCGAGCGAGGATGTGAACGCTGCTGGGGACGTGGTTGGAGCAGGTGGCGGCATCACCACTTCCCCCGCGGCCGACACGGGGGCAGGAGATATCGGAGGAGAACAACATCAGCAGCGCCTCGACGGTCATGCTCCGCAAGGTGCGGGCGAGGGGGTCACTCCCTCCGCACACCCTCCTCCCACCGACGGGCAAAGCCGCAGCAACAACGCTTGGTCCGGGGTAAGCCATCACCCTCCGGCTGCCCCCACCACGGGAGCGACTGCGGCACATGCTCCTTGTAACAGCCTGGATTTTGGCCCTTTTCTTTTTCTTTTGATTTTTTTGGTTTTTGCTCTGTTTTTCTTTTTGGAGTGGTTCTGTGGCCTTGCCACCTGGGAAATCATCCCCATTCCCTCTCCCAAGTTGCTCATCATTCTCAAAACCTTGCCAAGATCATGTCACTTCACTCCTTGACCAAACCCTAATTTCTTTTTCTCGGGAATATTCCTTTTTCTATTAAAGGAATAACCATGTCTGCCATAGGTTGTGAAGCAACGTATATTCCTGTCCATCCAAAACTTCCGAAATAATTCTAATAATTCCTTTGGGTCATATGTTGTTCAAATATGCCCAAACTTTCCTGTCCTAGCCCAAGAATAATTCCCCAACAATAAATCATCATTTCTGTCCAGTGTGCCTTTCTGTGAAGGAAGTGCCACCTATCCTTTCCTGATTGCTCCCAAACCGTTTGGGCGTTCTCTTATGTCCAAATAATTTTCTCATGCCAAAATTCAACTTTATTTGCCTAGCGAATCTTCCTCAGCAATTTTTCAGACTTTCTCTCAAAAAGAAGGCATTGTGAAGGAAGTACTAGCTAGGGTTATCTAAATGAGTTGAAATTTTGCACACTCCTTCATGTGCTCATATTAGCACACCCCTCCAAGTTTCATCCCCATCCAATTTTCTATGTGAGCACAGGACCAAATCTTTGATTCTGGTAATATTTTCAGGTTGTGAAGCAAGTGCATTTTATATTGCTTCATTAATTCTGAGAAAATACTAGATTGTTCTCCTACCCAAATAACATCTCTGCCCCAAATTTCGGACCATTTCATTGAGCCATTTGATCACCAGAATTATTCCAAGATTCTGGTCAGTGAGAATGTTTCTAAAACAAGTACCACTTTGGCTTGTCCATTTCGTATGAAATTTCTACAGCACACTCTTATGACCATATCATCAAGACTTGCCAAATTTCAGCCCTAGTGGTCACACCATGCGTGTGCCTCATCCAAATCTTGATTCTGGACCAATTTTGGGGTTACACGGCAACTATATTAGTTCGTGCTCCATTATGCTCCAAAACCTCCAGGATTATAGTCCTTCCTAAGCTGATCACCCCAGACAAACTCTCTGGCTCCAATCCCTTTCCTGTTGATCAGCAGTTCTTGGCCAAGTTTACTGTAGTAAACTTCAGAGCTCACTTACCATTTCACCACTGCGTCTTTAACCGAACTACCACCACAGTTGAAACCTTCCCTGGATGAACTTACCACTAGACAACACATTCCAGCCCATCACCCCCGCTACATGCCAGTGCACGCGGTGACCGCGTTAATGGCACAACAATGCGCGCGCTGTGCTGCAGTTGGTCGCGCCCAGAGCGTCTTCTAGCTCCGGCACCTCTCCCCCTCATCGGCTTCGCGCGTGTGAGCGTGTCCAGCAGCTGGCCCATGTCGTCATCGTTCCCCTGGACCCCTCTCCCCCTTCGTCCGCTTCCTCACCGACGCTCGCCGCCGAACGCCCACGAGAGCACAGTGCGCCGACCGTCGTCTTCCTCCTCGGCCGCTTCTCCCCTGCGTCCCTTGGCCTCCACTGCCCCGTGAGAGCCCCCACTGCTCCTCCTACGTCGTCTACCTCTGAGCTCGCGAGCGTGGGCACGCGTCACGGCGCCGGACACGCATCCGCGGAGACGCCAGCTCGCCTCATCCTCCCTCTGCCTATATAACGCCACCCGAGCCTCCCCCGAGCATCTCATCGTCATCCTCACACTCCACTAGCCCCCCCCCCAGCCTCTCACCGGAGCCCGAGAGCCTCTTCTCGCTTCCAAAGGCCGCCGATGGCCTCTGCTCGAATTCGAGCGAGCCAAGCATCCCCTCCCTCTCTCTCCACCACCACAGCTCCACCCACTCCCCGACGCATCTCTCCCTTAGCTCAGTTCGTAGGCGGATCCACCATGGCCTCGGCTCCATCTTCACCGACGCCGGCCGTCCGCCGCGGCAAAAGCAGCTGCCGTTCCCGATCTCCTAATCGTCTACAACCCATGGGGTCGCCTCTGCCTTGTTCCCCTGCATCCGTGGATAGGTCGGGCGCCACCTGCGGTGGCCGGTAGCGCCAGCAGGCCTCGTCGGCGCCGGCTCTACCTCGGCCAGGTGCGGGCGCGAGCGAGGAGTGCAAGGAGACGATGCCCTCCCTGCCAGCTGGCCGCGGGCCCCGCGTGTCAGCGAGATAAGCCCCGGCCCCGCCTTCGCTGACGTGGATAAGTGGCCGCGTCTTTCCCGGAACGCGCTTTCCCTTAACCGAGAGCGTATTCCATTTCTTCTTCGGGCGAGAATGTGTTTTCCTCTCTGGAAAACGTATTTTCAGAAAAGGCGCGTTCTGTTTTTCCTGCTGAGGGCCTGTTTGTGATGATTTTATTACATATAGGTCCCTCATAGAAAAACCCTTATATCGTTTTGCTCGCAACTCCGTTTGAGGTGAATCCTAAGCCCACGTCTTCGTTTCATCGAGCCCATTCTGTTGGTTTCATTTTCACTATGGTTTGACATACTGGAAATGACCACTTTGCCCTTTCCCGTAAACAGCCCCTCCGAGAGAGACCTGTTTCTGGCGATTCTTTGCGCAAGCTCCTTGCACTTTGTCCCGGTGATTTCTTCCACCCCAGGGAAGCCACAATACCCACTTTCATGATAGTCATGAAGTAGCCATGGTTTTCAACTTGAATATTTATTAAATGTTTGCTTGTTTAAAATATGGTTATCGTTGTTTCGGTAGTGCTTCTTGGTTAGTGCTTTCTTGCTATGTTGTTATGCATCTGGTTATCATGCCCTGCTAGTTGCTAGTATTCCTTTCGTATGCTTATGCTTTCTAGTAGTACATGTTGATGTTGGTGATGGTCTTCGGTGCATGACTGTCGTCTATCCCGAGTACCGTTGTTATGCATGTTCCATTGCATCCAGTTGGTTAAATGCTTGCATGATGGCATTGTTGATATGTTCTTGCATGATATTTATTGTCGATGCTAGTGGTCATGCTATGTTTCTGAGAAGTATGTACTTGTGATGTTCATGCTAGTTAGTATGCCATGCTCAGTTGGATTGATTCATTGTTGATGTGATTAATAGTTATGTTGCACCTCCATGCTTATGTTGATATCATGTTCATGCATTGTAATTTGCATCATGTTATTTTATCATGGCTCAGCATATTTGCATTCAAGTTTAACCAGATTAAATTGAACTTGAACAATTGTTGGCTGAGTCATGGTGCCACCATATCGAGCTAACCAGTGCAACCACGCTTGCCTTTATGGGAAGGTCCTAACCGGGTCTATTGTCGTGCCTCCCGCCGGTGCCTCCAACGAGGGAAGGTTATGGGTGTGCGGTACCCTGGCCCGGTAAGCAGACATAACCTTGTGTGCCCATTGTTGCTATATCCGGATTGTCCCTGTTTGGGACCGTTTTGCCACGACGGTGGCCGTTGGTGTCTTTGGTAGGCATGGGGCCACCCAGGACTTAGCCCAGTGGGGAGTGAGTCGGAGTGGCCGGGAGAGTGTCATGGCAGTAGGACGGTTTTGTCGAAACGTCGTTGGTCCACCCGAATGGAATTGCGAGGCCATGGGTTCCGTGGTGTGGATACAGTGTACTAACCTCTACAGAGTGTAAATTAAATCTATAGATAGCCGCGCCCGCGGATAAGGGCCCAGTTCGTAGTTGGTCAGACTATGGGTCAATAGTATTAATAATAACTTGCTTAATAACAACCCTGGTTCGATGATGAGATAAGTTGGTTATGTGATCCGTGAATGATCACCGTTTTGTTACGAGGTAACCCGTTGAGCCCAGAGTGGTTCCGTTTGTGATCCGTGGATGATCACCGTTTGGTTATGATGTAACCCGTTGAGCCCAGAGTGGTTCCGTTTGTGATCCGTGAATGATCACCGTGGTATCGAGGATACCAAGTTGTGGGATATTCATGATGTTGTGCGAGAATCATGGGTAAAGATCAAGCTCCTTGTGGTCATTTAATGATTACTACGGTATTGTTTATACCAAGCTTGATTTGATCCCGAGATGATCGTGTGATGTCCTAGGTTGGTAAGTAATGCATGTGATGGTTAAGAGGTAACCCGAGCAGAATAAGTGGTGCATATAGTGTCATCATGTTGCATGCTAGTATCGTCAGATTTATATGTTCATGCCATGTTCATATTGTTCTAGCTGTATCATGTTCATGTTGTTCAAGCCATGTTATCCTGATGATCTCATGATAATTCCTGCTTAACCTGTAATTGCCATGCTGTTGTTTGTCTTGAATGCATCTTGTTATTGTGAGCTTGCAAGTACATTCAATGTACTGACCTGGCGTGCCATGCCAGTTCGCAGGTCTTGCCGTGATTGCTTGATTGCTTGTCGTGGTTTCCATTTGTGCGAGCTAGGATAAGCGTTCTAGACAGTCCCTGTGGAGTGGAGTTCACCACCATCGTCGTTGTTCCGCTGCTAGAAGTTTTCCGCTGCTTCGAGTTATTCTGCTGCTTGCATTGAGCAACTGAGGATGGCGTAATGTCGCCGTGCCGTTGTTATTCATTGAAATATCGGAGACCTTGTATTCATATTTGTGTAATAATAGAAAGCTGGTTTGTTCTATGCTGAGCAGTGCCGTATAGCAGAACACTTCTCCTCGATCTCTGGGCTGGAATACGGGGCATTCCGGTTTCTCTGAGCTGGGGTGCCACAACGCTTGGTATCAGAGCAGGTCTGGCTGTAGGACTCCCTAGTCAGTGCGAGCGGTAGAAACCGGTAGTTTAAAGTCCATCTTGTTTGTTGCATTTGGTTGGTGCACTTGTTTGTTGCATAGCATGCATATAGCCTTAGTAGTTGTTGCGAACGGTTTATCTGGTGAGTGTAGCTGGCATCGGTTAAGATCCACTACCGCTCAGCCTTTGCATTTCTCCAGTTTTCTTTTCTTGCTCGTTCTTCGGTGTTTGGTGTCATTTCTGTCACAGCAGAGTGATGCCAAGTGATCCCGACACTGTTTGCAAAAATGGTGCTCAGGTATCTCGCCGATATCCTCCTTTCAGCCCCGCCTATCGTTTCGGTGATGGACATGCTTATGTCCCGAATCGCTCTTTCATTTTTGCCGTGTTGGCAACCCTTAATGATCTTAGTTATCAAGAAAGGGCAATGTCAGCAGCCTCAGTTTTTCCCCGCTATCCTATTTCTTTTTCCATCCACTTGATAATGATGTGGTTGCGACCTTCGTGTCCCACTACATGATTACCGAGTGTGTCCTCGCCTCCGAGCTAGTCCAGGTTGCTACCTGGCTAGGCTAGCACTTGGTGTAGCGCTGTTTACACCAATTCTTCCGCACATTTATTCGTCCTCGTGCACATCGTCACAGCATGCTAGATCGTAGAACCGGAGATCCCGCGAGATTTGTGTGCTTAAGTAGGCATGCATATTGTGTGACTAGCAGTACTGTGTGACTTTGCTTGAGTGTGTATTGTTTGTTGTTGTGTGCTTTTGTTTGGTTGAGTTTTCTTTTGCTTCTTACATTTTGGGCCCCGGTGTTACATTATTTTTCCCCTATAAAGTGTTGCTCATCAACCGACACCGGACCCGAAGAATCAGCAAGGATTTCAAATATTTGGAAACTCAGCTAAACAGAATGGAATTCTCAGCCGACTGAAGTGAAATGGGGAATATCTGATTTTGAGGCTGATAATCAATTTTGCATTAGTGTGCACTCCTTACAACAGTACTGATAACTCAAGTACACATCAGTACAAAATCCTCACAACAGTAATGATCAAGTCAGCAGCAAGACGAGTCAGGTACAAGATCAACGGTATATTTTCAGTCAAATGTATGGATCATATACAAAATTTTGGCTCAGCAATGCATGATGCTTGAAATATGTTATCATCCGAAATAAAGTCAGAATGTGATATGCTCAAGGAAGACAGTGAAACAAATTTTCTGATGCAAATAATCAGCCACAGAATAGTATGGGCATGTGTGTAGATTTCAGTCCGCATATTAGTATGAAGCTTTGGACGTAAGAAACTCAGTCTTCTTCCACACGTTATCGGAAGAAATTTATGATGCAAGGCTCCTCAATTTTCCTCAGCATGATATGTGAACAATTTCCGGTCCAAGATACCCAGTCTTTCTCAGCAAGATACCTCGGTAAAAGCTTCTGACAAACGAAAATTCATTTTTCTCAACAAGAAAGCCCGAGGAGAAGCTTCTCAAGTACAGAACTCAGGCTTCTCCAGCAAAATAATCAGACCAAGTTTCGTGTGTAAGCTATAGAGCCATCTTCTGCACGATACCCAGACAAAAGATTTGTGCAGAAGTTAACAAGTCTTCCTCAGCAAGCTACTCGGATGGCTTCTCTCATAAGCCATTCAGTATGTGTCAGTATCATACTAATACACCATCCTCAGAGGTGATATGATGAGTTGCCAATGTATGGCAGTACCACTCAAGAATCAGACTCACAATATTCGGAAGCACAAATCAGTCAGGGCATGTGTCTTCTTCAAAAATCAAGTATTTCCGTCGCATATGATACTTATATATGGTGAGCATGCATCCCCAGTCATATCAGTCACTCATACGAGATACGGCAAGGATCCAGAAGATATACATTAGGAAAGTAAGGATCCCACAACCTCACCAGTCAGGCAAAGGAAAATAAGTAGAGATACATCTCATGAATTACAAGAATCCACAAGATCTGGGAATGACATCACAAAATCAACAGTCTTCACAATGGTTATCAAGATCATTATTCCTTCAACTGACAAGGAGATGTCCTAAAACCTTGTCACCTTCTTGTACGATTGTCCTCAACAATGAGCTCCGTACAGATACAAACCCCGGGTATTTGTAATATGTGTGCAGACCCAGGTCGGGCAACAGGCACAAGGAATAATGTCCAAAATATTGCACTAATCACATCCCTGGTCATACGAGGACTCAAGGAAAGGTGTGGCCAAGTTATTTCAGTAAGGTATCCTAACAAAGAAAATCAAGACCGTTAAAGGGTCGGACCGACAGCAAAGGTATGATGATTTCTGCACGACCATCAAGGTCCAGATACCCAAATCAGTTGGAGGCCGTAATTCCATATGGATCCAAAAAGGCATACCCTCAGAGGCCTACCCTATTTTACAAGGATTTCGTATCCCGCTTACCCGCTTGGAGCGGTTAGTATGGAAAATCCAAATGGGCATACCGACAAAATGAGAAAATCAAAAGCCGAACAATCAGCTCACACCCTGTATACTTACCGACGGAATCAAGTACACGGTCCATCTGTCAGGAAAAAGCATTTGTCCGTCAGCCGCCTGTCAGGTGAGTCTCAAGATGTAAATATTTGAGGTATGACACAGCTATAACTCCATACCCCGTTATACTGCTCACGACAAGAGGCAGTCGAATCTTTGGTACATATCTCATGCTCAAGCCAAAGGAATGAAACAAAATAAATCAAGACCACTTATGAGCAGTCAGATCCCGTCGGAAGATGGCCATGATTAATCCTCATCATTTATTGAAACCAGAAGGCCTGCATTTATTTGAAGCAACCCCTGGACAGAAGTAAAAAGGTATTCCTGACCAAGAGAAAATTTATGCTCAGATCCATTGGATATCACCACAAATATGGAGAATCAATGTCAGTAAAAAGGAATTGGTATATGAGCAAAAACCCGTCAGAATCTGGGGAAAGGTGAAGCAAGCCACCCCAGAGCAAGGTAAGTTAATCATCTAAATTTCTTGGGGGGACAATAAATAAAGGAAAAAAGGATACCCGAGCTGGAAACGGTGTCCTCAAGTCATACTTGTTCCCTAAGCAACCAAATCTCGAGGAAGAGATTTCTTTAAGGGGGGAAGGTTTGTAACAGCCTGTATTTTGGCCCTTTTCTTTTTCTTTTGATCTATTTGGTTTTTGCTCTGTTTTTCTTTTTGGAGCGGTTCTGTGGCCTTGCCACCTGGGAAATCATCCTCATTCCCTCTCCCAAGTGGCTCATCATTCTAAAAACCTTGCCAAGATCATGTCACTTCAGTCCTTGACCAAACCCTAATTTCTTTTTCTCAGGAATATTCCTTTTTCTATTAAAGGAATAACCCTCTCTGCCCTAAGTTGTGAAGCAACCTATATTCATGTCCATCCAAAAATTCCCAAATAATTCTCATAATTCCTTTGGGTCATATGTTGTTCAAATATGCCCAAACTTTCCTGTCCTAGCCCAAGAATAATTCCCCAATAATTAATCTTCATTTCTGTCCAGTGTGCCTTTCTGTGAAGGAAGTGCCACCTATCCTTTCCTGATTGCTCCCAAACCTTTTGGGCATTCTCTTATGTCCAAATCATTGCCTCATGCCAAAATTCAACTTTATTTGCCTAGCCAATCTTCCTTGGCAATTTTTTAAACTTTCTGTCAGACAGAAGGCATTGTGAAGGAAGTACTTGCTAGGGTTATCCAAATGAGTTGAAATTTTGCACACTCCTTCATGTGCTCATATTAGCACACCCCTCCAAGTTCCATCCCCATCCAATTGTCTATGTGAGCACAGGACCAAATCTTCGATTCTGGCAATATTTTTAGGTTGTGAAGCAAGTGCATTTTATATTGCTTCATTAATTCTGAGAAAATACTAGATTGTTCTCCCACCCAAATAACATCTCTGCCCCAAATATGGGACCATTTCATTGAGCCATTTGATCACCAAAATTATTCCAAGATTCTAGTGAGTGAGAATGTTTGTGAAACAAGTACCACTTTGGCTTGTCCATTTCGTATGAAATTTCTACAGCATACTCTTATGACCAAAATGATCAGGACTTGCCAAATTTCAGCCCTAGGGGTCACACCATGCGAGTGCCTCATCCAAATCTTGATTCTGGACCAATTTTGGGGTTACACAGCAACTATATTAGTTCGTGCTCCATTATGCTCCAAAACCTACAGGATTATAGTCCTTCCTAAGCTGATCACCCCAGACAAACTCTCTGGCTCCAATCCGTTTCCTGTTGATCAGCAGTTCTTGGCCAAGTTTACTGCAGTAAACTTCAGAGCTCACTTACCATTTAACCACTGCGTCTTTAACCGAACTACCACCGCAGTTGAAACCTTCCCTGGATGAACTTACCACTAGACAACACGTTCCAGCCCATCGCCCCCGCTACATGACAGTGCACACGGTGACCGCGTTAATGGCACAACAGTGCGCGCGCTCTGCTGCCGTTGGCCGCGCCCAGAGCGTCTTCTAGCTCCGGCTCCTCTCCCCTCGTCGGATGTGGGGTTCCGGTAAACCCTTAAGGTTCGAACACAGGGGTGCGCGCGAAGTCTCTCCCTCCTACCAATCTACGCTCTAGCTCGTTATATCTCGCGGATGAACTAGACAACTCGCAACACAGGAAGACACGAGGTTTATACTGGTTCGGGCCACCGTTGTGGTGTAATACCCTACTCCAGTGTGGTGGTGGTGGATTGCCTCTCGGGCTAATGATGAACAGTACAAGGGAAGAACAGCCTCCTAAGGTTGAGGTGTTCTTGTGCTTGTGAACTTGTGGTGTGAGGATTCGATGCCTCTACTGTGGTGGCTAGCTCTACTTATATAGGCCCTGGTCCTCTTCCCGAATATCGAGCGGGAAGGGAGCCAACAACGGCGGGCAAATTTGAAGGAGGACAACTAGTACAAGCTATCCTGAAAAAAGCGGTCTTCGCCAGCGAAAAGCTCTGGGGTGACGCCGTCTTGGGCTCCACGATGACCTCCGCCTTGCCGTCCTCCTGGTCTTGGTCTCCTTGCACCAATATGGCAACCTTTGCCTGATACCTCGGTATTCTTCGCTTGCGCTAGCCTCCTTAGCACCAAAGAGGAAATAAGGACGCTGTGCGCACTGGCGCCCGCCTGTCACCCGCCTGGTACCGTTCGTCATGGCTCATGTCACGAGAGCCTCGTGAGGTTTGCCTTGCCTTGATATCTCCGCTCCTCGTGAGCTTGCCTGGCTAGGCCACTCTAGAGGAGGTCTTGCGTCATCCGCCTCGCGAGGCTTGGACCCTCGCGACGGTCTTGGGAGCCTTGTTGACAAATATGGGCCATACGGCCCGCTGTCTGGCCACGCTGTGGGCCGCAGGCAGGCAAGTCTGGGGACCCCCGTTCCCAGAACGCCGACAGTAGCCCCCGGGCCCAAGGTGCGCTCGGGCTTGGCTTCGCGGCGAAGCCAAGGGTCAAGTTCGGAGGACCGCGGACCCTAAAAGCCTGCAGCCTCGGTTGACGCATGGCGGTTGATTGGACGTGGGTGTCTCAGCTTCCCCACGCTGCCTCGGCAACTGCACGACTTGACAAGTCCCTGCGACATGCAAGGAAAACCATCATTACCTGCGATCGTGGGGGACGCCGGTTGGCCTTCTCTTGCTATAAATGGGGAGGGGGCGGAGCCCCCGTTGCCCATCTCTTCCCCGCTTGCTTGCTTCTCTGCTCCACTGCTCGTAGTGCCACTAATGGCGCCACGAAAGAAGTTTTCTGCCGCCGAGAATGGAAAGGCCCCTCGCGAGGGCCCCGGTTCCCCGGCGCCCAAGCACAGCCGCGGCCGTCCGCGCAAGCACGCCGCGACCCCCGCCGTGGCCCACCGTCGAGGTGGCGCCGCGGCACGCGGAGGGGATCGTCCCATCCATGGTGGTTCAGCCAATGAGGGGAGGCGCGCGATGGTGGCACGGCCTCCCTGCCCGCGCTTCTATTCGGCTGAGGTATCGCCGGAGTTCGTTGTCTGGTTGGCGAGCCCGGCCGGCAACTGGCTCCAACTTCCACGCTTCTTCGCCGCCGATCTGCCGACTTCTGGCCCGGGCGGGCTCTGGCTGCAGGCGGATGGCTGCTGCAGCAGGGCCTCTTGGGTTGCGGTTGAGACCTCTGCCGCGGGCAACATAGCCCTGGCCCGCGGCTGACAGACGTTCGCCCGCGCGCGCGGCCTGGGCAGGCGGTGCACCCTCCACTTCAGGTACGATGGTGAATCGACACTCTATGTGAGGGTGTTCGGGGAAGATGGTCGCCGCGTCGGGTGTTGCCCCGAGACGAACGACGGTGAGGAGGTGCTCGGCCTTGGTGCTGGTCGCGACGAGGACGAGGGCGAGCCTGCCCTCGGCAGCGACCGCGTCTCCTCCAGCTACGGCGGCTCTTCCTCCGGTGACAGCTCCAGTAGCGGTGGCTATGACCAGCCGCCGCGCCGCCGCGCCCGCTTCGAAGGAGGCAGCGGGTCATCTCATCGTCGCGCCTCTGTGAAGCGCGAGGAGGGGTCTGGCTAGGCTTGGGGCATCGCCAAGGGCCTGCCTCTGCAGATTGCTGCAACGCTGCTTTGCTTAGCTTTTTCTTTCTTTCCTGCATCAGAAAACGAAACCAGTATGGGGCCCAGAGGGGCGTGTATCTAACTGTGGTTCTTTGGTTAATGCACTGTGCGTGTCGTTCCCATGCTGTGTTGTTATTTTGCGCAAAGATAACTTAACCTCGTGCGTTTGGGACTCCCTTTCCATCACGTGGTGCCTGCGTTGCTCGGAAACTGCAAAAAATTCGTTAGGGGTGCACTAAGAGGTTTGCCGTCCACCCAAGCCTTGACTTGGAACCTTGTATCGTGGTACCCGAGGGGCACGGATTAGCAGAGATGTGCCAGCTTCCAGACTCGAACGAGGGTGGCTCGCGAGAAGGCAAAGAGAAGATAAATGCTCGCGAGGGCACCTGCCTAGCCCCTCGCGAGGCATGCGAGCGAGAGAACATGAGCAAACCAGAGCCAAAAAAAGTGGTAAAAGGCTAGGGAACCAAATCAGCAACGAACGCCAAGAGCAACTCCGATTAAGGAAAAGCGAGCCAACTACGGAAAGCAAATGAAAAGCTGCGTCCGGCACCTAATCTAGTCTTCAAGTCTTCTCACCAGCGCGGAGCTAAGTGTTGTCCACTAGGCGTGGGAGGGAGCCCCAGGGCCTGAGGCCGGCGCTCCTAAGACTCCGGGGCGTGTACAACCCCACTCATTATTACGTGAGAGTGTCACGGGCGGCGATTCTTCACAGGCACCGGGCCTTCTTCACAGGCTCTGGGCCTTTCTTCTCAGGCTCTGGGCCTTGCTTCATGGATAGAACTTCCGGAGGTGCTGGATGTTCCAGGCGTTCTGGACGGGTATCCCGTCCCGTGTCTCCAGGCGCGCTGCTCCCGGCCTAGATACATGGACGACCCTGAACGGGCCCTCCCACATGGGCGAAAGCTTGTGCGGCCCTTCCCTGGAGAGGACCCGCCTCAGGACGAGGTCACCCACCTCGAGCGTCCTGGAGCGGATGTTGCGGCAGTGGTACCGCCGCAGCGCTTGTTGGTACCTCGCCGCCCTCAATGCGGCTTCGCGTCGGCGTTCCTCCCCTAGTACGAGATCCATCCCCCGCATGGCGTCCTGCTGCATTTCGTCAAACGCCAGGATCCGCGCGGAGCGATGCTTGACCTCGTGAGGGAGGACTGCTTCGGCTCCATAGACAAGGAAGAATGGGGTCTCGCCCGTTGGCTTGGTAGCGGTAGTACGGATGGACCACAGCACGGACTGGAGTTCGTCGTGCCAGCCCTTGCCGCAGGCCTCCAGCTTCTTCTTGAATGTCCTGGTTTTGAGACCCCTCAGGACCTCAGCGTTGGCGCGTTCGGCCTGACCATTGCTCCTGGGGTGAGCCACCGAAGCGTAGCAGACCTGCGTTCCAAGGTTAGCACTATAGGTTTTGAAGAGGTTACTAGTAAACTACGAGCCGTTATCTGTGATGATGCGGTTGGGGACCCCGAAGCGGCTCACGAGGCCCTTGATGAACTTGACGGCTTCCACTTCCGCCCGCTTGGTGAACTTGTCGATGGTGATGTAGAGATAGCGGTAGCCCCCTGGCGCTCATGGGAACGGGCCCAAGATGTCCAGCCCCCAGACCGCGAACGACCACGTGAGCGGGATGGTTTGGAGGCCCTGAGCGGGCTGGTGGATTTGATTGGCGTGGAATTGGCAAGCTTCATAGAACTTCACCAGCTCGGCTGCGTCGTTGAGTGCTGTAGGCCAATAGAATCCGCCACGGAAGGTCTTGCCGGCGAGGGTCCTTGACGATGAGTGATGTCCACAGTCCCCGCCGTGTATGTAAATCAGCAGCTCCCTCCCTTCGTTGCTGGAGATGCAGCGTAGCGTGACGTCGTTCGGCCGTTTCCTGTACAACTCGCCGTCTTGAATGCAGTACGCTGTGGCCTATCGGGCCACGCGCTCCGCGTCTTCTTCCTTCTCCGGCAGCGTCCCATGCATCAGGTACTCCTTTGAATTCCTTGGTCCAGCACTTCTCCTGGGGCTTGAGCGCCAAGAGCAGTCGAGCTCCTGAGGTCGGGCCGCAGGCTGGGGCTCCCGCGGCCGAGGGCTGTGGGAGCTCCTCCCGAGGCTGAGTCGTGCTTGAAAGAGGTGGCGTAGTTGATGGCCTGAAGAGCCGCTCTTCAAAGACGCCAGGCTCTTGCGGTTGCCGCTTGGATGCTCTCTTGGCGATGTTGTCGGCTTCCTTCTTGGTGCCCCGTGGCACGCGCTGCAGCTCCAGGCCCCAGAACTGCTTTTCCATCTTGCGCACTTCCGCAAGGTAGGCCTCCATGTGCTCGTCCTTCGGCTCGTACACTTTGTTGGAGAAGTTGACGAGGAGATGCGAGTCGCCCTTCATGGTAAGGCGCCTCACCCCCAGAGCCGCTGCGGCCTTCAGTCCAACTATGAGGCCTTCGTATTCTGCGATATTGTTTGAGACCTTCTCGCCGTGCTGGAAGTAGAGTTGCACGGCGTAGTAAAGCTTGTCCTGAGTGGGCGAGATGAGCACTGCTCCAGCCCCCGAGCCCTGGTGCGTGAAGGCGCCATCGAAATACATGACCCAGCCATCTGGTGCCTCACTTCCTGGGGAGGTGGACCGGTCTTCTCCTTCCTCAAGAGCCGGGGCATCGGTCCATTCTGCCACAAAATCGGTGAGCGCGGCTCCCTTGATGACCCTGGTAGAGCTGAACTCTAGCTGGAATGCTTGCAGCTCGATGTTCCATTCAGCGACCCTTCCGGCTGAGTTCGGGCTCCTGAGTACCATCTCCAATGGGTAAGATGAGACGACCTTGATGGGGTGGCCCTGGAAGTAGTGTCGCAGCTTGCACGAGGCCACCAAGAGTGCGAGCAGGAGCTTTTGCGGCATGGGGTAGCGCGCCCTCGCGTCCCGCAGTACGGTGCTGACGAAGTACACCGGGTGCTCGACGAGGGCTGGCACACTGTCGAGGCTCGGGTCCTGCGGAGATTGTGGCATATCCTGAGGTGGAGGGTTTCCTGAGGTCTGACCGTCCTCAGGAGCTTCTGCGATGCTGCCTTGCTGAGCTTGGTCTTCCGCCGCTGATGGCTCTGCTGAGCCTTCCTGACCCTGCGCTGCATCAGCTCCGGCTTGGCGCGGCACACCCTTGTCTTGGCGCTCCTCCCGGACCGCCACCAGCGCCGCGCTGTCGGAGTACAGGGTGGCGGCAAGGTAGAGTACCAGAGGCTCTAGAGGTCGCGGTGCCACCATCACCGGGGGGCTGGTGAGGTATTTCTTGAGGTCTTGGAAGGCCCGGTCGGCCTCCGGGGTCCACTCGAAGGGGCCCTTCTTCTTCATGAGCTTTATACTGGTTAGGGCCACCGTTGTGGTGTAATACCCTACCCTACTCCAGTGTGGTGGTGGTGGATTGCCTCCCGGGCTGATGATGAACAGTACAAGGGAAGAACAACCTCCTAAGGTTGAGGTGTTCTTGTGCTTGTGAACTTGTGGCGTGAGGATTCGATGCCTCTACTCTGGTGGCTAGCTCTACTTATATAGGCCCTGGTCCTCTTCCCAAATATCGATCTGGAAGGGAGCCAACAACGGCGGGCAAATTTGAAGGGGGACAACTAGTACAAGCTATCCTGACAAAAGCGGTCTTCGCCTGCGAAAAGCTCTGGGGTGACGCCGTCTTGGGCTCCACGATTACCTCCGCCTTGCCGTCCTCCTGGTCTTGGTCCCGTTGCACCAACATGGCAACCTTTGCCTGATGCCTCGGTACTCTTTGCTTGCGCTGGCCTCCTTAGCACCAAAGAGGAAATAGGGACGTTGTGCGCACTGGCGCCCGCCTGGCACCCGCCTGGTACCGTTCGTCATGGCTCACGTCACGAGAGCCTCGTGAGGTTTGCCTTGCCTTGATATCTCCGCTCCTCGTGAGCCTGCCTGCCTAGGCGTGTCCAGAGGAGGTCTTGCGTCATCCGCCTCACGAGGCTTGGACCCTCGCGAGGGTCTTGGGTGCCTTGTTGAGGAATATGGGCCGTACGGCCCGCTGCCTGGCCACGCTGTGGGCCGCAGGCAGGCAAGTCTGGTGACCCCCGTTCCCAGAACGCCGACACCGGCCCCTCTCCCCCTCATCGGCTTCGCGCGCGTGAGCGTGTCCAGCAGCTGGCCCGCGTCATCGCCGTTCCCCTGGACCCCTCTCCCCCCTTCGTCCGCTTCCTCACCGACGCTCGCCGCCGAACGCCCACGAGAGCACAGTGCGCCGACCGTCGTCTTTCTCGTCGGCCGCTTCTCCCCTGGGTCCCTTGGCCTCCTCTGCCCCGTGAGAGCCCCCACTGCTCCTCCTACGTCGTCTACCTCTGAGCTCGCGAGCGTGGGCACGCGTCCAAGGCGCCGGACACGTGTCCGCGGAGACACCAGCTCGCCTCCTCCCTCTGCCTATATAAGGTCACCCGAGCCTCCCCCGAGCATCTCATCGTCATCCTCACACTCCACTAGCCCCCCAGCCTCTCACCGGAGCCTGAGAGCCTCTTCTCGCTTCCAATGGCCGCCGATGGCCTCAGCTCGAATTCGACCGAGCCAAGCATCCCCTCCCTCTCTCTCCACCACCACAGGTCCACCCACTCCCCGGCGCATATCTCCCTTAGCTCAGTTCGTCGGCGGATCCACCATGGCCTCAGCTCCATCTTTACCGACGCCGGCCGTCCGCCGCGGCGAACGCAGCTGCCGCTCCTGAGCTCCCCATCGTCTACAACCCACGGGGTTGCCTCTACCTCGTTCCCCTGCATCCGTGGATAGGTCGGGCGCTGCCTGCGGTGGCCGGGAGCGCCGGAAGGCCTCGTCGGTGCCAGCTCTACCTCGGCCAGGTACGGGCGCGAGCGAGGAGAGGAAGGAGACGATGCCCTCCCTGCCAGCTGGCCGCGGGCCCCGCGTGTCAGCGAGATAAGCCCCGGCCCCGCCTCCGCTGACGTGGATAAGTGGCCGCGTCTTTCCCGGAATGCGCTTTCCCTTAACCGAAAGTGTATTCCCATTTCTTCTTCGGTGAGAATGTGTTTTCCTCTCTAGAAAACGTATTTTCAGAAAAGGCGCGTTCAGTTTTTCCTGCTGAGGGCCTGTTAGTGATGATTTTATTACATATAGGTCCCTGGGAGAAAAACCCTTATATCTTTTTGCTCGCAACTCCGTTTGAGGTGAATCCTAAGCCCACATCTTCATTTCGTCGAGCCCGTTCTGTTGGTTTCATTTTCACTATGGTTTGACATACTGGAAATGACCACTTTGACCTTTCCCGTAAACAGCCCCTCCGAGAGAGACCTGTTTCCGGTGATTCTTTCCGCAAGCTTCTTGCACTTTGTCCCGGTGATTTCTTCCACCCCAGGGAAGCCACAATACCCACTTGCATGATAGTCATGCAGTAACCATGGTTTTCAACTTGAATATTTATTAAATGTTTGCTTGTTTAAAATATGGTTATCGTTGATTCGGTAATGCTTCTGGGTTAGTGCTTACTTTCTTGCTATGTTGTTATGCATCTGGTTATCATGCCCTGCTAGTTGCTAGTATTCCTTTCGTATGCTTATGCTTGCTAGTAGTACATGTTGATGTTGGTGATGGTCTTCGGTGCATGACTGCCGTCTATCCTGAGTACCATTGTTATGCATGTTCCATTGCATCCAGTTGGTTAAATGCTTGCATGATGGCATTGTTGATATGTTCTTGCATGATATTTATTGTCGATGCTAGTGGTCATGCTATGTTTCTGAGAAGTATGTACTTGTGATGTTCATGCTAGTTAGTATGCCATGCTCAGTTGGATATGATTCATTGTTGATATGGTTAACAGTTATATTGCACCTCCATGCCTATGTTGATATCATGTTCATGCATTGTAATTTGCATCATGTTATTTTATCATGGCTCAGCATATTTGCATTCAAGTTTAACCGGATTAAATTGAACTGGAACAAATGTTGGCTGAGTCATGGTGCCACCATATTGAGCTGACCAATGCAACCACGCTTGCCTTTATGGGAAGGTCCTAACTGGGTCTATTGTCGTGCCTCTCGCCGGTGCCTCCAACGTGGGAAGGTTATGGGCGTGCGGTACCCTGGCTCGGTAAGCAGACATAACCTTGTGTGCCCGTTGTTGTTATATCCGGATTGTCCCCGTTTGGGACTGTTTTGCCACGATGGTGGCCGTTTTGAACTGACGGTGGCCGTTGGTGTCTTTGGTAGGCACGGGGCCACCTAGGACTGAGCCCAGTGGGGAGTGAGTCGGAGTGGCCGGGAGAGTGTCATGGCAGTAGGACGGTTTTGTTAGAACGATGTTGGTCCACCCGAATGGGAGTGCGAGGCCATGGGTTCCGTGGTGTGGGTATAGTGTACTAACCTCTGCAGAGTATAAATTAAATCTATCGATAGACGCGCCCGCGGATAAGGGCCCAGTTCGTAGTTGGTCACACTATGGGTCAACAGTATTAATAATGACTTGCTTAATAACAACCCTGGTTCGATGATGAGAAAAGTTGGTTATATGATCCGTGAATGATCACCGTTTGGTTACGAGGTAACCGGTTGAGCCCAGAGTGGTTTTTTTTGTGATCCGTGGATGATCACCGTTTGGTTACGATGTAACCCGTTGAGCCCAAAGTGCTTCTGTTTGTGATCCGTGAATGATCACCGTGGTATCGAGGATAACAAGTTGTGGGATATTCGTGATGTTGTGCGAGAATCATGGGTAAAGATCAAGCTCCTTGTGGTCATTTAATGATTACTACAGTATTTTTTATACCATGCTTGATTTGATCCTGAGATGATCCTGTGATGTCCTAGGTTGGTAAGTAATGCATGTGATGGTTAAGAGGTAACCCGAGCAGAATAAGTGTTGCATATAGTGTCATCATGTTGCATGCTAGTATCGTCAGATTTATATGTTCATGCCATGTTCATATTGTTCTAGCTGTATCATGTTCATGTTGTTCATGCCATGTTATCCTGATGATCTCATGATAATTCCTGTTTAACCTGTAATTGCCATGCTGTTGTTTTTCTTGAATGCTTCTGGTTATTGTGAGCTTGCAAGTACATTCAATGTACTGACTTAGCGTGTCATGCCAGTTTGCAGGTCATGCCGTGATTGCTTGATTGCTTGTCGTGGTTTCTGTTCGTGTGAGCTAGGATAAGCGTTCCAGACAAAGTCCCTGCGGAGTGGAGTTCACCACCGTCGTCGTTGTTCCGCTGCTTTGAGTTGTTCTGCTGCTTGCATAGAGCAACTGAGGATGGCGTCGTGACGCCGTGCTGGTGTTATTCATTGAAATATCAGAGACCTTGTATTCATATTCGTGTAATAATAGAAAGTTGGTTTGTTCTATGCTAAGCAGTGCCGTATTCCAGAAGACTTCTCCTCGATCTCTGGGCTGGAATACGGGGCATTCCGGTTTCTCTGAGCCGGGGTGCCACACTCCTCCTCCCGGACGAGCCAACCAGACAGACGCGCTCGACGAAGTCGCTGACCCTCGAGGACCACCATCGGGCGACCCCGTTGCCCAGGTGGTCGTCCCACAGCAGCGTGGGCGCGACACCGCCGCTGCCGCCACCGCTGGCACCATCAGGAGCTAGGCGACGGTGCGGTCGACGTCATCAGCATCTATGCCAAGCACAGCCACGGAGGCTATGGCGCGGGCTCATCTGCTATTGAGGTTTCCGCCAGCAGCCGAGCAGATGGATGAATGGCGTGCCACCATCCAAAGCATGCTCATTTTCACTGAAGCTGGGGGCACACAACGAGCTGGCCCGCTACAGCCTGCCCAAGCGACAGCAATCGCGAGCAGTGCTGCCCGAACGGAGGGGGCCATCCCCACGGTGCAGTCCCCACCACAGCAGCCGGCGCGGCCGCAGCAGAATCATGACCCTGACGACGTCTCAATGGCCTCTTCCAATTCTCGAGCACGTCCAGGCCAATGTCGAGCCCCGGAGGATAGGCGGCGGGGGGACGCGCGCGTCGTCACAGATCGACGCCACCACAACCTTCGCCAGACCGACGGTTGTGATGGCCTCAACATCGACGAGCCTGCGCTCGGTGTTGGCGGGTGCCTACCTTTCGAGGTCGGCTGCCCTGCCTTCACACGAGACTGCGGCAAGTCCATTGGCCGTCCATTCGCATGTTCAAGCCAGAGATACCCAAGAAGTACGACGAGAGGCTGAACCCGGCTGAGTTCCTGAGCATCTACACCATCGCTGTTCAGGCTGCCGGGGGAAGAGATGAGAAGGTGTTCGCAAAATACTTCCCTTTCGCCCTCAAGTCCAATGTGAGGTCTTGGCTGATGCACCTGCCGGACGACTCCATTTCGTCATGGGCAGACCTATGCCATGAGTTCATCGGTGCCTTCACCGGTGGCCACCAAGAGCCTGACAGGCCCAGCGACCTGCAACTTCTTCAGCAGAAGGAACGAGAAACCCTCCGTAAGTATTTACAGAGATTCAGTAAAGTTCATAGAAATATTCCAAATATCCATCCGGGAGCCATTATAGCAGCTTTCCAGTCCAATGTGCGCAACCGTCGCATTCGTTCCAAGCTGAAAGTGTGGTTGCCCAAGACTGTGAAGGAGCTATACACACTGGTAGATAAGTGTGCTCGGATGGAGGAAGGAGGGAAGTTGTTGTAACAGCCCCAAAATTGGGTTATCAATTTTTGTGCTGTTATTCCTTCCTGGCACTCATTTTCAAAATCTTTCTCCTGAGTTTGCTGGATGACTCTGATGATTCTTGTCATTTTCAACCTTTCAAAACCTTGCTCATGTCTTTTTCAGTGGGCAAGACCTCATTTGGATCATTTCAAACCCTCTCAAACCCTAATTCCAAATTTTTTGAATTTGGATATGCCCTTTGTGCTTACAAAGGAGCCATCATTTTCCTTGATCTGTTGATCCTCCCATTTGTTCCCAGAGATCCTCCTATCTCTCTGAACATTGGATATGCAAAAATATTGCCAAGTCCCATGCAATATTTTTGAATTGTGATTTATTACTTTTCTTGCCTTTATGAGGAATAAAATCCAAAGGCATAGCTAGCCATCTCCTAAATTCATCAGAATTGGTGGAGTTGATACTTATGCCTAATCCAAGCTCTGGAAAGTATATTGGCCATATTAAATAAGGAAAATTGCCTTTTCCTATTTAATGCCAATATTGCATTTCTACCATTTTCCAAAGGAACTACTATTTTTATAGCAAACAAAATTCCGACATAAATTTTGGAGCTTGTCCTTGCTATATAATCACTATTTCCATCCTAATATCATGATTCCACAGTTCAAAATTTGGCATATGATCCAATGCATGTTTCTGCCTTCTCTGAAATTTTGCAAAGGAAGTGCTTTATTGCTAAGTCCAATTGAGCTGCAATTTGGCAGGGTGTTTAACATTGTTAAATGACCCATGGATAGAAAAGATGAGCTAATTCCATTCACCCAAGCTCCCTGTGCAATTTTTCAAAGTTTCTGACCAGAACACAAGTTTGTGAAGGAAGTACCTTCATAGTGTTTCCAAATGGGATGAAACTTTTCCATCCTCTCAAGTATCTCAAATCATTATCCTCCACCCAAATTCAATTCATTTCATTGAACTATGTGAGCACAGGAGCAATTCTTGGTTTCTGTCCAATTTTTCAGTTTGTGAAGCAAGTGCATTTTATCTTGCTCCATTATGGCTGAAAATATTCCCATGGCTTCTCATATCCATATAACCTACCTCCACAAGATTGTGGCTCATTTCACTTGACCAATTGCCCTAACGATTTTTCTGAAGTTTTTGGACGGAAATGATAGCTGTGAAGGAAGTACCATTTTGGTAAGTCCATTTGGTATGAACTTTTTACAGCATCATGGTATGTCCAAATCATCAGGCTTTGCCAAGTTTTAGCTCAATCCATCACTCCTAGTGACTGTTTCATCATGATTAAGTTTCTGGGTCAGTTTTGGTGGTTGTACAGCAACTATGGTAAATAGTTGTCCATTTTACCTCAAAACTCCCAGGACCGTAGTCCTTACTACCCTAAGCCTACCAGACATCCATTTTACCATTTGACCTCTCTGGTTTTACCTCTAGGATGTTGCCAAGTTTGCAACAACAAACTTGTGCAGCTTGGTTTACTCAGCTCCCTTTGGCTCTGCCCGTTTGTTTACCGTAGTAACACTCTATCTACGAAGGACTGCGTGGTAGACATGAGCTGGCATCAGTAAAAACTCCGGAGCGCGCATTGTCCGTGGTGACTACGAGGGCAGCCGGCCAAAACGGTGGTCTAGCCACTGTTCTCGTCGTCAGCGCTGCTCCGACCGTCTCTGCCTCGCCATTAATGCCCAACAGCTCCCCCTCGACGTCGTCTTCCCCCTGGACCTCTGGCCCCCTTCGTTTTCTTCTCTGGCGAGCCGTTCCAACGACCGAGCAGTGCGCGCCCGTGAGCTCGTCGTCTTCCTCGCCTCTGTCCGCTTCCTCCTTTCGTCCCCGAGCGCCTCTCGTCTCCGTGAGCCTCTGCTGCTCGTCTTGACCCTCCTCGTCGCCTTCCCGTGCGCCTCCGTGACTGCGGCGGCCGGCAGAGCCGTGGACGGACGCGCTCGGCGGTGCTTGGCTCGGCCACCCCTCGCCCCGGCTATAAAAGGAGCCCGCGACCCCCTCGAGCCCTTCATCAGCTTCCTCACCCTCGTCTACGCCTCCCCAACCCCTCCTCTCGTCCCTGGTGTCACTCCCCCACTTCCATCGCCGCCGTGGTCGCTGCCTCGGGTCCCTCTCGATTCCGGCGATCCCGCGCGCTCCTTGCCATTTAGACACCCCAGAGCCTCGCCCGGAGTCCATCAAGCCTCCCCGTCGCCTCGCCCGACCATTTTCCCCACCGGAGCCCCTAGTTCACTGGAGGCCGAAGCCCCTCTCCGCCGCGGGCTGTGTGACTCCCTCTCCCGTGCTCGTCGCCGGCAACGGAGGCCACCACGGGATGCGTCTCCTCCTCCTGAGCCCGTGGGTAGGTCGCCCGTCGCCTGCCGTGGCCGGACGCGCCAACGAGCGCCGTCAGGGCGGGCGTCTCCCCTCGGCCAGGCGCGCGTCGAGCGGGAGGAAGAAGAAAGCCAGCTAGGCGGGCCCCACCCCTCGTGGGTCCCCCTCGTCAGTGACCCCGCGGTTGCCCCGCCTTGCCACGTCAATTAAGTGGCGGCGCCTCAGGATGTTTTCCGTTTACGGAACCCGAAGGCGTATTTCCTGGAGTGCGCTTTCCCTTAGCCGAAATCGTATTCCTCCCCTTCTTCGGGCCAGAATACGCTTTCCTTTCTGGAAAGCGTATTTCTGAGAAAGACGCGATCTGTTTTTCTGCTAGGGCCCCGTTTGTAATGATTTTCTTTACAGATTGGTCCCTGGTAGTTAAACAATCATATCTTTTTACCTGTAACTCCAAATGACGTGAATCCAAAGCCCACGTCTTCGTTTCGTCGAGCCCATTCCGTTGATGTCATTTTCATAATATTTTCACACAGTGAAAATGACCTTTTTGCCCTTGCCCGTAAACAGTCCCCTCCGACAGAGAACTGTTTCCGGCAAATCTTTCCGCGATCGTTTCCCACTTCTTCCCGGAGCATTTGTCGACCCCCAGGCAAGCCAACCTCTTATCATGAGCCCCGAACTTGCATGTTGACTTTGCTTGCACCTTGTGTGTGTGTAGTTGTAGTTGTTTCACATCATTTTCGTATGCCGTTATTATGCCTGTTATGCATGCTTGTGTTTTCATGATATCTTTTGTCATGCTAATTAAAATGTTGTTATTGATAATGCCATGTCACTACTCTACTTTATTTGCATGTCATCGTTATACAATGTTATGAGGATTGTAATGCACCGTTGATATGCTATTACTTGGTATTGTCATGTTCTTTATGCTATAGCTGTGCACTTGAGTAGTTCAATATTTTGTTCATGCAATCGTATGCTGCATGCTCATTGTTGCATTCATGTTCATGATGATGGAGAAGGAATTAAAATGACTTAATAACAGCAAACCTCCTCCGTCATCGATGGGATCGAGTCATAGTGCAACCAAATCGAACTTTTTCAGTGCAGCCACATTTGCCTTTGTGGGAAGGCCTTAATGCGAGCTATTGTCGTGACCTCTCGCCGGTGCCTCCCACTAGGGAAGGTTATGGGCGTGCTTACCCTGATCAGGTAAGCGGACATAACCTTGTGTGCTCGTTTTTGAGATTTTTGGTACCAGTCCCAGAGTGGGAGTGTCCCGGAGTGGGAGTTGACCACGACGGTGGTCGGGCTGTCTTTGGTAGACACGGGGCCACCCGGGACCAGCCCATTGGGGATTGGGTCGGAGTGGCCGGGAGAGCGTCATGGCAGTAGGTTGGTTTGGTCGGAATGTCGTTGGTCCACCCGAATGGGATGATGAGGCCATAGGTTCCGTGGTGTGGGTACAGTGTGCTACCTCTGCAGAGTGTATAAAGTCTATCGATAGCAACAGTTCGTAGTAGGTCCCACTATCAGGTCTTGGTCGAAATAGAAGATAAACCTTAAATAACTAAGTTGGTAATGAAATTGTGTAACAAATAATGTGAAGACTTGGACTATGAGATAGTCGTGAGAAGTCACGACGATGTTTTGATATAATCACGAAACGAGATCTCGATGAGTGTTGGAGACCAAGTGTTGGTCATGGTTGTGATCGCCGGAAAGATCACCGTTCGGTTGCAAGGCAACCCGTTGGTAAGAAAGTCCGAGGGACTCGGTGCACAAGTTTGGTTGCATTACATGAGTAATATGTTGCATTTAAAAACCAAGGCAGAACAGAAGATGATTGCATAAACTTAACATGCTATGTCTGCATTGGATATAATCGGTAGTTTATTTTCAGCATAGTTTCATGATGCCATGCCATTTTTTGATTTATATGTTAAATTATGCCATGATTGAGACGATATGCTATGTTTTGCTATTACCATGTTATAAGCATGTTTTGAGATGCCGTGTTATTGCCATGATAGTAGATGTTATGATTTTGTTCATGCTTAGTTGATTTTTATCATGCCATGTTTAGTAATTGATATGAGATAGGGTGTTGCATGCGCTCGGTTCTTGCTTTGTCTGCAGCTTGTGTGGATGCTATGTATTTGGTTGTCTTGCAAGTACATTCAATGTACTGACCTGGCGTGTCATCCCAGTTTTGTAGGTCGTACCCGTATTGCTCGCTTGATCCGTCGTGCTAGGCTGTAATCTTGCCAGTCCTGTGAGTTGTGGATCCCAGCCAGAGTTGTTATGCTGCCAAACCAAGACTTTCGCCGCCATTTTTATCAGACTTCCGCTGTCATTTAATAGCCTTAGGGCTATGCCAGATAATTGTATTCATCAATGATGTAATCTCATATACATGTATTTGATGAATATTTTTGCACCTGGAATGCTGTATTATGGACCTGTCGTGCGTCAGGTGTTATCCTGGGCTGACGTACGAAGGCCCCCTGCTCCATGCAGATCGGGGTGCCACAGGGCATGGTATCAGAGCAGCCAGGCTGGCATAGGTTATCCTAGAATTAGATCACCGCTACCATTAACCAGTAATGGCCCTAAGGGATTTGACCCATCCCTGCATCCGGCATGGCCACTGTTAATCAACAGGTGGCGCAGTCGGGACCGACACGTCCTCACCCCGCTGTCCCCGCCTAGTTATCCGTGAAGCGAATAGCAACCCTATCTTTTCTGGTCGGCCGCACTGCTCACCCTTCGCCATTAAGGGAAAGGGGCCACACCATGCGGGCATGTCCCGCATAGCTGCCTATAAAAGCCCCCTTTCCGCTCGCCGTATCGCTCACCCCTCAGTCAGCCATGTCCCTGCAGAGAAGCCTAGCTAGTAGCACTCTAGCCATGACTGGCACCTTCAAAGCTCCCAAGTTTCACAGCCGCACCGGTGTCGTCAACCACCCCGGCTTTCCACCCCTTCTTGCTGAGATGCTCACCAAAGCCTTTGGCTGTAAGGCTAGCCCCGATTACCTGGTGTTCCAATCATCACCCGTCCCTCACCTTCATCGCTTCGATGCAAGAGTGTGCATCAGCCTAGCAATGGATGGCCAGCCGTTGGTTTTTCATGGTAGAGCTATGCCTTTGGCTGCTTCTACCCCATTGTGACAGAGGTAGGAATGTAGCCTTCTCCCGCTAGCCAAGGAGATGACCCCGCAATAGCTCGCCTGGTGCAGTATATTACCGCCCAGGGGATGATGATTTCCCAGATGCTTGCCGAGTTTCGAACTCTGGACGACGATGCGGTGCGAGTCGTCAAGGAAGCTTACCGCGAGGCTCGTAAATTCGCGTCTCAAGTCATTTGTCCAACGCCATCCGAACCAGTGCTACCCTCTCAGCCTGTGTTCTGGCCTAGACCCACATCGTTACCCTTGACAAGGCTCTTTTATAGATCTACCAGCAGCATTTGCTCGGACCAATTTCAGCAACACCCCCAGCAGCCCAACCCCAACCCATAGTAGTGTCGGATGATGAAGATGGAGATTGGCTCAGTATTCGTCCTCCCGGAGAGCCCCAACCAGGCAAATCCTCTGCATGACCTCAGTTAAGCAGTAAGATGATCAGTCTGTCGGTTCATCCTCGATATGAGGGTAGAACTATGTATCCCTAGATGAGTTGCTTCGTTTAGCGCGTAGCACGTTCGTGTTCTGTTGTCTGCTGGTACTGTTATAGTCCGTATGCTGTGTTCTATGTATGTTTTTGTGCTTTTGTTTTTGTGTTGTTTTTGCTTGTCTCTCTGTCAAGCAGAAATGTTTGACAGGGTTGACACTGTGTTGCTAACAAGATTTTAATTAGTAGATCACATATACTAAATAAACCCTGACTCGTCTCGAGTCTATAATAAAATGCGCGCTGGTGTAGGTATATGTAGACCAGGAGTACATATACCCACTAGCATTAGAACACCGTAGAATGATTTTGCCTGGTGTGTTTTCCGTTGCATGATTATTGACTCTGTCTGTTCGCTAGTTTAGATTTTACTGCATACTGCACGCATACCCGGTTCACCCACCAGTACATTCGGGCAGTACCCAGAGGAATGCAAAGTCACATATCCCTATCTATCCGTGCATACTCCGTGTGCCGGATTTCTAAACCAGAGCCTCACAGAGGCATTTCCGTCTGGTAGTTCCTCGTCTCGAATTCTTTTCCCCGATTTCATTTCCGGAGGAACACTGCCAACTTTATTTCACTCGATCCAGTACATCTACCCCGATACAGGTTTCACCCTCGATTCTACCTCGACACCTACGTTTCGTGGAGGAATCCGTGAAATTTTTCTCAGTGCCCCCAACTCGTTTGAGTTTAACCAAAGGGTAAATTAATCCTGAGGTTTTTCCCCGAAGTGGTTATCGTTTCAGTTGTGCTGTAACCCTAGGAATCTCGAGGACGAGATTCTTTTTAAGGGGGGAAGAGTTGTAACAGCCCCAAAATTGGGTTATCAATTTTTGTGCTGTTATTCCTTCCTCGCACTAATTTTCAAAATCTTTCTCCTGAGTTTGCTGGATGAGTCTGATGATTCTTGTCATTTTCAACCTTTCAAAACCTTGCTCATGTCTTTGTCAGTGGGCAAGACCTCATTTGGATCATCTCAAACCCTCTCAAACCCTAATTCCAAATTTTTGGAATTTGGATATGCCCTTTGTGCTTAAAAGGAACCATCATTTTCCTTGATCTGTTGATCCTCCCATTTGTTCCCAGAGATCCTCCTATCTCTCTGAACCTTGGATATGCAAAAATATTGCCAAGTCCCATGCAATATTTTTGAATTGTGATTTATTCCTTTTCTTGCCATTCTGAGGAATAAAATCCAAAGGCATAGCTAGCCATCTCCTAAATTTATGAGAATTGGTGGAGTTGATACTTATGCCTAATCCAAGCTCTGGCAAGTATATTGGCCATAATTAAATAAGGAAAATTGCCTTTTCCTATTTAATGCCAATATTGCATTTCTACCATTTTCCAAAGGAACTACTATTTTTATAGCAAACAAAATTCCCACATAAATTGTGGAGCTTGTCCTTGCTATATAATCACTAGTTCCATCCTAATATCACGATCCCACAGTTCAAAATTTGGCACATGATCAAATGCAAGTTTCTGCCTTCTCTGAAATTTTGCAAAGGAAGTGATTTATTGCTAAGTCCAATTGAGCTGCAATTTGGCAGGGTGTTTAACATTGTTAAATAACCCATGGATACCAGAGATGAGCTCAATCCATTCACCCTAGCTCCCTGTGCAATTTTTCAAAGTTTCTGACCAGAACACAAGTTTGTGAAGGAAGTACCTTCATAGTGTTTCCAAATGGGATGAAACTTTTCCATCCTCTCAAGTATCTCAAATCATTATCCTCCACCCAAATTCAGTTCATTTCATTCAACTATGTGAGCATAGGAGCAATTCTTGCTTTCTGTCCAATTTTTCAGTTTGTGAAGCAAGTGCATTTTATCTTGCTCCATTATGGCTGAAAATATTCCCACGGCTTCTCATATCCATATAACCTATATTCACAAGATTGTGGCTCATTTCACTTGACCAATTGCCCTGAGGATTTTTCTGAAGTTTTTGGATAGAAATGATAGCTGTGAAGGAAGTACCATTTTGGTAAGTCGATTTGGTATGAAATTTTTACAGCATCATGGTATGTCCAAATCATCAGGCTTTGCCATGTTTTAGCTCAATCCATCACACCTAGTGAGTGTTTCATCATGATTAAGTTTCTGGGTCAGTTTTGGTGGTTGTACAGCAACTATGGTAAATAGTTGTCCATTTTACCTCAAAACTCCCAGGACCGTAGTCCTTTCTACCCTAAGCCTACCAGACATCCATTTTACCATTTAACCTCTCTGGTTTTACCTCTAGGATGTTGCCAAGTTTGCAACAGCAAACTTGTGCAGCTTGGTTTACTCAGCTCCCTTTGGCTCTGCCCGTTTGTTTACCGTAGTAACACTCTATCTACGAAGGACTACGTGGTAGACATGAGCTGGCATCAGTAAAAACTCTGAAGCGCGCATTGTCCGTGGTGACTACGAGGGCAGCCGGCCAAAACGGTGGTCTAGCCACTGTTCTCGTCGGCAGCGCTGCTCCGACCGTCTCTGCCTCGCCATTAATGCCCAACAGCTCCCCCTCGACGTCGTCTTCCCCCTGGACCTCTGGCCCCCTTCGTTTTCTTCTCCGGCGAGCCGTGCCAACGACCGAGCAGTGCGCGCCCGTGAGCTCGTCGTCTTCCTCGCCTCTGTCCGCTTCCTCCTTTCTTCCCCGAGCGCCTCTCGTCTCCGTGAGCCTCTGCTGCTCGTCTTGACCCTCCTTGTCGCCTTCCCGTGCGCCTCCGTGACTGCTGCGGCCGGCAGAGCCGTGGACGGACGCGCTCGGCGGTGCTCGGCTCGGCCACCCGTCGCCCCCGCTATAAAAGGAGCCCGCGACCCCCTCGAGCTCTTGATCAGCTTCCTCACCCTCCTCTACGCCTCCCCAACCCCTCCTCTCGTCCCCTGTGTCACTCCTCCACTTCCATCGCCGCCGTGGTCGCCGCCTCGGGTCCCTCTCGATTCCGACGATCCCGCGCGCTCCATGCCATTTAGACTCCACCGAGCCTCGCCCGGAGTCCGTCAAGCCTCCCCGTCGCCTCGCCCGACCGTTTTCCCCACCGAAGCCCCTAGTTCACCGAAGGCCGAAGCCCCTCTCCGCCGCGGGCTGTGTGACTCCCTCTCCCATGCTCGTCGTCGGCAACGGAGATCACCACGGGATGCGCCTTCTCCTCCTGAGCCCGTGGGTAGGTCGCCCGTCGCCTACCGTGGCCGGACACGCCGACGAGCGCCGTCGGGGCGGGCGTCTCCCCTCGGCCAGTCGCGCGTCGAGCGGGAGGAAGAAGAAAGCCAGGTAGGCGGGCCCCACCCCTCGCGGGTCTCCCTCGTCAGTGACCCCGCGTTGGCCCCGCCTTGCCACGTCAATTAAGTGGCGGCGCCTCGGGTTGTTTTCCGTTTACGGAACCCGAAGGCGTATCTCCTGGAGTGCGCTTTCCCTAAGCCGAAATCGTATTCCTCCCCCTTCTTCGGGCCAGAATACGCTTTCCATTCCTGAGAAAGACGCGATCTGTTTTTCTGCTAGGGCCCCGTTTGTAATGATTTTTTTACAGATTGGTCCATGGTAGTTAAACAATCATATCTTTTTACCCGTAACTCCAAATGAGGTGAATCCACAGCCCACGTCTTCGTTTCGTCGAGCCCGTTCCGTTGATATCATTTTCACAATATTTTCACACAGTGAAAATGACCTTTTTGCCCTTGCCCGTAAACAGCCCCCTCCGAGAGAGAACTGTTTCCGGCAAATCTTTCCGCGATCGTTTCCCACTTCTTCCCGGAGTATTTGTCGACCCCCAGGCAAGCCAACCTCTTATCATGAGCCCCGAACTTGCATGTTGACTTTGCTTGCACCTTGTGTGTGTGTAGTTGTAGTTGTTTCACATCATTTTCGTCTGCAGTTATTATGCCTGTTATGCATGCTTGTGTTTTCATGATATCTTTTGTCATGCTAATTAAAATGTTGTTATTGATAATGCCATGTCACTACTCTACTTTATTTGCATGTCATCGTTATACAATGTTATGAGGATTGTAATGCACCGTTGATATGCTATTACTTGGTATTGTCATGTTCTTTATGCTATAGCTGTGCACTTGAGTAGTTCAATATTTTGTTCATGCAATCGTATGCTGCATGCTCATTGTTGCATTCATGTTCAAGATGATGGAGAAGGAATTAAAATGACTTAATAATAACAAACCTCCTCCGTCATCGATGGGATCGAGTCATAGTGCCACCAAATCGAACTTTTTCAGTGCAGCCACATTTGCCTTTGTGGGAAGGCCTTAATGCGAGCTATTGTCGTGACCTCTCGCCGGTGCCTCCCACTAGGGAAGGTTATGGGCGTGCTTACCCTGATCAGGTAAGCGGACATAACCTTGTGTGCTCGTTTTTGACATTTTTGGTACCAGTCCCCGAGTGGGAGTGTCCCCGAGTGGGAGTTGACCACGACGGTGGTCGGGGTGTCTTTGGTAGACACGGGGCCACCCAGGACCAGCCCGTTGGGGATTGGGTCGGAGTGGCCGGGAGAACGTCATGGCAGTAGGATGGTTTCATCGGAATGCTGTTGGTCCACCCGAATGGGATGACGAGGCCATGGGTTCCGTGGTGTGGGTACAGTGTGCTACCTCTACAGAGTGTATAAAGTCTATTGATAGCAACAGTTTGTAGTAAGTCCCACTATTAGGTCTTGGTCGAAATGGAGGATAAACCTTAAATAACTAAGTTGATAATGAAATTGTGTAACAAATAGTGTGAAGACTTGGACTATGAGATAGTCGTGAGAAGTCACGACGATGTTTTGATATGATCACGAAACGAGATCCCGATGAGTGTTGGAGACCAAGTGTTGGTCATGGTTGTGATCGCCGGAAAGATCACCGTTCGGTTGTGATGCAACCCGTTGGTAAGAAAGTCTGAGGGACTCGGTGCACAAGTTTGGTTGCATTACATGAGTAATATGTTGCATTTAAAAACCAAGGCAGAACAGAAGATGATTGCATAAAGTTAACATGCTATGTTTGCATTGGATATAATCGGTAGTTTATTTTCAGCATAGTTTCATGATGCCATGCCGTGCTTTGATTTATATGTTAAATTATGCCATGATTGAGATGATATGCTATGTTTTGCTATTACCATGTTATAAGCATGTTTTGAGATGCCGTGTTATTGCCATGATAGTAGATGTTATGATTTTGTTCATGCTTAGTTGATTTTTATCATGCCATGTTTAGTAATTGATATGAGATAGGGTGTTGCATGCGCTCGGTTCTTGCTTTGTCTGCAGCTTGTGTGGATGCTATGTATTTGGTTGTCTTGCAAGTACATTCAATGTACTGACCAGGCGTGTCATGCCAGTTTTGTAGGTCGTACCCGTATTGCTCGCTTGATCCGTCGTGCTAGGCCGTAATCTTGCTAGTCCTGTGAATTGTGGAGCCCAGCCAGAGTTGTTATGCTGCCAAACCAAGACTTCCGCCGCCATTTTTATCAGACTTCCGCTGTCATTTAATAGCCTTAGGGCTATGCCAGATAATTGTATTCATCAATGATGTAATCTCATATACATGTATTTCATGAATATTTTTGCACCTGGAATGCTGTATTATGGACCTGTCGTGCGTCAGGTGTTATCCTGGGCTGACGTGCGAAGGCCCCCTGCTCCATGCGGATCGGGGTGCCACTGTTGCGCAGAGAGGAAGATTGCACCAATGTTGATTCAGAGGTTGAGGATGAAACAACCAGTTAGAGAAAGGGCAAGAAGTGCAGTAAGAAGCCAAGAGATAAGGCAGTGATGACTGTGAATGGTTCCTGCACACCTAGTACCGGCAAGAAGGCCAAGGCTGAGGCCCCCCGCAAGGAAGCGGCCGCTTGCGCTGCTTGCCAGGAAGCCGTTGTTGCCGAGAAAGCTGGGAAAGGCGATGGGCCGTACTGCAAGATCCATCGGACCAAGGGCCATGACATTCAGGAGTGTTACCAGGTTGAACAGCTTGTCAAGAAATAGAGGGCAGAATATGACAAGCGTGACAATGAAAAAGGTTAGAATGCTGCTCGCAGTAAGGGCCGAGGCAGTGAAGCAAACCGCCCCGGCAAACCCTTTCAGAACCAAGGAAAGCCCACCAGGGGTCAAGAGAAGGAAATCTGTGATGATGTGAGTGATAGATGGGATGAAGAGGAAACCAGTGAGCAGGAGTTTCATAAGGACACTGACGCCCTATGCATTGATGGGGGTGCATCTTTGCACACCTCTCACTGCGAGCTCAAGCGATGGGCACGAGAGATCAATGTCGTGGAGCCAGCGCCAGTGGCCAGGAAGCTACTCAAATAGTCCCGCACACCCATCTCCTTTGACGAGGAAAATCACCCTGGCTGCACCACTGCGGTAGGATTTTTGCCATTGTTGGTCTCCCCAACAGTTCGCAACCTCAAGGTCACAAAGATGCGGGGCCGGGTTGAATTTGATTTCCCCGGCAGTCATCACTAAGCTTCAGATAGGAGAAGAAGAGCTAGAGGTTACCGGCACGTTTCAAGGAGTTAACCACGGCAGGAGCCATCCTAAAGGGAAGATTATGTTGCCGGTGATGTTTGGGAGAGAACTGAACTATTGGACTAAGAAGATTGTGTTTGATGTGGTTGATCTCCCCCTGCCGTACAATGGGATTCTTGGACGCCCGGCCGTAGCCGAGTTCACGGAAGCATCCCACTATGGTTGCAACACCTTGAAGATGCCCGGGCCACTAGTAGTCATCACTATCCCATCGGATGAGAAGGGATGCAATTGTCTGTGTGGATAAGATCTATCGGGATGCAGTCGCAGCAGAGGCAGTGGCAGCGGCTGTTCCCGCCACGGAAAGCAAAGGAAAGAAGAGGGATTGTAGGACCTCCGGCAAGGAGTCCGGGAAGCGTTCCCCCTCCGAGTGCACGGCACCCGTTGACGACGTGCCGGAGTGTTCCAACAGCAAGAGATCCAAGGTTGCTGCACCCCAACTGAAGAAGGTCCCGTCAAGGCTGGTTGGCGTTGATGGTACTTTCACTATCAGCCCTGCCCGCGATGAAAAATAGGAAAGCGCACTCGTTGCCTTCCTGCGGGCGAATATCGATGTGTTTGCCTGGCAACCATCTGATATCCTCGGTGTTCCCAGGGAGGTAATCGGGCACAACCTTGCTGTCTGCCCACATGCCCGACCTGTCAAGCAGAAACTCCGGAAGCAGGCCTTGGAGAGGCAGTAGTTCATTGCCAAAGAGATCAAGAAACTGGAGGCAGCTAGTTTGTTCAGGGGAGTACTGCATCCTACATGGTTAGCAAATCCTGTGGTAGTCCGGAAGGCCAATGGGAAATGGAGGCTTTGCATTGAGTTCATAGATCTTAACAAGGCTTGCCCGAAGGACCCATTTCCCTTGCCACACATCGACCAGATTGTGGATTCCACATTAGGTTATGACTTGTTCTCCTTTCTGGATGCATACTCTACATATCACCAGATCTTCATGTCCAGGGAAGATGAAGAGAAGATGTCATTCATCACTCCATCTGGTACGTACTGCTTTGTCCGCATGCCATTCAGATTAAAGAGTCCCGTGTCCACTTTTGCAAGGGCAGTCTAGATTGGTTTTGAATCACAGTTACACAAAAATATAGAAGCCTATATGGATGATATCATGGTCAAAACCAAGGATAAGGCTACCCTATATGGATGATATCGTGATCAATTTGAAGCTTAATCCGGAGAAGTGTGTGTTTGGTGTTCCCTCTGGCAATCTACTTGGGTTCTTCATGTCCCATCGGGGGACCGAAGCTAACCCTGAGAAGATCAAAGCCATTGAGCAGATCCAAGCGCCAAGGACAGTTAAGGATGGGAGGCGCTTAACAGGATGTGTTGCCGCGCTAAGCAAATTCATCTCCAAGTCGGCCGAGTGCGCCCTGCCGTTCTTTGAAATTTTCAAGGAGGCAAGGCCTATGATGTGGACCCCGAAAGCAGATGCAGCTCTGCAGGAGTTGAAGGCCTACCTATCGTATGTGCCTACCTTGGTTGCGCCCAAACCCCAAGAACCGTTGTTCCTATACTTGGCGTCAACCAACCAAGTGGTTAGTGCGGCCTTGGTAGCGCGGCGAGAAGTGGATGAGGCAGAAAGTGAGCAGAAAACAACAGATTAGATAAGGATCATGACAGTAGTGAGCACGGCAACGAGAATAAGCCCAAGGACGCGGCAAGGAAGAAAGTGGAGCATCTCCTAGTATACTTCATCAGCTCCTTTTACAGGGGGGCTAGATCGAGGTACTCTGGTGTGCAGAAGTTGATCTTTGGTCATTATGGCCTCAAGGAAACTGCGCCACTACTTCCAAGCCCACGAGATCACGGTTGTCACCCGTTTTCCGTTGCAAAGGATACTCCGAAACCCTGAGGCTACTTACAGAATAGTAGAGTGGGCTTTGGAGCTATCCAGCTTTGGTTTGAACTTTGAGAGCACATCAACTATTCAAAATAGGGCACTGGCAGAATTTATTGCAGAATGGACTGTCGGCGTCCTGGGAACGGGGGTACCCGGACTTGCCTGCCTACGGCGCATGGCATGGCTGCACCAGCGGCCTGGTATAGCCCATCTTGAACATCAACCACTCAAGACCATCGCGAGGGGCCAAGCCTCGCGAGGCGGACGACACCAAGACCTCCTCAGGGGCAGCCTCGCTAGGCTGGCTCCCAAGGAGCGGAGATATCTATGCAAGGGGCACCTCGCGAGGTTCACGTGACGTGAACCATGACGACCAAGGCCAGCGGGCGCCAGTAGGCGCAGAGTACCAATTTCCTCTTTGGTGCTAAAGGGGCAAGCGCAGGCGAGGTGTCCTGGGGCATCAGGCAAAGGTTTCCATATCGGTGCGACGAGACCAAGACTAGCAGGACGGCGGGATAGAGGTCATCACGGTGCCCACAGCTACATCACCACCAGTACCTTTGGCAGGCGAAGACCACCTTTTGTCAGGATACATAGCTTGTACTAGTTGTCTCCCTTCAAACTTGGCCATTGTGGGATCCCTTCCTGCCTGATATTTGGGAAGAGGACCAAGGCCTCTATAAATAGGACTAGCCACCACCATAGGAGGCAACTGATCTTGGATTGGATCCATTCCACCAATGCCATCCCACGAACTCACCGAGCCCTAGCACACCTCTCCTCAGGAGGCTATTCTTACCTTGTACTGTTCATCCTCAGCCTACAAGGCAATCCACCACACCACACTGGAGTAGGGTATTACACCGCGACGGTGGCCTGAACCAATATAAACTCTTGTGTCTCTTGTTCTTTGGGTTCGTGTACCTAGGCCTAGAGATCGTTGTGTGAGCGAGCGAGGGAGAGAGACATCTTCATGCGCACCCCTATGTTCGAACCTCAAGGGTTTGCCGGAACCCGTAATCCGACATTTCCCGCGCCAGGTAGGGGTGCGCCAAAGCAGCTCTTCCGTCGATCGACCCGCCGACACCCCGTGGTTCCGATGTGTGGCGACCCAAGGACCCAAGCCGACCATTGGGCTGCTCGGCCCTCAGGGCGGTGCCGTCCGCCCAAGAAGATCTCAACTCCGCGCTCCAGCCGGCCGGCACACCGCCAAACGCCGCCGGACGCGGGCGGCGCGGACCGATGCCTCCCACCCTCACACAATGGCACACGCGGGCCACCATGAGATCCTCAGGCTACGCTGCAGCAACGGCACCACACACACGATGGGAACAAGCGAACATGCGAGCTGCGCTCATCGTGGCGCGGGAGCTGCTGCGGTGCCGGCTGGCGGAGAGCGGCTGCGACGCGCTGCTGGAGCGCGTCGCTGAGCTGTTGGACGCTACATCCAGGGGTACGCCGCCTTTCTACTCCTTACCTTCGTCTCAAGTTGTGGCCAGATCGCATGGCGGGCCTCGTCGTGCCCGCGTGCTCCCCGGCACACCAGGAGGGTTCAACGGTGTCAGCACGGCCGACGGTGCCGTTTATCCGGCCGCGCCTGCACTTCCCCTGGGTGGTGCTAGTACGGGCGTCGCCCCGCTCGACCGTAATGGAGCGCCACCCTACAACCACCAGGGGGTTCTGGGGCGACGACTTCAGAACCCTATGTGCCCCGCATGGTGGACCAGGAGTATAGGCCGGAGGATGGCCCCTGCTCGTTTCTCGAGCCTGGTTGCGAAGAAGAGATGCTGGAAGTTGAGGCCTTGCACGAGCCACCCAGGAGCCTCTCCGACCCCGCCAACGACAACAATCGCAATGTACCACTGATATCACAGGAGCAGGCTTACGTTAACCATGGGTCGCAGGAGGACCAGGCCACAACGGTAGATGGCGACCCCAGGGCGGCAACCCTGCTCCAAGCGGGGGTAGCGCACTGGGGGCTGCGCGGGAGGGGTTTTGAGCTAGGCCCTCCCCCGCACCGCACGGGGCAAGGCGCTGCCCGGAGGTAGGTCCTCTGCCGGGGAGGCACCGGCGAGCCCCTTCCCCGGCAGAGGGCCCGTGGTCACTGAGGGCGCCGCTAGCGTCCCCCTTGCCCCTTGGCACCGTCCCGGTTTCCGGATGCGCCGACGGTGGTCGGGGGTGGCACCGGGCGGGGCCCTCGTCTGGCTATATGAAGCAAGGCTCACGCCTGTGAAGGTCTCTGACCGTGACACTCTCACGTAATAATGAGTGGGGCTATATAGGCCCCAGAGTCTCTGGAGAGCCGCCCTCGGGCCTCGGGGGCTCCCGCCCACGTCCTAGTAGAAGCACCATGCTCCACGCTGGCCGTCGACACTGTCCCCGAATGACTATGCTCACGACCAGTGAAAGCACTTAGCTCCGCGCCGGTGAGAAGACAAGAAGACTAGCTAGGTGCCGGACACGGCCAGTTGCTTTTATTCCCCCTGTTTTCTGTAGCTCGATTTGGCGCTTCCATTTTTGGATTGAACTAAGAGTTTTTTCTGCTTTCAAGCATGGGGGGTTCTTCCCTTATTGTGTTGATTTCTTGCGTTTTTGTTGCGTGCTTTGTTCCGAGGCTCACGCCTGCAAGTCCCCCCCTTGCGAGCACATCGCAAACAGGGGCTAGGCATGGGGTGCACACAACAGCCGGGCTCGGGCAAACCTGGGTGGTTGTAGGCCGCCGCTGCGCACATCCTGCCATAGTCTGGCATCCGCTCCTCGCGAGGCTCTCACGGGCGAGACGGCAGGCCCCTCGGGAGATCAAAACCTCCCGTGCCCAGAAGGAGCTCCTCTCAGGAGAAGGGCACATCAGCAACTTCGAGGACCGCGCTGGGCCTACCAGGACCAAGGTAAATCACAACAACAACCAGATTGAGGGGTTCGCAAGTTCACAAAAACACGTTCTGAGCCCGGACTAAAAGAAAATGAGAAGTATCAATTTACATGCACGAGGGGCTCCCCCTCCAAAATGCTCTCACACCCTGCGGGGTCGGGTCCAAGTCTCCGCGTGCAGGTTCAAGTGAAGGAACGCAGGCTCAGTCGGACATCTCGCTCGCGACGTCGTCTTGGTCGCTCTTGTGCACGCTACTGGCGCTGTCGCTGGCATCGTCTTCACCATCATCAACCGTGCCGCCTTCGTCCGCCACGACCACCACTGCGTCATACTCGGTGGTGAAGGCCTTGACCAGAGCGTCCATGTTATCGTCCACCCAGCGTGCTAGGTTGTCCCGGGCGGCTCCGGGCACGGGGGCGATGGCGGCGTCGAAGTCGAAGTGAGGATCAATGTTCTGGAGATGGTTGAAGACGCGGGAGAATGCGCGCCCAAGGAGGCCTCAGCTCTTTTCTTCAAGAAGCTCACGACCCTTGCGGCCTGGTCCTCCAGGCGCGTCACAACATCGGTGAAGAAGCGGAGATGGCTGGCATAGTCTTCTGCGTGGGGGTGGGGGGCGTGCTCTTCACAGATGGAGCCTAGCGCCCGGTTGGCCCTCACCCTCAGGGACTGGAGCATGGGGGCATGCTCGCGCTGCAACGTCTGCCGACGGCACACCTCCTCCCCGCTCTGCTGCGCGAGGGACGCGGCATCACCAATCTGCTGATGGAGTGAAGACAGATTAGTGTGAGCCTTGGCCAGGTCGGCCTGGGCAAAAGTCTAGGCCGCCACAGCGATCCTCTCGCGCTGCTCCGCCTTGTCTAGCCCGAACCTGAGGGTGGAATTCCTGCCCTCTGCTTTGGCCTCCAAGAGCTTCAGCTTTAGGCTGTGCTCGTTGGCGAGATCCACGCGAGCCTTTGCCACCCTACGATCGATCTCCTCATGGATTCTGGCTTCACAGGCGGAGACGGCATCTTTGGCCATGGCCACATGGCGCTCCATTTTCTCCAGCCGCTCGTGCTCCAGGCCTCGCTACAAGGCCTCCAGTGCCAGTGCCTCCTCGTGCTTCAGGATCTCCTCCTCTTCGGAGGGTACTCCCCTCATTGACGCCAAGGTTGTTCGGCGTGCCTCGATCTGCTGCTCCGGGGCAGTGTTCAGGGCTAGGAGCTCACGCTCCTGCTTCTCGTCGCCCTCATGATGTAGGTCGGCCTCCTTCGCCTCCTCCATGGCCCGAGCGCTGGCTTCGTGGGAGGTTGCAAGTTCCATGGCGGCCTTTGCCTTGTTACGCTCATGATGAAGCTGCCCAAGGTTGATGGCGACCTTCAACTGGTGCCACTCGCGAGCCAGGCGGAGGTTCTCCGTCTAGAGGCAACCTTCAACTGCCGCGAGCTCTCCTCCAAGGCTGCTCAACGCAACTGTCGCCTCCTGCAAGAGCTCGTGGCATATGACCCCGCTTCCGCGTGTAAGCTCCAGGGCGCGGCCGAGTCCATCCTCCACATCAAGGGTTGCTGAGGAAGTTCGAGTTGGCCTGCTTGACCCCGGCGAGGAGCTCGAGGCCGGCGTCTTCTCCGCCGCCTCGCTGGCCTTGGCAAAGATGCTAGATGGCATGGCCTCACCACCTGAAGACGAGGCCGGTGCTGGGGACGCCCAGCTGCCCGCGATGACCAACGGAGGAGTCCTGGGCACGCCGGCTGCGCCCTAGGCCGGAGCGCGAAGAAGCGACACCAAGAAGGACGAGTCAACGCCCTAGGTTGATGCGTCCGCCTCTGAAGCGGGCACCGGCCCCCTGACGGCGGTCCGGCAAGCAGAGGTCAAGGCTAATGATGAGCCGAAGGCCGGCGAAGGTCGCACCTCGATAGATCTCGCCGTTCCAGCCAAGGGAAACCTGCAGATCGTTGGTTAGAAAAGGATGCAGCACTCAGGAAATCGCGCCTATGAGGTACTTACTCGTCTTTGGCAATGTATTTCCTCTACTTCAGCGGCCGGTGCACGCCTCTATTGCACCTTGGAAGCATCTTCCTCTTGCGGAGTGCCCCAAAATTCAGGCAGAGTTGCCCAAAGCCCTGGGAGCGGCCACCGCCGCCTTGGGCAGTTGGCGGGGTTCCTGAGGGGCGGCCTCGGGAGCACCCACCTGTGTCGGCCCAATGACCGCCACCTAAGGACGACCAGCCTGAACCTCGGGAGCCTTCACCCCAGGGGCCTCCGACCACGTCGATCCTCCTGTTGCCACCACTGCTGGTGCTTTCGCTAGCGGAGAGGCTGCCGCCGCTGGGTGAACCGCGGCCGTCGCCAAAGCCGAGCTCGCCCCCGACCTCGTCACGGCCGTTGCCCAGGCCGAGCTCGTCATCGCCGCTGCTGTTCTCGGGGCAGCACCCTGCGCGGCGACCATCTTCCCCGAAAACCCTCACAAAGAGGGTCACAGTGCCGTCATACTTGAAGTGGATGGTGCACCGCACCTCAGGCCGCGTGCGCGGGCAAACGTCTGCTAGCCACGGGCCAGGGCCACGTTGCCCACGATGGAGGTCTTCACCGTGACCCATGACGCCTGCCTGCAGCAACCATGGGCTTGAAGCCAGAGGTCGCCAGGACCCCCAGCCGGCAGCTCGCCGGCAAAGGAGCGCGGGAGTTGAAGCCAGGTGCCCGCCGGACTCTCCGACCACACCACGAACTCCGGAAGCACCTCCGCCGAGTGGAGGCGCGGTCGAGGAGGCCGGGCGACCACGGCATGCCTACCCTCGGCATAAGGGCAGCTCCGCCTAGAGCGGCCCCCGCCGTGGGAGGAGGCACCACTACGGCCGCCGAGGATGACACCGGCCCCCGAAGGGGTGCGACCGCGCCCCCGAGGAGCCATGGCGGTGCTCGCAGCATGCTTGCGGGGGCGTCCACGCCCCCTTTTGGGCGGTGGCGAGCCGGGCCCCTCCTAGTGAGCCTTCCCTTTCTCCGCAGCCGAGAACCCCTTGGTCGGCACCATGGGAATGCAGCAAGACTGCAAAATGGGGAGGAAGAAGAAGAAGCAGGCGGCGTGGAGAAGGAGATGAGCAACGAGGGCTCCGCCCCTCTGCTCCTTTATAGCCAGAGGGAGGCCAACCACCGGCCTCTACGATCACAAGTAATGATGATTTTTCTTCTGCGTGCAGCAGGGTCTCGTCAAGTTGAACGGTTGTCGAGATAGCATGGGGAAGCGGAGACACCCACGTCCCGTCAATTGCCATGCGTCAATCAAGGCCACATGTGGTTGGGGCCCGCGGCGCTCCGCACTTGCCCTTTGGCTTCGCCTCGAAGGCAAGTCTGACCGCGCCTTGGGCCTAGGGGCTACGATCGGCGTTCTGGGACCGGGGGTGCCCAGACTTGCCTGCCTGCGGGCTCGTGCGTGGCTCCACCAACGGCCTGGTACGGCCCATCTTCAGCAGCAACCACTGAAGACCCTCGCGAGGTGTCGGCGTCCTGGGAACGGGGGTCCCCAGACTTGCCTGCCTGCGGCCCATGGCGTGGCTCCACCAGCGGCCCCGTACGACGCATCTTCATCAGCCAACGCTCAAGACCCTCGCAAGGGGCCAAGCCTCGTGAGGCGGACAATGCAAGACCTCCTCGGGGGCGGCCTCACCAGGATGGCTCGTGAGGGGCGAAGATATCAAGGCGAGGGGCACCTCGCGAGGTTTCTGTGATGTCAGCCATGATGACCAAGGCCAGGCGGGCGCCAGAGCGCGCAGCGTACACGTTTCCTCTTTGGTGCTAAAGAGGCAAGCGCAGGCGAGGAGTCCCGAGGCATCAAGCAAAGGTTTCCATATCGGTGCAACAAGACCAAGACCAGCAGGACGGCAGGGCGAAGGTCACCGTGGAGCCCAAGACGGCGTCACCATCAGAGCCTTTGGCAGGCGAAGACCACCTTTTGTTAGGATAACTTGTACTAGTTGTCTCCCTTCAAATTTGGCCGTTGTCGGATCCCTTCCTGCCTACATTTATGAAGAGGACTAGGGCCTCCATAAATAGGACTAGCCACCATAGTAGGAGACAATAGATCTTGGGCTATTCAGATCATCCTCATCCACACAAGCACACCAAGCACAAGAGCACCTCTCCTCAGGAGGCTGTTCTTCCCTTGTAACTCTTCATCCTCAGCCCGAGAGACAATCCACCACACCGCACTGGAGTAGGGTATTACACCACATTGGTGGCCCGAACCAGTATAAACCTTGTGTCTCTTGTTCTGTCAGTTCGACCTGCTGAGCTTTGAGATTGCGGTGAGGGCGTGAGCCTGGGGGAGGAGAGATCTTCGTGCGCACCCCAGAGTTCGAACCTCAAGGGTTTTGCCGGAACCCGAAATCCGACATTTGGCGCGCCAGGTAGGTGTGTGCCGAAGCTTTCCTCACTGCACCCCTCCATGCGGCGGGACGGCCGCACCGCCACTCCGTCGCTAACCCCAGCCGGCTCATCGTCTCACGCTCGTCGCGCGCCCACGAACGCGCAAGCCTCGTTGCTCATGGCACGCGAGCTCCTACGCTTCCGCCTGGTTGATGACCTCTACGAGGACTGGCTGGACCGCATCGCCGAGCTCGTCAGCGTAGCTGGGGGCTCCCCAGCACCATCCCTCTCGCTGCCTCGCCCTCCGCCAGCTGCGGGCGACGTAGCCCATGGAGCACCTCCACCACCTCCGCACCAAGACTGGGCTCCAGCGCCAAGGCGCGCGCCCCCCGGTGTGACCCACCGTGCCGGGCGCCCACGCGAGAAGAAGGAAGCTGCCAAGCTGTTCCTCGGCCACAGGAAAACGCTCCCATGCTCCCAGCGCCACCGCGACCAGACCATGTGCCGCCTACGTTGGCGTCGCGCGGACATCAAGGGCAGGCTCCGCATCAGCAAAGGGCCCTGGTGGCCACAGCAGGCTGCCGAGACTTCACTCTGGAGCTGCGTAGCGTCATCTGGCAGGGCAAGGTCAAGCCAGACCTGCCTCCTCGCTACGACGGCACCCCCGACCTTGCAGGTCTACGCGCTGAGCATCGAGGCGGCCAACAGCGACAAGAACGTCATGGCGAACTGGTTCCCCATGGCTCTCAAGGATGGTGCTCGCTCGTGGCTCCTGAACCTGCCCCCGGGCTCGATCTCCTCGTGGGACGAGATGCGCGACCGCTTCGTCGCCAACTACCAGGGCACGCGCGACCTCCCGCCGGCCGCGGGCGACCTACGCCGCATCAAGCAGCAGCCAGGAGAGACCCTGCAGAAGTACATCCAGCGCTTCAACAACGTTCGTCTCAAGATCCCCAAGGTGACGGATGAGGCCATCATTTCCGCGTTTTCTGACGGCGTCCACGACGTCAAGATAAAGGAGGAGCTAGCCATCCACGAGCAGTTATGCACGGCTCTGGAGCTGTTCAACATGGCGACCAAATGCGCAAGAGCTGAGGAAGGGCGCCTTTCCCTCGTCGAGCTCCCTGCTACCGACCCAGAGGAGAAGAAGGCCAAGGCCAAGGACGTGAAGCGCAAGGGGGTGGCCGTGCTCGCGGTGGAGCCAGACACGAAGCGCGGCCAGGACCATCCCAAGTCGTCCAAGAGCAGCAGACCGTTCTGCGCCTTCCACAATGCACACAGCCACAACACCAATGACTATCAAGAGCCCAGAGCCATTCGAGATGGATGCTTCGGTCGAAGCCCCGAACGCAACGACCGGGGCTACGGCATAGGAGGAGGACGAGGCGCAAGACGCTGGGATGATCGCGGCCCCCGCAAGGAGTGGCGCGAGCGGCCTCGCGAGGACCGCTGGCAGGACCAGCCTCGTGAGGGCGCCTGGAGGAATCATCCTCGCGAGGACCGATCTCAGGGCAACACTGGTCTCCCCCCATTGCCGCCACCGACAAGAAGGGACGACGACCACCATCAGGACGAGGGGGCTGGGGGCTTCCAGGAACTGCGTGCTATTGCCTGCATCTTGGGCGGAGCTCAGGCCCCAGCATCTCAGCTTATCTTCAAGCAGTTTGCTCGCGAGGTGAAGCAGTCCTTCCCAGGCTCGAGGCCACGCGCCCACTCAGGTGGTCCAAGTGCGCCATCACCTTCAGCTCGGTGGACCAGCTCAGGTGCGCGGGCACTGCGGGCGCCCACCCGATGCTGTGCTCGCCCGTCATCAGCAATGTACAAGTCACCAAGACCCTCATCGACGGCGGCGCATGGCTTAACGTCCTGTCCATCGAGATATATGACAGCCTCGAAGTACCATACGATTAGCTACAGCCGACTAAGCCCTTCTCAGGAGTGACCGACGGCTCCACCACGCCGATAGGGCAGGTCCGCCTCCCTGTCACCTTCGGCCAGCGCGACAACTACCGCACCGAGCTCATCGACTTTGACGTCGCCCACATTTGTCTGCCGTACAATCCCATCCTCGGGTATCCAGCCCCGGCCAAGTTTATGGCGGTGACCCACCATGGCTACAATGTCCTAAAGATGCCAGGAAGTGGCGGGATCACAAAGTCCCCTGCAAAGAAAGAGATGCGGTGTGCTCCCTTGAGCGTGGCTTCCAAGCCTCATCAATCGAAGACCCCGGCAACGACGGTGCACAGTATCCTCCTGAGGCCATCCCCAAGAAGAAGAAGCAGCTACTCCGCACAGGACGTCAGGGGAGCGGCACCTCCAGCGGTGCCACATCAGGATCAGCGCCCGCACCGGGGGCGCCTCCCTCCCTCGCATAGGAAGGCACGCCCGGCGCCCTCCTCGGGCAGGCCTTGGGGGCTCTCTTCTGGAGGGCCTCAGACCTAGCCAACATCATGAGGGAGGCGCTCGGGCATCACAAGGGAGGCGCTCGGGCATCACAAGGGAGGCGCTCGGGCACCATGTGGAGGAGTGCTTTGCGACACGTTTCCCTTAGAGGGACAATGGGCGAGGAGCGCCCGGCGCTCAAGAATTCATCGCCAAAACCACTTAGGAGCTACAGGATGCAAGAGCCATGCACGGCGACCGCCGCCCACCTGACGCAGCTCCCCATCCAGTGAGGATGGCAGGCTGCGCGTCTGCATCAACATTCCAGGGCTCAACCGGGCCGCATCTCAGGAGCACTTCTGGCATTCGCGCATTGGGCGTTGCGAGGGTCCACCCCACAGCTATGTCCGCATGCTGTTTGGCCTGCCGAGCATGGCAGCCGCCTTCTAGCGCAAACTGTGGAGCGTCCTGGCGACCCAGGAGGCCAGGCACCACGCGGACCTGGCAGAGATGGAGACGGTCCTCAAGGAACCGCCTGAGCCCCCTAAGCCTCCCAAGGCTCAGGGCCATGGAGGCTCATGAGGGGTGACCCCTTCCCCATGCATCTTCAGCTACCCCAACATCCCCTTGACAACGAAACCAGGTGACATTTTCCAAGTTTATTTAGCTGGGAGCGCCCCCCGGGCTGCATCATTCCCAGGCCGCATGGGCCTGTCCCCGCGTCATGTATCTTTCTGCATCTTAGGTTACCTTACTGGGGGCGCCCCTCGGGCTGCACCATCCCCCAGCCGCTCGGGTCCGTCCCGGTGGCATGTATCGTTCTAGCATCTATCTAAGCTAGTACGCTTCCCATGCATGAGTTATTTATGGTTATCACCTGCTTGATTGTCACCCATCGCGGCCGCCCGCGTCGCTGATCGGCCCCTTGCTCATCTCGCAACGAGGGTTAATCATGCTGGCACGACGCTTGTGCTCGGGTCCGTCCCTGCAACGCTGGCAAATCTGAGCGGTCGAGCTCTGGCTCGCGCCACGCCCCGCGCACGTCACCTCACCAGGCCCTCAGTGCCTTCATCTTCTTGTAGAACGACAAGTGACAGACCAGCAAGCATGGCGGCAATTTGTGTCCCTCCTTGCGCTAACCTAGAGGAACCTCCTGAGGACAGCAGCAGGCGGTACCCCGAGCTCCCTCTTTTCCTATGCAATCTGCTTGCGCGTTAAAAGGGGGGCTCCTAAGCAACGGGGCTTAGGAGCTCTTACTGGCTCTCCAGGCCTCACCCCCTGGCCTTGACCACAACATCGCAACCTGGCATGCCAGCGGCAGCTGAGCTCGCTCGAGGGCCGGGACCTGAGGATGTAGAGCACATAGAAGAGCGCGGAAAAGAGGGGGAAGCTCGCACGGGCCTAACCTAGCTACACTACGGCCGTCGACGCACGAGTCTGGGGCAGCGCCAGGAATCGACTCTGAACTGCCAAGATAAGTTTCGCGCCCGGGTCGACCAAGCGCTACAGCATAGGATTCTCACTTGTTGTAGCCCTGTTATGGCAATGTCGCCTCCCTTTCCTACCTAGTGACTGCTTGCACGCTAAAGGGGACCTCTTGAGCATCGCGCCTCAGGAGCTCTTACTGGACCTCAGGCCGCTCACCTCCTGGCCTTGACCACAGCATTGTGACCTGGCATACCAGCGATGGCTGCAGCCTGCCTGGGGACCGGGACCTGTCGGCGTAGTGCACCAAGTCACTGCGAAGTTGGAAAGGGGAGACTGAGCCGAAGCAGGACATGCGATTGCAAATTCTCATAATAAGGATAATATCAAAAAAAGGCATTACAGAGCCTTTACACGCCCCCCCATGGGGTCCGTCTCGATTCCTCGGAGGGAACAAAAGAAGGAAGTTTATAGGAGCCCTATCTACACGCGCCAGCGCCACCGACGCCATCATCAACAGTGGGACACGGGAGGCCGGTGCCAACCCCATCCAGATCAGCGACGGCGACGGCTGGACTCTGCGGCCTTGCTACAAGCACGGCGAGAGCTCGGGGGCACGTAGCTGTCGTCGCTCGTCTCCGGAGTCTCGTAGGGCTCGTGATAGTCGCTGGACTCCCAAGCGCCACCGCTACTACTGCAGGAGATGCTGGCGAGGCCAGCGGTAGGCCCAGCGTTGGAAGCTGCACCGTCCCGACGACCCCCTCCGGGGCAGCACTCCAGGCGGTGGCCTTCCTCGTCAAATACTTTGAAGAACATTGTGGAGGCACCGTCGAACTCAAAATGGATGGCGAGGGTGCCTTCCGTGTGGCAGAATCGAGCAACCTCGCCCCAGCCACGGGTCATGAAGATCTTGCCGGGGGAGACGACTTCAACCTCCGCTCTAGTCGGCGGGGCGTCCCAGTGGGCGTGCTGCAGCCAAAGCTCGAGGGGACCCCTTGTAACGCCCACGATGCGGCTATATCTCCCACGTGTCGAGGCACGACTTAGAGGCATAACCGCATAGTGGTTTTGTCGCAAGAAGGGTCATCTTCACACAATCCCATGTAATGAACAAGAATGGGATAAAGAGTTGGCTTACAATCGCCACTTCACACAATACATAAAAATAATTCAATACATCATCCAAAATACAATCATATAGACCGACTACGGTCAAAAACGAGATGAAAATAAGGCAACCCCAAATGCTAGATCCCCGATCGTCCCAACTGGGCTCCACTACTGATCATCAGGAAAAGACACATACTAACGACCACGTTCCTCGTCGAACTCCCACTTGAGATCGACGCCATCATCTGCACTGGCATCGTCGGCACCTGCAACTGTTTTGGAAGTATCTGTGAGTCACGGGGACTCAGCAATCTCACACCCGCGAGATCAAGACTATTTAAGCTTGTAGGACAAAGAGGTGCAAAGAGGTGGAGCTGCAGCGACAAAAGCATATATGGTGGCTAACTTGCGCAAATGAGAGCGAGAAGAGAAGCAACGGAACGGACGTCATCTAGAAATGATCAAGAAGTGATCCTGAACACCTACTTACGTCATACATAACACAGACCGTGTTCACTTCCCGGACTCTGCCGAGAAGAGACCATCACGGCTACACACGCACTTGGTGTATTTTAATTGGGTCAAGTGACAAGTTATCTACAACCAGACATTAACAAATTCCCATCTGCCTCATAACCGCGGGCACGGCTTTCGAAAGATAATACCCTGCAGGGGTGTCCCAACTTAGCCCATCATAAGCTCTCACGGTCAACGAAGGATAAACCTTCTCCCGGAAAAACCCGATCAGTCTCGGAATCCCGGTTTACAAGACATCTCGACAATGGTAAAACAAGACCAGCAAAGCCACCCGAATGTGCCGACAAATCCCGATAGGAGCTGCACATATCTCGTTCTCAGGGCACACCGGATGAGACATCCTACGAGTAAAACCAGACCTCGAGTTTCCAGGAGGGGGCCCCGCAGTGTGCTCAGTTCGGACCAACACTCGAAGGAGCACTGGCCCGGGGGGGGGGGGGTTAAAATAAGATGACCCTCGGGCTCGCGAAAACCCGGGGGAAAAGGTTTAGGTAGCAAATGGTAAAACCAAGGTTGGGCCATGCTGGAGGAGTTTTATTCAAGGCGAACTGTCAAGGGGGTCCCATAAATCACCCGACCGCGTAAGGAACGCAAACTCAAGGAACATAATCCCGGTATAACAGTAACTAGGGCGGCAAGAGTGGAACAAAACACCAGGCATAAGGCCGAGCCTTCCACCCTTTACCAAATATATAGATGCATTAATTAAATAAGAGATATTGTGATATCCCAACATATCCATGTTCCGATATGGAACAAACTTCAACTTCACCTGCAACTAGCAACGCTATAAGAGGGGCTGAGCAAAAGCGGTAACATAGCCAAACAACGGTTTGCTAGGAAAAGATGGTTAGGGCTGACATGGCTAAAATAGGAGACATGATATAGCAAGTGATAGGTAGCGAGCATGGCAATAGAGCGAACAACTAGCATAGCAAAGATAGAAGTGATTTCGAGGGGTGGTCATCTTGCCTGCAAGGTTCTGAGAGTGGTCGAAAGCTTGATCCTCGTAAGCGTACTCGACAGGTTCCTCGTTCACGAACTCGTCTCCCGGCTCTACCCAAGACAAGAACACAAACAAACGGAACCACAATCAACAACGAGAAATGCGCAAGCAACATGATGCAAGACATGTATGATATGCAAGATATGATATGCGATGCATATGCGTGCTCCGGAAGGAAAATGATGAACATGGCAGTAACTTGGCAAACCAAGCATGCCACTGGAAAGATGAGATGATTTCAGTCGAAATTGATATAAAGATCACCGGAATCGGATGCACGGTTTGCAAATGGCAAGCAAAACAAGAATGACACTAATCCGCGATAAACAGCAAGATAGCACTTAAAATACAACAAGTAGAAATGCTACAGCACCCCAACATATTAACAAAGCACATGGCAGTAATCTACAGGAGATGCTTGACAAAATATGAACACTGAGCTACGGCTAGTTCACAACATATCAAGCTCAAACAAGCATGGCAAAAGTGCACAAGATTACAGGTTCACAGACTTAGTGAAAAACTGGACATGGCAGAAATCAGCATCAGGTAGCAATGTTCAGAGCACGAAACCAACATGCTCCAGGAACTTAACATAGCAAAACAAGGCATGGTAGATTTCTACTAAATGCACATGACAAAAGTCTCTTACTGACCATAAGCCAAAAAGGAGAAGAAGATATGATGGCAAGCATGTAAACATAGCAAGTTTCGTTATCAGGTTTCAGACTTTGCAGAAAACAGAGCATGGCAGAAATATTAATAAGTAGGCCTCTTTGTGAGCTTGATGCACTCACTACAGAGCAATTCACTACAAACCAAGCATACCTACAGCAAGATGGCATGTCTATGAAGCTATCCATGGAAAGAACAATAACATAGCACGTATGGATCAACTACAATAAGGTTGGCAAGATTGCAAATCATGTTAAGAATCTGCCAGAAATATTTTATAGCAAAAGTAGAGCAAGATTGGATCATGCTATGTCACTCTAAAATTGCAAACAATTGCCGTAATGGATCAGTTACAACTATAGCTACAAAACATCCTTACTGAACATCTCCAAAATATGCATGGATCTCTCTCTAGCACCAAGTTTACATGGCAACAAAATTACAGCAGACAAGGACTTGGAGAAATCACTAAGTCCCTGAAATCAGAAATATTACGGGGCCTACTTTGCATGCTTGTGCTAGTCACCACAGAGATCACTAAAATACATGGACTATACCACTGGAAAGATGGCATGGCATACTCCAAAACACATGTAGAGCTCATGCCCAAAAGATGCACAGAATAAATGATAGAAAAATGACAAATCTCCAAGTTCTGATAAGAACCAGAGATTAACAGCAACTAGCCCTCTTCCAACGAAGATTTGGGCATCAAGATGACCTTTAATGAATATGGTGCAATTGAACAAAATGAAGAGCATCACGAGGCGAACAATTTGACATATTACACGCGCGAATCGGAGCTACATGCACGGAGTTATGGCATCGGGAACAGGAGCACTTGCTGAGAAAATTTAGAGACTTGGAAGATTTTGAGGTCGCGAGAAAGTCAACTCTACCGAGATCTGGATCCGGAAGCTCCTCGACGAGCTCGGGACTCCGGTGGGTGGCTCGCCGGCGGGAGGAGAGGAGAGGCCGGCGGGGCCTCTGGCGGAGGGAGGAGGCGGCGACGGAGGAGGCGACGGCCGGAGGCGGCGGGCGCCGGCGGGGGCGGCGGCGGCGATGGCCGAGTGGCGGCAGTGACCGCGGCGGAGCTCCGGCGGAGGCGGCGGTTGCGGGCGCGCGCGGGCGCGGAGGAGGCAGCGGCGGGCTCGGGCGGGCCCGCTGCGGGCTTCGCGGGCCGGCGGCGGGGCGGTTGGACATTGTCCGGCGCGGACGGACACGTCCGGCGGCGCGGTGGGAAAAATCTCTAGGGTTCGTCTGCGAATCCGTTTTTCGGGATGCCCACATATAAATAGGTAGAGGGAGCTAGGAGGCTCCAAATGAGGTGCGGTTTTCGCCCACACGATCGTGATCGAACGACCTAGAGCATGGAGGAGAGTTGGTGGGTTTTGGGCTGGTTTTGGAGAGGGTTTTTTGCTGGACACTCAAATGGACTTTGCGGATGCCCGGTTAACCGTTGGAGTACCAAACGACCTCCGAATGGAACAAAACTTGACCGGTAGTCTCCGGGTGGTATATTAAGACCACTTGACAAGCCTCGGTCCATTCCGAGAAAGTTTGACACACGCACACGAAAGAAAACTAGAGGGGTGCACCGGAGAAGATAGGAGCGCCGGATTGGAAAACGGACAACGGGGAAAATGCTCGGATGCATGAGACGAACACGTATGCGAATGCAATGCACATGATGACATGATATGAAAATGCATGACATGACAAAATACAAAACGAAAGACAAAACCCGACAACGGAGGGAAAAACATATCACATAGCCAAATGGCAAGAGTCGGAGTACAAATATGACAAGTTACATGCGGGGTGTTACACCCCTCAGCGGCATCTCGGCTGACAAGAACTGCGGGAAGTGAATCCAAGTGCGCAGAGGCATCGCCGCCCACATCACGAGTTCACGCGAGGAGCCCGCGGCGTGGGCTCCTGGGGCGACAGCGCGCACCACCACGGCGCGGCGACCACGGCCACAGCATGGGCGGCACTGCTCGCCGCCTCTTCCTCCGGAGCCCTCGACTTGGGCGTACAAAGGCAGCCGATACCCGGGAGGAGGCCGCTCACACCAAGGCCTCGACACCTCCGGCCTCACGACTACGTCGCGGTGATGGGCCAGCCTCTTCTTCGGCGGAAGTGGCCCCGGCTCGTCGCGGGGTGCCCCTGCTAGCTATGAAGCAGGGGAGAAGAAGGGAGCGAAGCAGGAAGATATGAGCGACGGGGGCTCCGCCCCCTTCCTCATTTATAGCGGGAGAAGGCCAACCGGCGACCCCCACGATCACAGGTAATGATGGTTTTCTCTGCATGTATCAGGGACTCGTCAAGTCAGGCAGTTGCTGAGGCAGCATGGGGAAGCGGAGACGCCCACATCCCGTCAGTCGCCACGCGTCAATCAAGGCCGCAGGCTGTTGCGGCACGCGGCGCTCCGCACTTGCCCCTTGGCTTCGCCTCGAAGCCAAGTCCGATTGCGCCTTGGGCCCGGGGGCTACTGTCGGTGTCCTCGGAATGGGGGTCCCCAGACATGCCTGCCTATGGCCCATGGAGTGGCTCCACCAGCGGCCCCGTATGGCCCATCTTCATCAGCCAACGCTCAAGACCATCGCGAGGGACCAAGCCTCGCGAGGCGAACAACGCAAGACCTCCTCGGGGGCGGCCTCACCAGGCTGGCTCACAAGGGGCGGAAAGATCGAGGCAAGGGGCACCTCGTGAGGTTTCTGTGACGTTAGCCATGATGACCAAGGCCAGGCGGGCGCCAGAGTGCACAGCATACTCGTTTCCTCTTTGGTGCTAAAGAGGCAAGCGTAGGCGAGGAATCCCGAGGCATCAAGCAAAGGTTTCCATATCGGTGCAACAAGACCAAGACCAGCAGGGCGGCAGGACGAAGGTCACCGTGGAGCCCAAGACGGCGTCACCATCAGAGCCTTTGGCACGCGAAGTCCACCTTTAGTCAGGATAACTTGTACTAGTTGTCTCCCTTCAAATTTGGCCGTTGTCGGATCCCTTCCCACCTACATTTGGGAGGAGGACCATTGCCTCTATAAATAGGACTAGCCACCACAGTAGGAGGCAACTGATCTTGGGCTATTCAGATCATCCTCATCCACACAAGCACACCAAGCACAAGAGCACCTCTCCTCGGGAGGCTGTTCTTCCCTTGTAACTGTTCATTCTCAGCCCGAGAGGCAATCCACCACACCACACTGGAGTAGGGTATTACACCACATCGGTGGCCCGAACCAGTATAAACCTTGTGTCTCTTGTTCTGTGAGTTCGACGCGCTGAGCTTTGAGATTGCGGTGAGGGCGTGAGCCTGGGGGAAGAGAGATCTTCATGCGCATCCCAGAGTTCGAACCTCAAGGGTTTTGTCGGAACCCGAAATCCGACACGAGGGACCAAGCCTCGTGAGGCAGACAACACAAAGACCTCCTCAGGGTAGCCCCACTAGGCTGGCTCCCGAGGAGCGGAGATCTCTATGCAAGGGGCACCTCGCGAGATTCACGTGACGTGAGCCATGATGACCAAGGAAAGGCGGGCGCCAGCAGGCGCAGTGTACCAGTTTCCTCTTTGGTGTTAAAGAGGAAGGCGCAGGCGAGGATTCCCGAGGCATCAGGCAAAGGTTTCCATATCAGTGCAACGAGACCAAGACCAGCAGGATGGCAGGACGGAGGTCATCGCGGAGCCCACGACAGCATCACCACCAGAGCCTTCGACAGGCGAAGACCACCTTTTGTAAGGATAGCTTGTACTAGTTGTCCACTGTAACGCCCACGATGCGGCTATATCTCTCACGTGTCGAGGCACGACTTAGAGGCATAACCGCATTGTAGGTTTTGTCGCAAGAAGGGTCATCTTCACACAATCCCATGTAATGAACAAGAATGGGATAAAGAGAGTTGGCTTACAATCGCCACTTCACACAATACATTAATAATTTCATACATCATCCAAATACACACATAGTCCGACTACGGACAACCAAATGAAAAGAAGATAACCCAACTTCTAGATCCCCGATTGTCCCAACTGGGCTCCACTACTGATCAACCGGAAACGAAACATAGTAACGACCAAGGTCCTCGTCAAACTCCCACTTGAGTTCGGTAGCATCACCTGCACTGGTATCATCGGCACCTGCAACTGTTTTGGTAAAATCTGTGAGTCACGAGGACTCAGCAATCTCACACCCGTGAGATCAAGACTATTTAAGCTTATGGGTAAGGAAAGGGTAAAGTGGTGAGGTTGCAGCAGCGGCTAAGCAAAGTATGGTGGCTAACTTACGAAACAAGAGCGAGAAGAGAAGCTTAACAAGCGTTCGTCAACTAGTAATGATCAAGAAGTGATCCTGAACTCCTACTTACGTCAAACATAACCCAAAAACCGTGTTCACTTCCCGAACTCCGCTGAAAAGAGACCATCACGGTTACACATGCGGTTGATGCATTTTAATTAAGTCAAGTGTCAAGTTATCTACAACCGGATATTAACAAATTCCCATCTGCCACATAACCGCGGGCACGGCTCTCGAAAGTTTATACCCTGCAGGGGTGTCCCAACTTAGCCCATCACAAGCTTCACGGTCAACGAAGGATATTCCTTCTCCCGGGAAGACCCGATCAGTCTCGGAATCCCGGTTACAAGACATTTCGACAATGGTAAAACAAGACCAACAAAGCCGCCCGATGTGTCGACAATCTCGATAGGAGTCGCACGTATCTCGTTCTCGGGACACACCGGATAGGTCAAGCTACGAGTAAAACCAGTCCTCAAGTTGCCCCGAGGTGGCCCAGCAGGCTGCCCGGTTCGGACCAACACTTAGAGAAGCACTGGCCCGGGGGGGTTAAAATAAAGATGACCCTCGGGTTGGCCGACCCAAGGGAAGGGTAATAGGTTGTTAGGCAACTGTAAAACCAAGGTTGGGCCTTGCTGGAGGAGTTTTATTCAAAGCGAACTGTCAAGGGGTTCCGATAACACCCAACCATGTAAGGAACGCAAAATCAAGGAACATAACACCGGTATGACGGAAACTAGGGCGGCAAGGGTGGAACAAAACACCAGGCATAAGGCCGAGCCTTCCACCATTTACCAAGTATATAGATGCATTAATTAAATAAGAGATATTGTGATATCCCAAAAATATCCATGTTCCAACAAGGAACAACCTTCAACTTCACCTGCAACTATCAACGCTATAAGAGGGGCTGAGCAAAAGCGGTAACATAGCCAAACAACGGTTTGCTAGCAAAGGTGGGTTAGAGGCTGACATGGCAATTTGGGAGGCATGATATGGCAAGTGGTAGGTAGCACGGCATAGCAATAGAGCGAAACAACTAGCAAGCAAAGATAGAAGTGATTTCGAGGGTATGGTCATCTTGCCTGAAATCCCGCTAGGAAGAAGAACGAGTCCATGAAGAAGACAAATGGATGTAGTCGAACGAATCCTCACAACTCCGGAACGAAACACCAGGCATAAGGCCGAGCCTTCCACCCTTTACCAAGTATATAGGTGCATTAATTAAAATAAGAGATATTGTGATATCCCAACATATCCATGTTCCAACTCGGAACAAACATCATCTTCACCTGCAACTAGCAATGCTATAAGAGAGGCTGAGCAAAAGCGGTAACATAGCCAAACAACGGTTTGCTAGGAAAGGTGGGTTAGAGGCTGGACATGGCAATATGGGAGGCATGATATAGCAAGTGGTAGATAGCGCGGCATAGCAATAGAGCGAACAACTATGAAGCAAAGATAGAAGTGATGTCGAGGGTATGGTCATCTTGCCTGAGATCCCGCAAGGAAGAAGAACGAGTCCATGAAGAAGACAAACGGACGAAGTCGAACGAATCCTCACAAACGCGACGTTATCGGAACTAACCCGAAGAAACAACACCGGAAAGAAGCAAACGACATGGTAAAAAACCATCACATGAACATGGCATGATGCACAATCAAGAATGATGCATGTCCGGTTTAATGATTCATGGCATGGCAAATGCCACAAACAACACTACAAATTAAGTGGAGCTCAATATGCAACGAGTTGCATATTAACGAAACACCACATCAACTATTTAGTTCTCTCTCGTTTATGTACCCAACAATATTAAATGTTGATTAACATGGCAAGAGGTGAAGCATAAGTAAACTAACTATTTAGGCAAGTTAAAATGACGCTGGAACAACAAACAACAATTCTGGAAAATCCCCATCTGCATATTTTGAATTTGGTACCGTTCTGTCCTAAACACAATTTTAATGTTGTTAACGGCAAAATAAAGTGTACCAAGTTAAACTATGCATTTTTCCACCCCATTTACTTATAAAGTTTATTTAATTTGGAGCTACGGTTATTTAGTTATGAAATAAAACATTTTAGCATGGCATTTAAGCAAATTAATGCAAACAGCAATTTAAACATTTTAAACATGGATGAAAGTAGCATATTATGAAACTAGACAAAATTCTAAGCATTTTACATGTATAAATTATTTACATATGATGCACAGTTCTGGAGTTATTAAATGCATGATCATGAGGGTTTTTCTGCAAAACTGCCAACTCGGGATAATTAGCTAAATTCGCAGACGCTGAAAAAACATAAGCGGGCCGAAACTGGCTAGCCCAACAGAGCCATCCCCGACTGTTGCAATTCTTAGCTTCATCATTATTCCATCTTACTGTTGGTTGACTTCACATGCCATGAAATGCTCTGTGGTGAGTGGTACAAGCTCACCAACATGCCTACTTATCGTTGTTCCTGCCATGTACTGTTATTTTCACCAAGTCTGAAACTGTTATATCATTTGCCATGTTTGCATGGATGCTACCATGTTTTCTGTTGATCTTTGGAATATGTTCAGTAAGGGAGTTTTGTTCTTTGTCTTCCGTATTAGCATGCCATTCTCTATTTTGCCATGTTAGCTTGCTGTAACATGTTGTTTGATAGCTCTAAACATTGTAACCTGATGTTATTTCTGCCATGTCCAGTGATTTCTACCAAGTCTGTGAACTTCTATTATTTGCAATCTTGACATGTCCTTTTGAGCATGTTCTAGTGATTTCTAGAGATAGCTCAGTGTTCATGTTTTGTCATGCTTTACCTGTACATCATGTCCATGCCTTTTGTTTTCATCTTGAGGTGATGTAGCATATTGTTTTGATGCTTGCTAGTTGCCTAGTTGCTGTTTTCGACAGCTTGTCCTTTACACATGTTTCATATGTATGTGTTGAATCGTTGCTCCGTTTTGAGTGTGCTATATATGGAACTTGCTTAGTTTTGCATTTAGTTTCATGTTACCTTGTTGCATTCATGTTTTGAGTGTGTTTGATTGATGTTTGTATGCATTTTGCATCAATGCCATGCTTAACTTGTTTTGCTCATATCTTCTAGGCCGTAGCTCCGAATTAAATGAACTTTATATGTAACTTGACTAGAATTTCGTGTAGCTCATCTTGGTGCATCCTAACTTGCTGTTTAACAACTCGAACATATGGTTTATTCAGATCTGGACCAATTTCGAAATTTGCATATGAGGACTTACCGGAATTGTTATATGTTGTTTCCAGCCTCATTTAAACTTGCTTTGATGTGTTGTTCTTGTATGCATCATCTCTTGCCATGAGTAGCTTCAAATAGACTCGTCATGCATCATACTTGGTTGAGGATCATGTCATGTTTATGTGTTGTTTGTTTACCTTGTTGTTTGCTTCTTTCCGGTTGTGCTCCTTCCTGTTAGTTCATGTTTCATTGCGATCGTGAGGATTCGTTCGTCTACGCTTGGTTCGTCTTCGTGGCTTCATCTTCTTCATGGACTCGTTCTTCTTCCTAGCGGGATTTCAGGCAAGATGACCGTCACCTTGGATCTCACTACTATCATTGCTATGCTAGTTGTCTCGATGCTATCGCTATGTCGCGCTACCCACCACTGGTTTATCAAGCCTCCCTAATCGCCATGATAGCCTCTAACCATTTACACCCTTCCTAGCAAACTGTTGTTTGGCTATGTTACCATTTTTCTCAGCCCCTCTTATAGCGTAGTTAGTTACAGGTGAAGATGAAGTTTGTTCCATGTTGGAACATGGATATGTTGGGATATCACAATATCTCTTATTTTAATTAATGCATCTATATACTTGGTAAAGGGTGGAAGGCTTGGCCTTATGCCTGGTGTTTTGTTCCACTCTTGCCGCCCTAGTTTCCGTCATACCGGTGTTATTTTCCTTGATTTTGCGTTCCTTACGCGGTTGGGTGTTATGGGAACCCCTTGAAAGTTCGCTTTGAATAAAACTCCTCCAGCAAGGCCCAACCTTGGTTTTACCATTTGCCTCACCACCACCTACTTTTCCCTTGGGAGTCGCGCTCTCGAGGGTTATCTTTATTTTAACCCCCCCCCTGGGCCAGTGCTTCTCTAAGTGCTGGTCCGAACTAGATTCCTTTGCAGTGCCACCTTGGGGAAACTTGAGGGCTGGTTTTAGTTGTACGGAGTGCTCATCCGGTGTTGCCTTGAGAACGAGATATGTGCAGCTCCTATCGGGATGTCGGCGCATCGGGCGGTCCTGCTGGTCTTATTTTACCATTGTCGAAATGTCTTGTAACCGGGATTCCGAGTCTGATCGGGTCTTCCTGGGAGAAGGAATATCCTTCGTTGACCGTGAGAGCTTGCGATGGGCTAAGTTGGGACACCCCTGCAGGGTATATACTTTCGATAGCCATGCCCGCGGTTATGTGGCAGATGGGAATTTGTTAATATCCGGTTGTAGTAAACTTAATTAAAATACACCAACCGCGTGTATAACCGTGATTGTCTCTTTTCGCGGATGTTCGAGAGGAGAACACGGTTGGGTTATGTTTGACCGTAAGTAGTTCAGGATCACTTCTTGATCATTACTAGTTGGCGACCGCTTGGGTACTTTCTCATCTTACTCTTGTACTCGTAAGTTAGCCACCATACATGCTTAGTCGCTGCTGCAACCTCACCACTTTACCCCTTCCTTACCCCTTTAAGCTTTGCTAGTCTTGATAGCCATGGTAATGGGATTGCTGATTCCTAGTGGCTCACAGATTACTACAAAACTAGTTGTAAGTACAGGTTATGCGATGATCATGACGCGAGAGCGATGTTTATTGTTTTGGAGTTCTTGTTTCGCTTCTTCTTGTTCGAGGGATAGGTTCCGGGTCGGCAGCCTGGGCTAGCAGGGTGGATATTGTTTGAGTTCCTGTTTGTGTTTCATCTGTAGTCGGATGTTGTTCTTATGTATGATGTATTGATGTATTCTTGTGGCATTTGTATGCCTTGTATGTATCCCCATCTATTATGTAATGTTGATGTAATGATATCCACCTTGCAAAAGCGTATCAATATGCGGTTCTATCCTTGGTGGGACCTTCGAGTCTCTTTAGGACAGTATCGCATATTGGGCGTGACAATCTTGCTCCTCTAGCTTGATCTTGGTCCCTCTGAACTGCATGTTGGTTCTTCAAATCTCTTGGTCCCTCAATCTTTGGCTTAAGTTGGTGCCTCAATCTTGTTCTTGTGCTTGTGCACAGTCTGAGCAACAGACCCAGGGTTTGTTGCACTGACAGAAGCCCCCAGGCCTACCCCGAACGCGCTCCTGAGCGTCATTGGGGTAGGGCCTAATAAGTGCACAGGCAGGGTTGCTGAAGGGGTTAGCCCCTTGAGGTTTGCATTGTTGCTTCATTAGCCTTAATTTCGGGACGGTTTCCCGTTTCCCCGCGCATCATGTGCGACGTTGTGGGAGAACTCGGATTGTAGCCCACGGATTCTCCTGCCCGCATGGTCACAGGACGGAAACTACCATCCCACTCGCCTCCTGCCCCACATGCCCCTGCCACGTGTTCCGCATGCCTTGGGCATGGTAGGTGGTGGATGCGGAGGACACGGGGAGGGGTGCCATGGCAGAAAAACCGGGCGTCGATGGTTAGAGTGGACGGCCGGCCTTGACCCTCAGAGTCACATTGGTACAGAGAGGCTGCATTGGAGGAGGAGGGTGGCCATTTCCCGTATGAGGAGCCAACCCCCTGCCACGTTTCCCTATAAGAAGGGGGTCGGGGCGGTGTTCTTCTGCACACACTTCTCCTTCTTCTGTGTAGTTCTTCTCTCTTAGTCATGGCGCGAGGGCGAGGGCGCGGTGGTGCTCCGGCGGCGGCGACAAGGGCTTCTTCTCGACAGCGCGCCCCTCATCCTCCGGACTCTGAGGCAGAGGAATCATCCGCTAGGAGGGGAGTAAGGGGGCGTGGTCGCGGTCGCCATGGTGCTCGAGGAGGAGGAGGGCGGGGCGGTGCCTTGGTGACGCCCATGCCGGCGGCTCCTCCACCGATGGAAGGCCACATTGGCGACCAACCCTAGGAGTTCATCATCAGGTTGTACAAGCCCGTGTATGGTCACCTTCGCCTCCCAACTCCCTTTGCGAGGGACATGGAGCTCGAGCAACCACGCGCTGTGCAGCTGCATATGATGGGCTGCGGGAATGGAGGTATGAGGGTTGATGTTGACTTTCCTTCTCCTCACATGATGTATCTTCGCCGCCGCTGGAAGACCTTCGCCCGTGCTCACGGTTTCTCGGAGGGGCACATTCACTAGTTCAAACTAATGGAGAATGGCCTGCTGTCTGTCAAGATCTTCGGGTGCTCGGGAGGCCGTTTGGGGTGCTGCGCGGAGAGCTTGACCGCCGATGAAAGCTTCTCCTTGGGCGAAAGCGACAAGGAGGATAGTGATGACGATGACAACGACGGCGGGCGGGGGAGCGACGACTCTGACTCCGGCTGATCGCCGCCAGCACCATCTTCATCAGGCGCCAGCGCCATCATCTACATCTGCGTCTCTTCCCCGGCAAGGTGATTTGCCGGGGAGTTGGATGCAGAGGTGTGGATGGTGCTGCCGGGTCCCTCGAGCAGCTTTCCAGCTGGACCCTGGCAGGCTTCCTCTCAGGCTGTTGTTTCGTTAGCCCTGTAGAGTCCTGCTGGCCCTGGTGGCAGTGGGTGGCGGGGCCCCCTTCCGCCGTGATCTCCATCGAGGCGTTCCATCGCGCTTCCGTTCCCGTCAGGCTACCTCTCCTGGAGCCCGATGGGAGCAGGATGGGCCTCCGCCTAGGTGCTCTTTTTGCCCTCCTCGCCTTTGACGGTTGTGCCTAGGAGGAGAGGGAGAAGAAACGGCATTATGGAGCACTTATCTTTTTTCAATCTTAAACTTGCAGGCAATCGCCTCAAATAATGTAATCTCCCGAGTCCATCTTTGTGTTCTATAAGGCATATAAGTGAAAAACATGAACCTTGCCGGGAACCCGTGCATGTGTATGTCCATGTAGAGGTGGAGTGCGTATTTAATGAAAATGAACGAGTTTTCCTCGATAGGATATCCTGCCGGCATCCTCTTTGTCTGCCGGAGAGCTACGACTGCCGGGGGTCACACTGAGGGGCCAGCCCCCCGCCAGCTCCTTTTTACTAAAGGCTACTGCGACCATCCTGACTGAAGCAACGTTCGAGTCATGGATGGGAGCACCTCAGTTTCAAAAGAGAGGCGAGTTTTTCTCATGGAAAGTTATAGCTTTACAGAACACTAATAGACAAGAGGTAAAACTTATCTGTTTGGCTTGCCGGGGATTGCTTTGCCATGCAATCTTCTTGTCCCTTGTCGAAGCCAAGTTCGCGGTAGGAACCTGCAACTTCATGTAGATGAGAATGAATGCAAGATACGATCCTATCTATATGCATATGCAAATACTCATGAAATGCATATGCAGTGATCTTGCTGTGCTCATGCATGCATGCAATCTTAGTTGGGGGCCCCCCTACAGCGTTTCTTTATTTTCTCTTGCGCGGGTCATCGCCCCGTCTTTGTACAAGGGGTTACATGCAGCTGAGGCAAGGCCTGTACAAAAGTGTGGCTACCGGGCAGTGCCCGGCAGCCTCGCGCCTTACGGGTAGTACTTGCGGAGATGCTCAATTTCCATGAGTTTTGCAACTGAGTGCCATCTCCGGTCTCCAAACGGACTGCGCCGTGTCTGGTGACTCGTACCACCCAATCAGGGCCTTCCCACTTTGGTGACAGCTTGTTTGTACCCTTGGCGGACTGAACGCGCCTAAGGACAAGGTCACGTTCCTCAAAACACCGGGTATGAACCCTGCAGCTGTGATAGCGACACAGGGCTTGCTCGGAGCATGCAACACATGTAGCAGCCCAGAGACGGTTCTCCTTGAGTATCACAGCGTCCTCACGCCAGTGCTGATCTTGCGCTACTTCATTGGAGGCAAGCACTCGAGGTGACCCATAAATGAGTTCCGTGGGGATAACTGCTTATGCCCCGTAGACTAGGGAGAAGGGAGTTTGTCCGGTAGCTCGGTTAGGTGTCGTTCTGAGGGACCATACAACTACCGGTAGCTCCTCAATCCACCGTCTGTCGTGCTTCTGCAGTGTATCGAAAGATCTTGTCTTGAGTCCACGTAGCACTTCAGTGTTCGCCCTCTCAGCTTGTCCATTGCTCCGAGGGTGTGCCACAGATGCGAATGAGATCTTGCATCCGAGGTTAAGAACATATTGCATGAAGGCGTGGCTCATGAATTGGGTGCCGTTGTCGGTGATGATCCTTGCCGGAACTCCAAAACGACACACCAATTCTTTCAAGAACTTAATAGCTGATTGAGCAGTCACCTTTCTCACGACAGTCACTTCCGGCCACTTTGTAAACTTGTCGATGGCGACGACGAAGAAGTCAAAGCCTCCGATTTCTCGGAGGAAGGGGCCGAGGATATCAAGCCCCCAGACCGAAAATGGCCATGATAAAGGGATTGTCTGAAGGGCTTGGGTAGGCAGGTGTGTTCTCTTGGAATGGAACTGGCAGGCTTCAAATGTCATGACGAGCTCACTGCACCTTGGAGGGCTGTGGGCCAATAGAATCCTTGTCGGCATGCTTTCCCAACTAATGCCCTTGATCGAATGTGTGAGCCGCACATTCCTCTATGAATCTCAGCCAGCAGTTCCTTTCCATCCTCCCGGCAGACACACTTCAATTTCACACCGTTTGGCCTCCTTCTGTATAGAGTGTCATCGAAAAACTGATACATACTGGCCCTCTGGGCTACTTTTGCAACTTCATCTTGGTCGCCGAGAAGTTCTCTGGTTCGGAGGAAGCGCATGATTTGCCTTGCCCAAGTTGGAGCCTGGGGCTAGGCAACAAGGACTAGCGGCACCTCCTCTGCTACGGGAGCACCAGCCTCGTTCGCGGGGTCCATTGGCCCGACTGGAGGGGGTGGTCTGGAAGGCTGTGAGGAGTTGTTTCCGGGAGGGTCTCTGCCGGGAGCGGACGGCTCGACCGGGAGAGGCTTACCGTAGTCGAACTTTCTCCTTTTGCGGGTCATTGTGGCTGGTGATACGGAGGGCTGAAAGAGACGGAGAACAGAAGTTCCTGGTTCCACAAGAAGCTTTTGTGCAGCACACTTTGATAGGTGATCAGCTACGCTGTTTTCCGCACGGGGTACGTGCTTTGTTTGCAACCCGTCAAAGTGCTCCTCCAATCTCCTCACTTCCTCGACATATGCTTCCATCAATGGGCTTTGATAATCCTTGTTGACTTGTCGCACCAGAAGCTGTGAATCTCCTTGTATGATTAGCTTCTTAAATCCCAATTCTGCTACAATTCTGAGCCAGGCAAGGAGCCCTTCATACTCAGATGCATTGTTGGTGGCTTCTTCCCGGGCAAAGTGCATTTGGACGACGTACTTCAAGTGCTCCCCAGAGGGGGCAAAAAGAAGAACGCCAGCCCCTGCACTTTATAGGGAAAAAGCACTATCAAAATACATAATCCATTCTTGGGGCGATTCCTTGTTGGGGATAGCTGTCTCTGTCACTTCCTCATCAGGGGTTGGTGTCCATTCTGCAATAAACTCTGCCAGCGGCCTCCTCTAAATAGTTGATGTGCTCTCAAACTTCAAACTGAAGCTGGATAACTCCAAAGCCCACTCCACTATTCTGTCGGTAGCCTCAGGGTTTCGGAGTATCCTTTTCAATAGAAAACGAGTGTCAACCGTAATCTCATGGGCTTGGAAGTAGTGGCGCAATTTCCTTGAGGCGATAATGAGACCAAAGATCAACTTTTGCAAGCTAGATTACCTCGATCTAGCCCCTCGTAACAAGGAGCAGATGAAGTACACTAGCGCTGCACCACTTTTTTCCTTGCCACATCCTCGGGGTTGCCCTCGTTGTCGTGCTCATTGCTGTTCTAATCCTTTTCTAACTCTGTCGTTGTCGGATTTTGGGTTTCGGCAAAACCCTCGAGTTTCGAACACTGGTGTGCGCACGAAGATCTCTCCTCCCCCAAGCACTCTCCCTCACCGCAATCTCAAGGCTCAGAGCGTCGAACTCGCAGAACAAAGGGACACAAGATTTATACTGGTTCGGGCCACCGATGTGGTGTAATACCCTACTCCAGTGTGGTGTGGTGGATTGACTCTTGGGCTAAGGAAGAACTAGTACAGGGGAAGAACAACCACCTGAGGAGAGGCGCTCTTGTGCTCGGTGAGCTTGTGTGGTTGAGAATGATCTGAATGGCCTCGGATCAGTTGCCTCTCACTTTGGTGGCTAGCCCTATTTATAGAGGCCCTGGTCCTCTTCCCAAATGCTGGCGGGAAGGGATGCCACAATGGCCAAATTTGAAGGGAGACAACTAGTACAAGTTACCCTGACTAAAGGTGGTCTTCGCCTGCCAAAGGCTCTGGTGGTGACGCTGTCTTGGGCTCCACGGTGACCTCCGTCCTGCTGGTCTTGGTCTCGTTGCACTGATACGGAAACCTTTACCTGATTCCTCGGGACTCCTCGCCTGCGCCTGCCTCTTTTCCACCAAAGAGGAAACAAGGACACTGCGTGCGCTGGCACCCGCCTGGCCCCCGCCTGGCCCCGGTCGTCATGGCTTGCGTCACAGGAACCTCGCGATGTGCCCCTTGCCTTGATCTCTTCGCCCCTCGCGAGCCAGCCTGGTGAGGCCGCCCCCGAGGTGGTCTTGCGTCGCCCGCCTCGCGAGGCTTGGCCCCTCGCAAGGGTCTTGAGTGTTTGCTGGTGAAGATGGGCCGTACAGGGCTGCTAGTGGAGCCACACCGTGGGCCGCAGGCAGGCAAGTCTGGGGACCCCCATTCCCAGGACGCCGACTATAGCCCCCGGGCCCATGGCGCGCCCGGACTTGGCTTCGAGGCGAAGCCAAGGGGCAACTGCAGAGCGCCGCGGGCCCCAACGGCCTCCGGCCCCGTTTGACGCATGGCGATTGATGGGACATGGGCGTCTCCGGTTCCCCACGCTGCCTCGGCAACTGCCCGACTTGACGAGTCCCTGCTGCATGCAGAGAAAAATCATCATTACCTGTGATCGTGGGGATCGCTGGTTGGCCTGCTTCCGCTATAAATGAGGAGGGGGCCGGAGCCCCCGTCGCTCATCTCTTCCTGCTCCGCTCGCTTCTTCTCCCTTGCTTCATTGCTAGTAGCAACACCCATGGCGCCCGCGAACAGCTTCTCGGCCGCAGAAAAGGGGAAGGCCCACCAGGAGGGGCCCGACTCTCTGCCGCCTAAGAGGGGGCGCGGCCGTCCCCGCAAGCACACCATGGCCCCCGCCGTGACCCTTCGCGGCCACGGCGCCTCTTCATGCGGTGGAAGTCGCCCAGGTCATGGTAGCCCCGTCGATGAGGGAAGGCGCGCCATGGTCGCACGGCCTCCCAGGCCATGCTTCCACTCGGCGAAGGTGCTGCCAGAGTTCTTCGTGCGGTCATAGAACTTGGCCGGCACCTGGCTTCAGCTCCTGCGCTTCTTTGCCGGCGAGCTACCAGCCATGGGTCTGGGCGATCTCTTGCTGCAGGCGAACGGCCGCTGCAGCAAGGCTTCATGGGTCGCGGTCGAGGTCTCCGTCACGGGCAACGCAGCCCTGGCCCGCGGCTGGCAGACGTTTGCCCGCGCGCGCGGCCTAGGCCGGTGGTGCACCGTCCACTTCAAGTACGATGGCAACATGACCCTCTACGTGAGGGTGTTCGGGGAAGATGGTCGCCGCATCGGGTGCTGCCCCGAGGTCAACGACGGTGGTGAGGTGCTCAGCCTCGGCGACGGCCGCGACAAGGGTGAAGGCAGGCTTGTCCTCGGCGCCGGCCATGGCTCGTCCAGCTACGGCGACTCTTCTTCCGGCGACAACTCCAGTAGCGGCGGCTACGACCAGCCGCCACGCCGCCGCGCCCTCTTAGAGGGTGGTAGCGGGTCATCTCGTTGCCGCGACCCAGTGAAGCGCAAGGAGGGGTCTGGCTGAGCCCAGGGGAGTGCCATGGGCCCATCCTCGCGAACTGTTGTGGGAGCACGCGCCACTTTTGTTTCGTCCTTCCTTTTCTTCCTGCATTAAGAGAGAGACAAGTATGGGGCCCCGCAGGGGCGTGCAATGGACCATGATTTCCATGTTGCTATGCTATGTTTATCGTTCCTGTGTCGTGTTGCAACATCGAAGTTTTATGCAGGCGTGTAGAAATAACTTAGCTTGACGCGCTCGAAGTAGTTTCCACCTCGTGAGGCATGCATTTCCCAGTACCTGGCGAGGCCTCCTTGGCTTGGGAGGCGTCTAGGAACTGCAAAAATTCGTTAGGAACTCTTATTCTTCCGAGCCCTGGTCGCAGGCGCAGCCGGCCATGACCTAGCACTTTGCATCGCGCGTACCCGAGGGGCACCGATTGAGAGAGGTGCGCCAGCTTGCGAGCTTGAGCGAGGGTGCCTCATGAAGAACAGGAAAAAAGCTCACGAGGGCACCTGTCGAGCCCCCTCGCGAGGCATGCGAGGGAGAGTACGGGCCAAAACAATGAACCGAGGGCAGAAAAGGAGGCAAAAGGCGATGGAACCAAGCCGGCAAGGAACACTAGAAAGCAAATTTTCATTAAAGAAGGGCAAGCCAACTGCTGAAGCAAATGAAAAGCCGCGTCCGGCACCTATTCTAGTCTTCTCACTAGTGCGGAGCTAAGTGCTGGCACTAGGACATGGGAGGGAGCCCCCGAGGCCTAAGGGCGGCACTCCTGAGACTCCGGGGCGTGTACAGCCGCACTCATTATTACGTGAGAGTGTCACAAGCGGAGACATTTACAGGCACTAGACCTTGCTTCATGGGTAGAACTTCTGTAGGTGCTCGATGTTCCAGGCGTTCTGGATGGGGACCCCGTCCCGCGTCTCCAGGCGCACGGCGCCAGGCCTGGAAAACGTGGGCGACCTTAAACGGGCCCTCCCACATGGGTGAAAGCTTATGCAGCCCTTCCCTGGAGAGCACCCGCCTTAGGACGAGGTCACCCGCCTCGAGCGTCCAGGAGCGGATGCTGCGACAGTGATACCGCTGCAGCGCCTGCTCGTATCTTGCCGCTCGAAGCGTGGCTTCACGGCGGCATTCCTCCCCCAGCATGAGGTCCATCCCCCGCATGGCGTCCTGTTGCACCTCATCAAACACCAGGACCCGCGCGGAGCGATGCTTGACCTTGTCAGGGAGAACTGCTTCTGCTCCGTAGACGAGGAAGAACGAGGTCTCTCCTGTTGGCTTGGTGGCGTTGGTGCAGATGAACCATAGCACAGACTGGAGCTCATTGTGCCAGCTCCTGTCGCAAGCCTCGAGCTTCTTCTTGAAGGTTCTGGTCTTGAGGCCTCTCAGGACCTCCGCGTTGGCATGTTCGGCCTGACCATTGCTCCTTGGGTGCGCCACCGAAGCATAGCAGATCTGCGTTCCAAGGTTAGCACAATATGTCTTGTAGAGATTGCTAGTGAACTGCGAGACATTGTCTGTTAGGATGCGATTAGGGACCCGGAACCGGCTCACGAGACCCTTGATGAACTTGACCGCAGATCCGGCCGGGATGGTGCGGACAGCTTCTACCTCCGCCCATTTGGTGAACTTGTCGATGGTGACGTAGAGGTAGCGGTAGCCCCGAGGCGCTCGATGGAACAGGCCTAAGATATCAAGCCCTCAGACTGCAAATGGCCACGAGAGCAGGATGGTCTGGAGGCCCTGAGCTGGCTGATGGCCCTGAGCGGGATGGTCGCGTCGTTGAGCGCCGTGAGCTAGCAGAACCCGCTAGGGAATGCCTTGCCCACGAGGGTTCGCGACGACGAGTGGTGCCCGCAGTCTCCGCCGTGTATGTCAGCTAGCGACTCATTCCCCTGTTCCCTGGAGATACAACGCAAGGAAACGTCATTCGGCCGCTTCCTGTATAACACACCGTCCTGGATGCAGTACGCCGTGGCCTGTCGGGCCACGTGCGCCGCATCCTATTCTTTCTCCGGCAGCGTCCCTTGCGTCAAGTATTCCTTGAACTCCTTGGTCCAGCACCCCTCCTGAGGCTCGAGCGCCAATAGTAGGCACGCCCCCAAGGTTGGGCCGAAGGCCGGGGCTCCCGAGGCAGGTGGTTGGGGGAGCTCCTCCCGAGGCGGCGCCGGCCTCGAAAGGAGAGGTGCTACCGACGGCTTGAAGAGCCGCTCCTCAAAGACGCTCTTGGGGTAGTCGCTTGGATGCTCTGTTGGCGATGTCGTCAGCCTCCTTGTTGGTGCCGCGGGGCACGTGCTGCAATTCTAGACCCAGGAACTGATTTTCCATTTTGCGTACCTCCGCGAGGTATGCCTCCATGTGCTTGTCCCTCGGCTCGTATACATTATCGGAGAAGTTGACAAGGAGCTGCGAGTCACTCCTGATGGTGAGGCGCTTCGCCCCTAGGGCCATCGCAGCCTTAAGGCCAGCTATGAGGCCCTCGTACTCCGCGATGTTGTTGGAGACCTTCTCGCCCTGCTAGAAGCAGAGTTGCACGGCGTAGTAGAGCTTGTACTGAGTGGGCGAGATGAGCACCGCTCCAGCCCCCGCGCCCTGGTGTGCGAACCCGCCATCGAAATACATGACCCTGCCATCTGGCGCTTCACTTCCCGGCGAGAGGGATAGATCCTCGCCTGCTTCAAGCCCCGGGGCCTTCGTCCATTCTTCCACGAAGTTGGCGAGCGCAGCTCCCTTGATGACCCTGGTTGTGCTGAACTCCAGCTGGAATGCCTGCAGCTCGATGTTCCATTCGGCGACTCTTCCGACAGCGTTGGGGCTCCTGAGTGCCCTCTCCAGTGGGTAGGCCAAGATGACCTTGATAGGGTGACCTTGGAAGTAGTGTCGTAGTTTAAGTGAGGCTACTAGGAGCGCGAGCAAGAGCTTCTGAGGCATGGGGTACCGTGCCCTTGCATCCTGTAGTACCGTGCCGACAAAGCACACTGGGTGCTCGACGAGGGCGGGTGCGTCAACGGGGAATGCGTTTGTCAGAGGTTGAGGCGCCTCCTGAAGAGATGGAACCCCTAGAACCTGGTCGCTCATTGGGGCCTCTGCTGGCCCAAGGACGCCGTTTTGCTGGGCCTGGTCATTCATCGGCGTTGCTGCAGCCTTTATGGTGCCCTCCTGGTCTTGTATCGCCCCGGCTGGGGGCGTGGCACGGAACGACGTATCCTTGGCCTGGCGCTCTTCACAAACCACCACCAGAGCTGCGCTGGCAGAGTAGGGAGGGGCGGCAAGGTAAAGCACTAGGGGCTCGAGAGGGCGGGGCGCCACCATCACCGGCGGGCTGGTCAGGTATCTCTTGAGGTCTTGAAACGCTTGGTCGGCCTCCGGGGTCCACTCGAATGGGCCCTTCTTCTTCATCAGCTTGAAGAATGGTAGGGTGCGCTCTCCCAGCTTGGCGATGAAGCGCCCCAACGAGGTCTCACAGCCGGCAAGCTTCTGCATCTCCTTGAGAGTTTGTGGAGGGCTCATGTCTTCGATTGCCTTCACCTTCTCCGGGTTAGCCTCGATCCCCCTGTGGGACATGAGGAAGCCCAGCAGCTTGCTAGAGGGGACACCAAACATGCACTTCTCTGGGTTGAGCCGCAAGTCCACCTGCAGGCTCGCGAAGGTCTCCTCCAGGTCCTGAATCAAAGTCCTCGCCTCCCGAGACTTTACCACAATGTCGTCGACGTAGGCTTCAGCGTTTCTCCCGAGCTGCTGACCCAGGGTGATGTGCATCAGCCGTTGGAAGGTCGCGCCTACGTTGCGCAGCCCGAACAGCATGCTAGTGTAGCAGTACACCCCGCAAGGGGTCAGGAAGGCCGTCTTCTCCACATCCTCTACCACCATCTTGATCTGGTGATAGCCTGAAAACGCGTCCAGGAAGCATAGCAGGTCACACTCGGCGGTGGAGTCAACGATCTGATCGATGCGCGGAAGCGGGAACATGTCTTGGGGACAGGCCTTGTTGAGCTTGGTGAAGTCGACACACATGCGCTCCTTCCAGCCTTTCTTTGGCACAACGACGGGGTTCACTAGCCACTCAGGGTACCGAACCTCGCGAATGACACCTGCCACCTCCAGCTTGCGGGTTTCCTGGATGATGAAGGACTGCTTCTCCGTGGACTGTCGCCGCGCCTTTTGCTTCACAGGGCGCACATTGGGGTAGACCCTCAAGTGATGCTCGATTACCCATCTTGGGACCCCTACCAGCTGTTTGGGTTCCCAGGCGAATACTTCCTTATTTGCGCGCAAGAACTTCACCAATGCCTCCTCTTGATCCGGTCCGAGGTTGGCGCCTATGGTGAAGGTGGCTCCTGAGGACCCACCTTCCTCGACCGGCACCTGTTTGGTTTCGGCCCGATCTTGAGTGAACAACTGCTTCTTCTTTGCTGGCGCAGCCTCCTTAGCCCCAGGGTGGCCTCGGTGGGTGGTCGCACTGCCGCGGCGGTTTTGAGGGCAGCTTTGAGCGCCGCCTGAGCGTCCTTGGTGTGTCCAACCACGGTGAGGATGCCCTTGCTCCCGGGCATCTTCATGAGGTTGTAAGCCGGATGGGTTGCCGCCATAAACTGAGCCAGAGCCGGGTACCCGAGGACGGCGTTGTACGGGAGGCCAATGCGGGCGATGTCGAAGTCGATCGGCTCGGTGCGTTAGTTGTCGCAGGTGCCGAAGGTTACGGGGAGATGGATCTGCCCCAGGGGCTGGCAGAACCGCCGCCGACCCCGGCGAAGGGCTTGCCGGGGCGGAGCCGCTCGAGCGGTACTTGAAGAAGGCTAAAAGCTTCCACAGAGAGCATGTTGAGGCCGGTGTCACCGTCGATGAGGGTCTTGGTGACAGCTATGCTACAGATGGTGGGCGTGCAGAGCATTGGGAGCATGCTCGAGCCGATGCTGGTGACAGGGTGATCCCCTGAGTCGATGGTCAGGTCGGCCTTGGGCACCGCCCAACACGGGGGAGGTCCCTGCCGCACGGAAGCGGTGCCAATCTTGCGAAAGAACGGCTTGATGTGACGGTCTGAGGGCGGCGCTTGCGAGCCACCGAGGAGGGCCACGACGGTGAGGGGCGCCGGTGCTACAAAGTGTGCAGTGAAGAGGCCGCGCAGCTCCTCCCAAGATGCCACCCTGGATCCTAGGAGGTTGAGCAGCCAGGCGCGCAGTGCACCGGTGAGGGCCATGGAAGCCAGTTGGCCATGACCTTGTCGTCGCCCCGGCCTTCAGGAAAGCCTCTTCATATGCCAGCAGGAAGGCCGACGGGTCCGCCGTGCCGTCGTAACACGGCGGCATCTCCGAGTCGAACTGGGGCGGCCACTGCACCAGCCGCAAGGCGGGGACTAAGGCTCGGAGCCCCCTGGCCCCGCCATGGGCATCCGTCATCATAGCCGGAAGAGCAACACCGGACATGGGGGCAAGGCGCGGTGATGGCGGAGCGTGGATCAACGGAAGGAAGGCCTCGGCGCACCCCTACCTGGTGCGCCAAATGTCGGATTTTGGGTTCCGGCAAAACCCTCGAGGTTCGAACGCTGGGGTGCGCACGAAGATCTCTCCTCCCCCAAGCACTCTCCCACACCGTAATGTCAAGGCTCAGCGCGTCGAACTCGCAGAACAAAGGGACACAAGATTTATACTGGTTCGGGCCATCGATGTGGCTTAATACCCTACTCCAGTGTGGTGTGGTGGATTGCCTCTTAGGCTGAGGAAGAACTAGTACAGGGGAAGAACAGCCTCCTGAGGAGAGGCGCTCTTGTGCTCGGTGAGCTTGTGTGGTTGAGGATGATCTGAATGGCCTCGGCTCAGTTGCCTCTCACTATCGTGGCTAGCCCTATTTATAGGGGCCCTGGTCCTCTTCCCAAATGCTGGCGGGAAGGGATGCCACAACATCCAAATTTGAAGGGAGACAACTAGTACAAGTTATCCTGACTAAAGGTGGTCTTCGCCTGCCAAAGGCTCTGGTGGTGACGCCGTCTTGGGCTCCACGGTGACCTTCGTCCTGCCGTCCTGCTGGTCTTGGTCTCGTTGCACTAATATGAAAACCTTTGCCTAATGCCTAGGGACTCCTCGCCAGCGCTGGCCTCTTTAGCACCAAAGAGGAAACAAGGACACTGCGCGCGCTGGCGCCCGCCTGGCCCCGGTCGTCATGGCTTGCGTCACAGGAACCTCGCGAGGTGCCCCTTGCCTTGATCTCTCCGCCCCTCGCGAGCCAGCCTGCTGAGGCCGCCCCAGAGCAGGTCTTACGTTGCCCGCCTCGCGAGGGTCTTGAGTGCCTACTGGTGAAGATGGGTCGTACAGGGCTGCTGGTGGAGCCACGTCGTGGGCCGCAGGCAGCCAAGTCTGGGGACCCCCGTTCCCAGGACACCGACAGTCGTTATCTGCCCACTTTCTGCCTCATCCACTTCTCACTGTGCTACCAAGGCCACACTGACCACTTGGTTGATTGCCGCCAGGTATAGCAACAACTGCTCTTGGGGTTTGGGTGCAACCAAGGTAGGCACAGACGATAGGTAGGCCTTCAACTCCTGCAGAGTTGTATCTGCTTCCGGGGTCCACTTCATAGGCCCTGCCTTCTTCAAAATTTTAAAGAACGACACGGCACGCTCAGCAGACTTGGAAACGAACCTACTTAGCGCAGCGATGCATCCCGTCAAGCGCCTCACATCCTTAACTGTCTTTGGTGCTTGGATCTACTTGATGGGTTTGATCTTGTCAGGGTTAGCTTCGATCCCCCGATGGGACACGAAGATACCAAGCAGCTTGCCGGAGGCGAAACCAAACACACACTTCTCCGGATTAAGCTTCAAATTGATCTTGCGCAGATTAGCTACTGTATACTCCAAATCCTGCATAAGAGTGCTCTTATCCTTGGTTTTGACCATGATATCATCCATATAAGCTTCTATGTTTTTGTGTAACTGTGGCTCAAAACCAATCTGAATTGCCCTTGCAAAAGTGGACCCAACACTCTTTTGTCCGAATGGCATGCGGACAAAGCAATACGTACCACATGGAGTGATGAACGATGTCTTCTCTTCATCTTCTTACGACATGAAGATCTAGTGATATCCGGAATATGCGTCCAGAAAGGAGAGCAAATCACACCCTGAATTGGAATCCACAATCTGGTCGATACGCGGCAAGGGAAATGGGTCCTTCGGGCAAAGCCTTGTTGAGATCTGTGAAATTAATGCAAAGCCTCCATTTCCCATTAGCCTTCTGGACTACCACTGGATTGGCTAACCATGTAGGATGTAGTACTCCTCTGACCAAACCAGCTGCCTCCAGTTTCTTGATTTCCTCGGCAATGAACTGTTGCCTTTCCAAGGCCTGCTTACAGACTTTCTGCTTGATAGGTCGGGCGTGTGGGCAGACAGCAAGGTGGTGCTCGATTACCTCCCTGGGAACACCGGGGATATTATATGGTTGCTAGGCAAACACATCGATATTCGCCCGCGGGAAGGCAACGGGCGTGCTTTCCTATTTTTCATCAAGAGTGGCGCTGATGGTGAGATTACCGTCGATGCCAGCCAGCCCAGCCGGGACCTTCTTCACTTGGGGTGTAGCAACCTTGGATCAATTGCTGTTGGAACACTCTGGCACGTCGGCAACGGGTGCCGTGCACTCGGAGGGGGCACGCTTCCCGGACTCCTTTCCGGAGGTCCTATAGTCCCTTTTCTTTCCTTTGCTTTCCTTGGAGGGTGTTGTTGCTGCCGCATCCTCTGCTACGACTGCATCCTGGTACATCTTGTCCATGTAGACAATTGCATCCTTCTCATCCGATGGGATAGTGATGACTCCCAGTGGCCCAGGCATCTTCAGAGTGTTATAAGCATAGTGGGATGCCGCCATGAACTTGGCCAGGGCAGGGCGTCCAAGAATCCCATTGTACGGCGGGGGAGATCAACCACATCAAACACAACCTTCTCTGTCCGGTAGTTCGGTTCTCCCCCAAACGTCACCAGCAACGTAATCTTCCCTTTAGGATGGCTCCTTCTGGGGTTAACTCCTTGAAACGTGTCTGTAACCTCTAGCTCTTCTTCTCCTATCTGAAGCTTGCTGATGACTGCTGGGGAAATCAGATTCAGCCCGGCCCCGCCATCCACTAACATCTTGTGACCTTAAGGTTGCGAATTGTCAAGGAGACCAACAATGGCAAACATCCTACCGCGGTGGTGCAGCCAAGGTGATCCTCCTCATCAAAGATGATAGGCGTGCGGGAAAATTTGAGCAGTTTCTGGGCCTCTGGCACTGGCTCCATGGCATTGATCTCTCGTGCCCATCGTTTGAGCTGGCTGTGGGAGGCATGCAAAGATGCACCCGCATCAATGCATAGGGCGTCAGTGGCCTTCTGAAATTCCTGCTCACGGGTTTCCTCTTCCTTCGCTTCGCCACCCACATCATCACAGACTTCCTTCTCTTGACCCCTGGTGGGTTTTCCTTGGTTCCGAAAGGGTTTGCCGGGGCGATTTGCTTCACTGCCTCGGCCCTTTCCGCCAGCGGCATTCTGACCTTTTTCCTTGTCACGCTTATCATATTCCCCTCTCTGTTTCTAGACAAGATGCTCAACCTGGTAACACTCCTGAAGGTCATGGCCCTTGGTCCAGTGGATCTTGCAGTATGGGCCATTGCCTTTCCCAGCTTTCTCGGCGGCAGCGGCTTCCCAGCAGGCTATGCATGCGGCAATTTCCTTGTCGGGGACCTCAGCCTTAGCCTTCTTGCCAGTACTAGTTGTGCCCGAACCTTCTACGGTTATCACTACCTTATATCTTGGCTTCTTACTGCGCTTCTTGCCCTTTCTCTGACTAGTTGATTCATCTTCATTCTCTGAATCAACATTGATGTAATCCTCCTCTCCGGACAACTTCCTTCCTTCCTCCATCCGAGCACACTTATCCACTAGTGTGTGTATAGCTCCTTCACAGTCTTGGGCAACCACATATTAATCTTAGAGCGAGTGCGACAGTTGAGCACATTGGACTGGAAGGCTGCTATAATGGCTGCCGAATGGATATCTGGAATATTCCTATGAACTTTATTGAATCTCTGTAAATACTTATGGAGAGTTTCTCCTTCCTTCTGCTGGAGAAGTTGCAGGTCGGTGGGCCTGCTGGGCTCTTGGTGGCCAGCAGTGAAGGCACCGATGAACTCGTGGCACAGGTCTGCCCATGACGAAATGGAGTTCTCCAGCAGGTGGGTCAGCCAAGACCTCACGTTGGACCTGAGGGCCAAAGGGAAGTAGTTGGCGAACACCTTCTCATCTCTTCCCCCGGCAACTTGAACAACGATGGTGTGGATGCTTAGGAACTCTGCCGGGTTCAGCCTCCCATCGTACTTCTCAGGTATCTCTGGCTTGAACATGCGAACGGATGGCCAGTGGACTTGCCACGGCTCTTTTGTAAAGGTAGGGCAGCCAACCTCGAAAGGTAGGCACCCGCCAACACCGAGCGCAAGCTCGCCGATGTTGAGACCGCCACACCCGTCGGTCTGGCGGAGGTCGTTGTGTTGCCGATCTATGACAACGCGCGCGTCTCCCCGCCGCCTATCCTCTGGGGCTGAAGGTTGGCATGTACGTGCTCAAGGGTCAGAAGAGGCCATCGAGACGTCGTCGGGGTCTTGATTCAGCTGCGCCTGCGTCGGCTGCCGTGGTGGGGACTGCACCATGGGGACGGCCCACTCCATTAGGCCAGCAGTACGGGCGGTTGCTATCGCTTGGGAAGTCATGGCGGGCTAGCTCGTTGTGAGCCCTCAGCTTCGGTGAACCGAGCATGCTCTATATGGTGGCACACCATTCATCCATCTGCTTGGCCGCTGGCGGAAACCTCAGTACCAACTGAGCTCGCACCATAGCCTCCGTGGCTGTGCTTGGCATACATGTTGATGACGTCGACCGCACCGTCGCCCGGCTCCTAATGGTGCCAGCGGCGGCGACGGCGTGTAACCTCCCTAGTTCTGGTATGACCTAGACTAGCTAGTCATATGAGCATCATGTTTAAATTTCATTTAAATTTGAAATGGGGATTTGTGAAACCCTCGGAAATCATTTCTGGAATTAACCCAGATAAAAATTGCTCCAAAAAGGTCCAAGAAAATGTTCATGATGCTCTCTGAAAATATTGGTCAGAGGTAAAATAAAAACCAATATTTTTATGAGCTCATAAATATTTATTTTGACCATTTGGAATCAATGCATAATTATTTGCATTGGATATATATATATATATGAAATATTTATTTATATATGTCCAATAATTCTGATTTTTATGTGAGGGGCTCTCGAATATTTCAACTAGCTACTACAATAAAATTTCAGAAGAAAATAAATTGATTTGGTATTTTACTAAATCAGAAAATAAATTACAGCAATAGAAAAGAAAAACAAAAAAGGAAAATCCTTACCTGGGTTAACCTACGGCCTGGCACTGTGTCGGCCCAGCTGTGCTGGCCCAGCCCACTGGCCATCGCACCGTCCTCCATCTCGCGCCAGTAGGCGAGGCGTGTGCCCGGCGCGCGTGCGCGCTCCGCGCGCCATGCCACCTGCCTGCCTGTCCTCCCCCTCGTCGGCTGGATGCCCTGCGCGACGCGCCGCCCTGCACCTCTCTCTCTCTCTCTCTCTCTCTCTCTCTCTCTCTCTCTCTCTCTCTTTCTCTCCCGTGGCCTCCCCTCCTGTCCCTCACTCTCCCTCACCGTGCCCGAGCGCTGACGTCGCAGCCGCACGGCCTTGCCACACCCACCGCCATGGCCTCGCCTTCCCGAAGAGTCCAATAGCTCCGCGTCGTCTTCCTCGTCCTCGACACTAAGCCACGTGCCTTGGGAGGCCCTGGAGCGCCGCCATTGCCATCGTATTCGTCTCCGGCCAACCGAGATCGCCGTCGCCGTTCCGCTCGCGTTGGACCCTCCCCGAGCTCGCTGACGACGTCTACGGTCTCCCTGTGAGCTCTACTTTGTTTCCCCTCCTCGCTTTGCTCATTTGCCCAGCCTGGCTAGATCAGCTGCCGCGCCCGAGACCTCCTCGCCGCCAGCCATGGCGCCACGATGGCCAGAGCCCGAGCCAGCCACTCCCGCGCGCGTCACCGTGCTCCTGGTGACGCCAGGAGGCCGTAGAGGCCCTCCGCAGCCCCTGCCGTGCACCCCAGCGCTGCGCCCGCACGCCACCGAACTCCGGCCACCGCCTCGAGCTCTGCTCCGGCGAGCTCCGGCACCCCCGCAGCCTCCCGTTAGCTCCAAACGACGCGGACGAGCTCCAGCTCCTCTTCCGTGGTCTCCGCCGCCTAAATGGTCGCCAGAGGGCGATTCCCGTGCCCCTCCACTGCGTTCGGCCTCGCCAGCGGCTAAACGCCGGCGGGTTGACTAGGTTTGACCCCCCAGTTGACCAAATTTGACCACCCATGGTCAATGACATGTGGGGCCCGGCCCGACTAATTTTTAGTTTAGGATTAGTTTAACAACTAATTAACTCTGTTAACTAACTATGACACGGACGTGTGGACCCCACACGTCAGATTTGACCTGGACAGCCACGTTGACTCGCTGACGTAGTGATGACATCATGATGTCGCAGTTATTCATTTCCTGGATTTATTTAGTCAGGAAATTCCAAAAAATGATATAAACTTCAAAAATTCATAGAAATTCAACCATAGCTCAGATTGAAATAATTTATATATGAAAAAGGATCAGAAAAATTCAATCTATCCATCTGTACCATTTTCATGCATGACAAACCAACCTATACATGCTGTGTATATGAAAACACACTTATGGCATTAAAAGGGACTTAAATTAGAGTTGCATTTCAACCTTTGGTTCAAATGGACCTCTTCCAAGTTGAATGCTAAATGCATTAGTTCAAAACACATGAGATATTCATGCCATATTCATGCATCATGTTGTTGCATATGCTTGTGTTTGATTGTCGACACCGTTCCTTCTCGATAGGTTTTGCTCCGGAGAGTGCTCCAGAGTACCTGTCTGTGGAGCAGTGCCCCCTGTTGATCTACCAGGCAAGCAAACCACCTTGTTCATTTCGATATAATCCCACTCTCTCGCTCCTACTCTCGTTTATTGCATTAGAACAACAACGATTCAACTGCTACTTTATCCTGCGGTACTTGAACCCATTCCTCTGCATGACCTGTCATTGCCACAGTAAATAGTTAAAACCCACTAGCATGTGTAGGAGTTGATTGAGCCATGTTGTGTCCCTACCATGCCATGCCTGCTATTGCTTAGAGTTGTGTCAGGTCTGATTCATCGGGAATGAATTGGAGTGTGACGATATGTTCTGGTGCTGAGAGTTAAGCGTGTGAACACGATTTGGTAAAGGTAGCGGTGAGAGGCTATGTAGGACTACATGGTGGGTTGTCTCACTGGAACCGTCCTTAAGCACTGAGTTATGTGTATGTTGTCCAATGAATAGTTACTACCACACATTGGGCTCCGGACGCTCCAAGCTCTCTCGACTTATTAACCAACTTGATCTCTGTCTAGGAGTTGCAAATAGTTTCTGGTGTTTGTAGGTAGTGTTAGTAGTCTACCAAGTGGCACGGTGTACCAAGTGGCATCCGGATGGTGGGCTTGGGAACCCTGCTCACATCGTTTGGGGCCGTGAGCGACACCCCGGCCGGATCTCCTTGCGGATGGAACCCGAATAGGCGATAAACCTGGATGAGAGACTTGTGTGGTTAGTCAGGTTGTGGCCGACATCCTCGCCGGGCTTCCGCTTGAAGGTTGCAGAGTACACGTCGTGTAAACGATGATAAGTGATGAGAGCGTGTGTGAAGAAGTACACCCTTGCAGGGTTTTCATGATCTATTCGAATAGCTGGGTCCGCGGTGATGGACTTCTTGGATGCTTACATGGTACATAGACAACTTGAAGTGGATACTCTAAAATGCTCAAGATAAGTGTGAGTGCTATGTATGGCTTCTCGTAGTGAGACGGGAATGAATCCATAGTGGTGTATTGAGGTGGTGATTAGTGGACTCTTGTGCGCTTTCTTACCTCAAAGAAGTTAGTCGTAGTCGTAGAATAGGTTAGCCACTGAGTCAAAGCTGGCTTGCTGCAACTGAACCCCACATTGCCTCCTTGATACTAATGCATGTATGATAGGATCTGATGTAATTCTTGCTGAGTACCTTTGTACTCACGTCGCTTAAATTATGTTTTTGCAGATAAGACTTCTGTCTCAGTAGTTGTTCTGCATGGACTTCGACGACTAGCTTGTTACCTCAGCTACGGTCTTGTACCCTTGGGAGGGTCTTGTAGATAGTCAGGCTTCTCAGCTTTTTCTTTTTTGGTTATCTGTACTCAGACATGTAATGCTTCTGTTGCTTGTATGCTCTGAATGATGGGTCATGTGACCCCTGCTTATAATAACTGCTATGTGGCTCTTCTGGGCCTCTATCTATGTGAGTTTGCTTTATGTTGTGATGCCATGTTTTACAGCACATACTTGCATGTTATGCGTACATGTAACGTGTATTGCTATGTGTGGGATCCGGCAACCTAGGTGTCTATCCTTGGTAGCCTCTCTTATGGGGAAATGTAGTCTAGTGCTTCCACCGAGCCATGGTAGTCCGGTACAGCCTGGTTTACCGGAGTCCTGCTAGCCCAGCACTACTGCTCCGAAACACTTAGACTGGCCGGCATGTGATTCACTTCGTTCCTGTGTCTGTCCCTTCAGGGAAATGTCACGCGGTGACATTCAGAGTCCTGCCTGGCCTGCTACAGCCCGGGTTCCCGGAGTCCTGTTAGCCCAGTTGCTACAGCCCGGATTCACACGCTGCTGACCGACATGCTCGATGTTGTTTCATGTATGCCTGTCCCCGTATGTTAGTGCCACTTTGGGTTCACGACTAGTCATGTCAGCCCGGGTTCTCTGTCATATGGATGCTAGCGACACTATCATATACGTGAGTAAAAAGGCGCAAACGGTCCCGGGCCATGGTAAGGCGACACCCGTGGGAATACCGTGCGTGAGGCCGCAAAGTGATATGAGGTGTTACATGCTAGATCGGTGTGACATAGAATCGGGGTTCCGACAGCTTTGGTATCAGAGCCTGACTGCGTATAGGATTTCCAAGCCAACCTGGTCGAAGTTGAGTCTAGACATTCTTTAGTTATGTAAGGGAATTGATTGTGGAAGGGAACGTAAGGCTCTTTTTACTCCTTTTACCTCATGCCCTTCTGATCTGAGTCATCCTATCTTTCCTACGGGGTTAAGGAACTAGGCTTCCTCTTTTGTCTATCAGGATCACGTGTTACTACTCCATAGTCTCTTAGGATTGGTTGATCAGAGTCATATCCCAGTTCGAGTACCTCCGGTGTAGCCTGTTTAGTAATATCTCAGAACCTTGAGTGATGATGTTGAGTATGGTGCTACCCCGTCTTTTGCAGAATGTCTCATTTTGAGCATTTTACTGCCGTTATGCTGCCAGAATTGTCCTAGGAGTTTGAGAGATACTAAATTTCCTTGTGCTACAGGTTGCATCCTATAGTTGTTGTTGACCTCGTCCTTGGTTCCGCTTCTCAAGATGTCGTTAGTTAACCGAAGTTCGGTTGCTCGTTGCCTGAACCAAGGAGGTGGTAGGGATGAGGAGGATCCACCCGACTAGCCTTCGTTGGCAGAGTTCATGTTAGAAATTGAGAGGAACAAGCGTGAGACTACCCGCTTGTTGGCACGGATCGAGGAGAACACCGCCCATCATCGTAATGAGTTGGTTTCCATCACCGACTTCATTGGCCTGAACCCACCCACCTTCCATCATTCCATTGAGCCACTTGATCCGGATGACTGGCTCCGTAGGATCACTCACAAGCTCCGTTCCGCGAATGTGGCTGAAGGAGACAAGATCACCTATGCTACATATCACCTGGAAGGTCCTGCTAGTTTTTGGTGGCAAAACGATGAGGCTATGCTTCCAGCTGGTCAGATTCCTACCTAGAGAGATTTCACTGAGGCTTTTCGCGAACATCACATTCCTCAAGCCCTCATCGATCGCAAGAGAGAAGAGTTCTGTAGTTTCACCCAGAGTAAGATGGAAGTTGATGCTTACGGCAGAGAGTTTGAGAACCTCGCCCGCTATGCTATAGAAGAAGTGTCCACAAATGCCAAGAAGCAGGCTAGGTTCCGGAAGGGTCTCCACCCCAAGTTGCGTCGTGATCTCCACCTGCATCACTGTGATACATTCCAGGCCCTTGTGAACAAGGCCATTAATGCAGAGACAACTCAGCTCACTTACGAGGAGTCTCGTAAACACACTCGTGATTTGAGTCCTTCCTCCGGTTCTAGTCCTCAGAAGCGCCGGATTCGGATTCCGAACTCTGCTCTTCCACCCGGATATTCACCGAGGCCATCTTATGTGGCGCCTCACCCGGTTCAGTCGCATGCTCCACCTAGGCCTATTGGTAGACCGCTTGTCGATGCGAGTCCACGTCCTACTTCAAGGACTTGCTTCACATGCGGAGAGCCAAGACACTATGCACGTGACTGCTCTTAGGCCAGTTATGCTCCACCCCAGCCCTAGAAGTCTATTGGTCGTGGTAAGCCACCATGCAAGATGATCAGTGTCAAGTCAGCTCCCACTGAACGTGAACATGTGCATCACTTCTCAGCTAAAGACGCTCATGATGATCCAGATGTCATTCTTGGTACACTCCTTGTCAACTGTCATCCAACTTCGGTTCTATTTGATACCGGAGCATCTCATTCCTTCATTTCCGAAAGCTATGCCAGCTTACACAACATATCATGTTGTGATATGCCTTCTCCACTAGTCATTCAAACTCCTGGATCCAAATCCAGCTTCTAGTGTAAGCCATGGTAATGAAATCCTCGTTGACAGACTTGTATTCCTTGCATCCCTTATAGCACTCAAGTCTACAGATATTAACATCATCTTGGGTATGGACTGGATGAAAGCTCATTATGCCAATATTGATTGTTACACCAGGTCTATTCAGCTCACACACCCATCTGGCAAGATAGTCAGCGTCTCCACCAGAGTTGCAAAGCGTCAATTCTACTCTCTTAATGCCAGCCTTCTTCCAGACCATGAAGATATCCCGGTAGTCCGTGACTTTTCGGATGTCTTTCCAGAGGAGCTGCCAGGTATTCCACCTGACAGAGATGTAGAGTTTGTCATAGATCTTATCCCAGGAACCACCCCAATTTCTAGGAGACCTTACAAGATACCCTTAGAACTAGCTGAGCTTAAGAAACAACTTGATGAGTCCTTGCAAAGGGTTTCATCCGTCCTAGTTCTTCTCCCTAGGCTTGCCCCGTCCTGTTCGTCAAGAAGAAGGATGGTACGGACCGGATGGTTGTAGATTATCGTCCCGTTAATTTGGTCACGATAAAGAACAAGTATCCGCTCCCCAAGATCAATGACCTGTATTATCAGCTCGCTGGATCCTCAGTCTTTTCCAAGATGGATTTGAGGTTAGGCTACCATCAAATCAAGATTAGAAACGGGGACATTCCTAAAACGGCTTTTGTCACTCGCTATGGCCAGTACGAGTACACCGTCATGTCCTTTGGTCTAACCAATGCTCCAGCTACATTCTCCCGCTTGATGAACTCGATCTTCATGGAGTACTTAGATAAGTTCGTCGTGGTTCACCTCGATGACATTCTTATTTACTTGAAGAACAAGGAAGAGCATGCCGAACATCTTAGACTCGTGTTAGAAAAACTCAGAGAGCATCGCCTTTATGCCAAGTTCTCCAATTGCGAATTTTGGTTGCCAGAAGTGAGCTACCTAGGCCACGTGATCTCTGGTAAGGGCATTCCTGTCAATCCCGAGAGAGTTTAGGCCGTTCTTAATTCGACTCCACCTGAAACCGTTAAGCAAGTTAGAAGTTTCCTTGGTCTAGCCAGTTATTGTCGCCGCTTCATTGAAAACTTCTCCAAACTGGCCAGACCTCTAACAGAACTTCTCAAGAAGGATAAAAAGTTTGAGTGGGCCCCACAGTGTGAATACAGTTTTCAGGAACTGAAAAGACACCTGACTTCTGCCCCCATACTTGTGCCACCGGATTTCACTAAGGAATTTGTTATCTATTGCGACGCCTCACGAGGGGGAATAGGTTGCATTCTTATGCAGGCTCATCATGTGATTGCCTATGCATCCCGACAGTTGCATCCACATGAGGATAATTATCCTACACATGATTTAGAGCTTGCAGCCATAGTCTATGCACTTAAGACATGGTGACATTACCTTCTCGGTAAACATTGCGAGATTTACACCAATCACCAGAGTCTCAAGTATATCTTCACCCAACCAGACTTGAACCTTAGGCAAAGAAGTTGGTTGGAGTTGATCTCAGATTACGACTTAGGGATTACCTACACCCCAGGCAAGGGCAATGTCATGGCTGATGCGCTAAGTCGTAAGTCCTATTGCAACAATCACATGTTGCAGCAGGGCCAACCACTTCTCCATGAGGAATTTAGTAAGCTTAATCTTCACATTGCTCCACAAGGATTCCTTTCTACCTTGGTGGTGAAACCTACTCTTGTGGATCAGATCATCTCTTCTCACAAGCAGGATACGGGAATTTCCCGGATCAAGAGAAACATTACCAAGGGAGTTGGTGGTAGTTTCACTATGGATGACCGAGGTGTTGTTTTCTTTGAGAATCTCGCTTAGTGGTTCCCAAGAATCAACATCTTCGGCAACTAATCCTTAAGGAGGCCCATGAATCTCCTCTCACGATTCATCCCGGTAGTACTAAGATGTATCCGGACCTACGCCAGATGTTCTGGTGGAATAGGATGAAGAGAGAAATCGCTCAGTTCATTGCTAACTGTGACGTTTGTCGTCGCGTGAAGGCAGAACATCAAAGACCTGCTGGCACCCTTCAGCCTTTAGCTATTCCTGAGTGGAAATGGGATAAGGTTGGTATGGACTTCATCATCGGCTTTCCCATGACCAAGAAAGGGAATAATGCTATCTTCGTAGTCATTGATCGTCTTCCCAAAGTGGCTCACTTCCTACCTGTTCGAGAGAGTATCACTGCTAGTCAGCTCGCTGACTTATATATCTCTCAAATAATTTCACTTCATGGTGTTCCACTAGAGATCAATTCAGACAGTGGTAGTCTCTTCACTTCTCATTTCTGGGAGAGTTTTCAAACTGCCATGGGCACCCATCTTTCCTTCAGTACCGCTTTCCACCCTCAGTCAAGTGGTCAAGTGGAACGGGTCAACTAAATTCTCGAAGACATGCTTAGAGCTTGCATTATCTCATTTGGTATGGATTGGGAGAAGTGTCTTCCTTTCGCCGAGTTTGCTTATAGCAATAGCTATCAATCCAGCCTCAAGAAAGCTCCTTTCGAGATTCTGTATGGACGAAGATGTCGAACACCTTTGAACTGGTCAGAAACCGGGGAAAGACAGTTCTTTCGACCAGATATGATCCAGGAGGCAGAAGAGCAAGTTCGCATCATTCGTGAGAATATGAAAACAGCCCAATCTCGTAAAAAGAGTCAATATGACCGTCGTCATAAGGAAATGACTTATGAGGTTGGTGACAAGGCTTACCTTCGGGTTACTCCTTAAAAGTGTACCCATCGATTCAGTATCAAGGGCAAGTTGGCTCCTCGTTATATTGGTCCCTTTCTCATTCTCGCTAAACGAGGAGAGGTTGCCTACCAGTTGGAACTACCCCCACATCTTTCTCGAGTACATGATGTCTTCCACATCTCTCAACTCAGGCGTTGCTTCTCGGATCCCATCCGTGAAGTGGACCACGAAACACTTGATCTCCAAGATAACCTCACGTATCGAGAGTACCCTATTCGTATTCTTGATCAAGCAGAGCGTGTCACTCGACGTCAGAACATCAAGTTTCTCAAGGTTCAGTGGTCTCATCATTCCGAGAGAAAAGCTACTTGGGAGCGAGAAGATCGTCTTCGACTGGAGTACCCCACCTTCTTTCCATCGACCCCTGAATCTCGGGACAAGATTCTTTCAAGTGGGGCGAGTTGTAACCTCCCTAGTTCTGGTATGACCTAGACTAGCTAGTCATGTGAGCATCATGTTTAAATTCATTTAAATTTGAAATGGGGATTTGTGAAACCCTCGGAAATCATTTATGGAATTAACCCAGATAAAAATTGCTCCAAAAAGGTCCAAGAAAATGCTCATGATGCTCTCTGAAAATATTGGTCAGAGGTAAAATACAAACCAATATTTTTATGAGCTCATAAATATTTATTTTGGCCATTTGGAATCAATGCATAATTATTTGCATTGGATATATATATATATGAAATATTTATTTATATATGTCTAATAATTCTGATTTTTATGTCAGGGGCTCTGGAATATTTCAACTAGCTCCTACAATAAATTTCAGAAGAAAATAAATTGATTTAGTATTTTACTAAATCAGAAAACAAATTACAGAAATAGAAAAGAAAAACAAAGAAAAAGGAAAAACCTTACCTGGGCTAACCTGCGGCCTGGCACTGTGCCGGCCCAGCTGTGCTGGCCCAGCCCACTGGCCACTGCACCGTCCTCCACCTCGCGCCAGTAGGCGAGGCGTGTGCCCGGCGCGCGAGCGCGCTCCGTGCGCCATGCCACCTGCCTGCATGTCCTCCCCCTCGTCGCCTGGATGCCCCGCGCGACGCCACGCGCCGCCCCGCACCTCTCTCTCTCTCTCTCTGTCTCTCTCTCTCCCGTGGCCTCCCCTCCTCTCCCTCGCTCTATCTCACCGCGCCCGAGCGCTGCCGTCGCCGCCGCACGCCGTTGCCGCGCCCACCGCCACGGCCTCGCCTCCCCGACAAGTCCAATAGCTCCCCGCCGTCTTCCTCGTCGTCGACGCCAAGCCATGTGCCTCGGGAGGCCCTGGAGCGCCGCCATCGCCATCGTCTTCGTCTCCGGCCACCCGAGATCGCCGTCGCCGTTCCGCTCGCGTTCGACCCTCCCCGAGCACGCTGACGACGTCTACGGTCTCCCCGTGAGCTCTACTTCGTTTCCCCTCCTCCCCGTGCTCGTTTTTCCTGCCTAGCTAGCTCAGCTGCAGCGCCCGAGACCTCCTCGCCGCTGGCCATGGCGCCACGGTGGCCAGAGCCCGAGGCAGCCGCTCCCGCGAGCGTCACCGTGCTCCTGGTGACGCCAGGAGGCCATAGAGGCCCTCCGCAGCCCCTGCCCCGCACCATAGCGCTGCGCCCGCACGCCACCGAACTCCGGCCGCTGCCCCGAGCTCCGGCACCCCCGCAGCCTCCTGTTAGCTCCAAACGACGCGGACGAGCTCCAGCTCCTCGTCCGTGATCTCCGCCGCCTAAATGGTCGCCAGAGGGCGATTCTCGTGCCCCTCCGCCGCGTTTGGCCTCGTCGGCGGCTAAACGCCACCGGGTTGACTGGGTTTAACCCCCAGTGGACCAAATTTGACCACCCACGGTCAATGACATGTGGGGCCCGGCCCCGCTAATTTTTAGTGTAGGATTATTTTAACAACTAATTAACTCTGTTAACTAACTATGACACGGACGTGTGGACCCCACATGTCAGATTTGACCTGGACAGCCACGTTGACTCGCTGACGTAGTGATGATGTCATGTTGTCCCAGCTATTCATTTCCTGGATTTTATTTAGTCAGGAAATTCCAGAAAATGATATAAACTACAAAAATTCATAGAAATTCAACCGTAGCTCAGATTGAAATAATTTATATATGAAAAAGGATCAGAAAAATTCATTCTATCCATCTGTACCATTTTGATGCATGACAAACCAACCTATACATGCTGTGTATATGAAAACACACTTATGGCATTTAAAGGGACTTAAATTAGAGTTGCATTTGAACCTTTGGTTCAAATGGACCTCTTCCAAGTTGAAGGCTAAATGCATTAGTTCAAAACAAATCACATATTCATGCCATATTCATGCATCATATTGTTTCATATGCTTGTGTTTGATTGTCGTCACCGTTCCCTCTCGATAGGTTCTGCTCCGGGGAGTGCTCCAAGGTACCTGTCTGTGGAGCAGTGCCCCTGTTGATCTACCAGGAAAGCATACTCCCTTGTTCATTTTGATACAATCCCACTCTCTCACTCCTGCTCTCGTTTGTTGCATTAGAACAACAACGATTCAACTGCTACTTTATGCTGCGGTAGTTGAACCCATTCCTCTGGATGACCTGTCATTGCCACAGTAAATAGTTAAAACCCACTAGCATGTGTAGGAGTTGATTGAGCCATGTTGTGTTCCTACCATGCCATGCCTACTATTGCTTAGAGTTGTGTCAGGTCTGATTCATCGGGAATGAATTGGAGTGTTACGATATGTTCTGGTGCTGAGAGTTAAGCGTGTGAACACGATTTGGTAAAGGTAGCGGTGAGAGGCCATGTAGGAGTACATGGTGGGTTGTCTCACTGGAACCGTCCTTAAGCACTGAGTTCTGTGTATGTTGTCCAATGACTAGTTACTACCACACATTGGGCTCCGGCGCTCCAAGCTCTCTCGACTTATTAACCAACTTGATCTCAGTCTAGGAGTTGCAAATAGTTTCTGGTGTTTGTAGGTAGTGTTAGTAGTCTACCAAGTGGCACCCGGCCAAGCGGGCTTGGGACAGACTAGGCACAGTGGCACGGTGTACCAAGTGGCACTCGGATGGTGGTCTTGGGAACCCTGCTCACATCATATGGGGCCTTGAGCCACACCCCGGTCGGATCTCCTTGCGGATGGAACCCGAATAAGCGATAAACCTGGATGAGAGACTTGTGTGGTTAGTCAGGTCGTGGCCGACACCCTCGCTGGGCTTCCGCTTGAAGGTTGCCGAGTACACGTCGTGTAAACGACGATAAGTGGTGAGAGCATGTGTGAAGAAGTACACCCTGCAGGGTTTTCATGATCTATTCGAATAGTCGGGTCTGCGGTTATGGAATTCTTGGATGCTTACGTGGTACATAGACAACTTGAAGTGGATAATCTAAAATGCTCAAGATAAGTGTGAGTGCTTTGGATGGCTTCTCGTAGTGAGACGGGAATGAATCCATAGTGGTGTATTGAGGTGGTGATTAGTGGACTCGTGTGGGCTTTCTTACCTAAATGAGGTTACTCGTAGTAAGGTCGTGGCCGACACCCTCGCCAAGCTTCCGCTTGAAGGTTGCCGAGATACATGACGTGTACATGGCAGTTAGTGGCGAGAGCGTGTGTGAAGAAGTACACCCCTGCAGGGTTAACATGATCTATTCGAATAGTTGGGTCTGCGGTTATGGACTTCTTGGATACTTACGTGGTACATAGACAACTTGAAGTGGATACGCTAAAATGCTCAAGACAAGTATGAGTGCTATGGATGGCCTTCTCGTAGGGAGATGGGAATGAATCCATAGTAGTGTCTTGATGTGGTGATTAGTGGACTCGTGTGCGCTTTCCTACCTCAAAGAAGTTACTCGTAGTTGTGGAATAGGTTAGCCACTGAGTCAAAGCTGGCTTGCTGCAAATGAACCCCACATTGCCTCCTTGATACTAATGCATGTATGATAGGATCTGATGTAAGTCTTGCTGAGTACCTTTGTACTCATGTTGCTTAATTTATGTTTTTGCAGATGAGACTTCTGTCTCAGTAGTAGTTCTGCATGGACTTCGACGACTAGCTTGTTACCTCAGCTACGGTCTTGTACCCTTGGGTGGGTCTTGTAGATAGTCAGGCTTCTCAGCTTTTTCTTTTGTAGTTGTCTGTACTCAGACATGTAATGCTTCCATTGCTTGTATGCTCTGAATGATGGGTCATGTGACCCCTTCTTGTAATAACTGCTATGTGGCTCTTCTGGGACTTTATCTATATGAGTTTACGTTATGTTGTGATGCCATGTTGTACATCACATACTTGCATGTTATGCGTATGTGTAACGTGTATTGCTATGTGTGGGATCCGACAACCTAGTTGTCTATCCTTGGTAGCCTCTCTTATGGGGAAATGTAGTCTAGTGCTTCCACCGAGCCATGGTAGTCCGCTACAGCCCGGTTTACCGGAGTCCTGCTAGCCCAGCACTACTGCTCCGGAACACTTAGACTGGCCGGCATGTGATTCACTTCATTCCTGTGTCTGTCCCTTCGTGGAAATGTCACACGGTGACATCCGGAGTCCTGCCTAGCCTGCTACAGCCCGGGTTCCCGGAGTCCTATTAGCCCAGTTGCTACAGCCCGGATTCACACGCTGCTGACCGACATGCTCGATGTTGTTTCATGTATACCTGTCCCAGTAAGTTAGTGCCACTTTGGGTTCACGACTAGTCATGTCGGCCCTGGTTCTCTATCATATGGATGCTAGCGACACTATCATATACGTGAGGCAAAAGGTGCAAATGGTCCCGAGCCATGGTAAGGCGACACTCGTGGGAATACAGTGCGTGAGGCCGCGAAGTGATATGAGGTGTTACAAGCTAGATCGGTGTGACTTAGAATCGGGGTCCCGACACTGCGGTGGTGCAGCGTCCAAGCAGCGGTGGGATGACCACCTTGGCAGCGGGGTCACGCGGCAGTGGTGCTCGAGGTTCAGCGGCTCCGTCGAGCGTAGCGGTCTGGTTGGCTCGTCCGGGAGGAGCCGCATGGGCCGCGGTCGCTCCCTAGGTGGGGGCGGCCGGGGGGGCGATGGCTCACCCCGGACCAAGCACTGTTGCTGCGGCTGTGCCTATTAGTGGAAGGAGAGGGTGCAGAAGGAGTGACCCCCTCGCCCGCACCATTTGGAGCATGATCGCCAACGCGTTGCTGATGCTTTTCTCCTGCGACATCTCCAGCCCTCGTGTCGGCCACGGGGGAAGTGGCGATGGTGCCACCTGCTCCAACCACGCCCTCTGCAGCGTTCACGTCCTCGCTTGCTGTCACAGCCCCAGAGTTTGCTTGTAACTAGTGCCATTGCATCCATGCATCATATTTAAATTTCATGAAACTTGAAATGGGGATTGTTGAAACCCTAGCACCACAAGAATTCAACTAGGTTCAATAAAAACATTTTCAATGAACCCAAAGTGCCTCAAGAAAAGTTCACGATTATTGGTTAAGGTAGAAACCTCTGCCAAAAATGATGAATATATTTCTAGGACATTTTTGGATTTTTTGAATTAACTCATATTGTATTTGACTTGGGGTTATAAATTCCTATAAATACTTTTATAACACCAATCATTCTGAAAAATATTGTGGGGCTTTGGGCTAGTCCATATTGCATCCACAAATAATTTCAGAAGAACAATAATGGTTTAGTATTATTACTAAATTAAAACAGAGCAAAATAAATAGAAAAACAGGAAGAAAAATAGGAAAAGAGAGAAACTTACCTGGCACTCACCCGTAGCTTACCGGCCAAGCCCACCTGGCACTGCCAGTCATCTCCCTCCTCACGCCAGGAGGACAGGAGCGCGTGGCCGCGGCGCGCTGGCACACGCCTGACCACCTCCTGCTTGCCGCCGAACGCCTAGCGCTTGCTACGGACGCCACGCACTCTCCCGCGCGTCCCTCGACCGCTTGCTCGTCCCCATCCCCTCTCTGACTCTCTCTCCCGTGACCGACCGTACGCACCCGAGACCGCCGACGAGAACCACCACGGCCACAGCTACCCCCTCGCCCTCTGTTGTGCCCACGAGCTCCGCGTCGTCTTCCTCGTCATCTCCACCGAGCCAAGCCAGCCGGGACGCTCCGTAGCGTCGTCATCGCCACCGTCTTCAACCTCGGGAGCCGGTCGCCGCCGACGTCGATTCACCGTCGCCAAGCCATCCTCGAGCAAGCCGAGCCCCTCTTCGTGATCACTGTGAGCTTCACCGTCGTTTCCCCCTAATCCCGCGGCCTAGCGCTCGCTGTAGCTGCATTTTCCATTGATGCCGAAGCACGCCGCCGCACGAGCTCGTCGCCGACGAGGCTCCGGTGGCCATTTGGTCCCGTGCGTGCCTCCGTTCGGTTCGTGACCTTTCGTAGATCACGTAGGTACAAAACGCTGGTCCTCCCGCGCGCCGTGTCATCGATTCCGTCGACGCCAGAGCTTCGGCCGCCGCCCAACTCGCCGCTGCCGCCGCTACTGACCACCTCGCGCCCTCTCACTGCCACCGCTGGATGCGCACGAGCCCCAGCTCACCGTAGAACCCAACTGTGTCGCAAGCCGTGCCCTGTAGGCGAAACCCGAGGTGCCCCGCCGCGTCTGGCCTCGCCGGCGTCGAGTCGCCGGCATGTTTGACCGAGTTGACCAGGGTTTGACCCCCTCTGGGTCATTAACATGTGGGCCCGAGGCCCTGCTAATTTAGTTTAGATGCTAATTAAATTTTAGCTAACCCACTGACTCGCTGACTGTGGGCCCCAGCCCTTCTAATTACTTTAGTTAGGATTTAACTAAACCTTGGTTAGCACTGAGCCAATGACAGGTGGGCCACACCTGTCAGGTTTGACCTGGACCAGCCGCTGTTGACATGCTGACGTCATCCTGGCATAGTGCTGACGCAGTAATTTAATTACTGGAATTATTCTTATACAGGAAATTCCAGAAAATACTACAACTTCAAAAATTCATAGAAATTCAACCATAACTCCAAATGAAACAAATTATATATGAAAAATGATCAGAAAAATCCAATCTATCCATCTGTACTGGTTTCATGCATGTTAGAGCAACCTAACCATGCTGTTTAGATGAAACAAGATAATGCACTTATATGACTCTATAAAATGGGTTTGCATTTGAATCTTTGGTTCAAATGGACTCATCTCAATCTGTTCTAGCTTGCATTAGCCCAAAACACATTAATATTGCCATGTCATGATCATGCATCATATTGTGCATTGCATTGATTGTATTTCTTCTCTGTTGCCGGTATTTGTCCCCTCTCGGTAGACGATATTCCGGAGTTGTGATCGTTGACACTAATGAAGACTCAATGCTATCTTCAGAAGTGCCAGGCAAGCAAAACCCCCTTGTTCATTCCGATATAATCCCACTCTCTCGATCCTGCTCTCTTTTACTGCATTAGGACAACAGCGATTCAACTGTTACATGCTGCGGTAGTTGAACCCCTTTCCTCTGCATGACCTGTCATTGCCACAGTAAATAGATGAAACCCACTAGCATGAGTAGGAGTTGTTTGAGCCCTGATGTGCCTACTCATTCATGCTTGTTTGTCATGCCTGCTACTGCTTAGAGTTGAGTCAGGTCCGATTCACCGGGGATGAATTGGAATGTGGTGAGCATGTCCTACTGTTGAGAGCTAGGTGTGTGAACACGATTTGGTAAAGGTAGCGGTGAGAGGCCATGTAGGAGTACATGGTGGGTTGTCTCATTGAAACCGTCCTCAGGAACTGAGTTCTGTGCTTGTGATCCATGAACAGTTACTACCACACATTGGGTTCCGGTAACTCGACCCCTCTCGACTTATTAATCAACTTGATCTCTGTCCAGGAGTTGCAACTAGTTTCTGGTGTTTGTAGGTAGTGTTAGTAGTCTACCAAGTGGCACCCGGTACAGGTGGGCTTGGGACAGACTAGGCACATGTGGCCTGGTGTACCGAGTGGCACCCAGATGGTGGGCTCGGGAACCCTACACACTTCGTTTGGAGCTGTGAGCGACACCCCGGCCGGATCTCCTTGCGGATGGAACCCGAATAGGCGATAAACCTGGACTAGGGACTTCTTTGGTTAGTCAGGTCGTGGCCGACTCCCTCGCCAGGCTTCCGCTTGAAGGTTGCCGAGGTACACAACGTGTACATGGTGGTAAGTGGCTAGAGCGTGTGTGACGAAGTACACCCCTACAGGGTTAACATCATCTATTCGAATAGCCGTGTCCGCGGTAAAGGACTTCTGGGTTTCCTATACAGTTCATAGACAAGTGAAAGTGGATACTCTAAAATGCGCAAGATAAGCGTGAGTGCTATGGATGGCGTCTCGTAGGTAGACGGGAGCAGATCCATAGTGGTGTATTGAATGGTGAATATGTGGACTCGTGTGCGCCACCTCAAAAGAGTTGCTTGCAGTCGTAGTTCAGGTTAGCCACTGAGTCAAAGCTAGCTTGCTGCAGTTAAACTCCACTACCCCCTTGGTTGATACCGATGCATATGTTTTTAGTTCTGATGTAAGTCTTGTTGGGTACATTTGTACTCACGTTTGCCTATTTTATGTTTTGCAGAGAGACGTCAGTCTCGCTAGTAGTTCCGTGTGGACTTCGACGTTTAGCTTGATACCTCAGCTACGATCATGTGCCCTCGGCGGGGTCTTGTAGATAGTCAGGCTTCTCAGTCTTTTCCATTTGTAGATGTCTGTACTCAGACATGTTAAGCTTCCGCATGTGCTTTGACTTGTATGCTCTGAATGTTGGGTCATGAGACCCATGTTTGTAATATCTGGCTCTTCGGAGCCTAATGAATAAATACTCGGAGTCGTAGCGTCTTGTTGTGATGCCATGTTGTATTTGCACATATCGAGCATATTGTGTGTATGATTGAAATGCTTGGTATGTGTGGGATCCGACAACCTAGTTGTTTATCCTTGGTAGCCTCTCTTATGGGGAAATGTAGTCTTGTGCTTCCCTGAGCCATAGTAGTCCGCTACAGCCCGGTTCACCGGAGTCCTGCTAGCCCAGCACTACTGCTCCGGAACACTTGACTGGCCGGCATGTGATTCACTTCGTTCCTGTGTCTGTCCCTTCGGGGAAATGTCACGCGGTGACATCCGGAGTCCTGCCTAGCCTGCTACAGCCCGGGTTCCCGGAGTCCTGTTAGCCCAGTGCTACAGCCCGGATTCACACGCTGCTGACCGACATTCTCGATGTTGATTCATGTATGCCTGTCCCCGTAAGTTAGTGCCACTTTGGGTTCACGACTAGTCATGTCGGCCCGGGTTCTCTGTCATATGGATGCTAGCGACACTATCATATACGTGAGCCAAAAGGCGCAAACGGTCCCGGGCCATGGTAAGGCGACACCCGTGGGAATACCGTGCGTGAGGCCGCAAAGTGATATGAGGTGTTACCGGCTAGATCGATGTGACTTGGAATCGGGGTCCTGATAGCTTTGGTATCAGAGCCTGACTGCCTGTAGGATTACCAAGCCAAACTGGTCGAAGTTGAGTCTAGAAATGCTTTAGTTATATAAGGGAATTGATTGTGGAAGGGAACGTAAGGCTCTTTTTACTCCTTTACCTTATAGCCTTCTGATCTGAGTCATCCTCTTCTCTTCTACAGGGATTAAGAACTAGGCTTCTCATCTTTCTATCAGGATCACGTGTTACTAATCCGTAGACTCGTAAGATTGTTGGTTCCAGGCCTCAGTTCAGTTCCTACTACTTTTAGTATGTTGTCAGTTGAACCAGAACCTTGATATTATGATGTTGTTGAGTGGTTATGCCACCATTTTGCAGGATGTCTCAAATATTTTTGAGCATTTACAGCCGTTATGTTGTCCGAGTCATCCCAGGTTTCTAAATAGTCTGATGCATTTGCAAATCCCTTCTTTTTGTTCCCGATGTTTCTTTGGGCCAGTTTAACCACACTAATCGGTGAGTTGAGGTACTCTGTTGCCTCGACATATATGTTGGAGCTATTATTATGACCCTAGGTGTCTTAGAGGATCACCTAGTAATCTAGCCATGTTTGTGTTCCCAGTGTGATGATTCTGGCCATTATTCTCGAAAGCATCCCGTATGATGCTATTTAGTAGTAGGTATTCTACTCCTGGGTTCTTGCCCGAGATTCACTCTACTTACCTCGTGTTGATAGTGTTGCTAGTTCCCTTAGGATATTAGTAACCTTTGCGATAGTCCTCGAGGTCCGTGGTATTTCCTCCTTCCAAATACTGTGAACTACTTATGGCGGAAGTTCCTCGTTGAATCGAAAGATCACAACAAGAGTGCTCTTGATGAGTTCCACATTCTATATTGTGACTCTGCCAGTTCTACCTTTCTGCATGGGTTATCCGGAAGAAATATGTTGAACTTGGTTCGACCTACTAACTTATGCATCCACAACTCAGAAAGTTATATGTTCCTTTGAGTTGTCTCTCTTTAAGTTGTATTCTGACCTTTATCTATCAATTGATAGTCAAGACTAGTTGTGCATTCGTGTTATCGATGCCTATTATTCTTGTGGTCCGTCAAGCCATTCTATTCCGGAATGACTAGGAGAAACAAACTCCAGTACCTTGTCCATTTCTAGGATTGGGTCAAAGCAGTTGTATTCCGCAGATCAAAATGCCAATCCAGCTTTTGTCCTGTTCTACCCTGGAGTATTACCCTCTTTATGTCAAGAAGGTCATAGGAATTGCACACCATCCTATGAATTCTTGTTGCTGTGATACTTCTGGCCATCATTATTCATTCCTAGGTCTCCGTGTTATTGTAACCGGAATACTGACAAGTGAATCATGGTGTGTGAAATCTATACTCCTAGCAAATCCATTGCTTGGTAGTTAATGGACAATACTCTCATTCTTAGCGTGCTGGTTATTGAATTATCATTCTAAGACTGATCGTGCTACCTAGTCCATTTTTCCCGGTGCACCCTTTGATCAAGAGTTAGGATTGTATCAATCCCTTTCTTGTTTGGTCACATCGTCTTGCCCTGAAAAACAAGATTGTTCTCGGGCTTAGTAACATATCAGTGGTTCGTGATTTTCCGAATATCTTCTCGGTAGGTATCACCAGGTTGTCACCTGACCGCTATGTTGAGTTCGTGATCAAGTTGGTTTCTTGTAGCCACCCCTTTTCTCCAAGAATCTGTGTTGGATACCCCTGAGCTAGTTGGTTAAGCTAAGCAATAACTTGGAGAGTTGGAAGATAAAAGCTTTATCTGACTCGGTTCATTCAAAGGGATATTTTTTGTTTGTGTGTGTATTGAAGAAAGATGATATCTTCACCGATTGACACTCGTGTTCAGTTGTTGGATCTATTATCTTACCAATCTTTGATTTGAGTATGGGGTATCGTCAAATCAAATCAGAACCAATGGTGTTCGTAATGTTGTCTTACCCGTGGTTATTTCCTCGGGCATACACCGTTATATCCTTTGGGTCTGACCAATGCTATCATCTTGTTCACATAATTGTGGACTTCCACTTATATGGAAGCCTGGATGGATTGTTATTGAGCCCATTGACAACATTTTCATTTTGTCCATGATTCATGTTGAACATCTAAGTTGGTGTTGGAAACTTGTGTAAGCATTTTCTTTGTGCTGGCTCATGAAGAATATGTTTAGATGTAAGTAGTGACTTCCTCTTAGTTCACGTGCAATGATGCAAGTTGCCGCCGTGAATTAGAGAAAGTTTGTTTTGCTTCCCCCGGAATCATCCCAAATCAGTCACGCATGTGCGAAGTATTCTGTGGTTTGACAGATTAGCTACCTTCATCCCATACGTATCCCTAGCACACTAAGCCACTGATTGATTTGTTCTAGGAAAAGAGGTTAACTGCTAATCCTAGGTCATGCACAAGACTTTGTTACCCTCAATGATGGTTCCCAATCAGAACTCGGTAGTGTTTGATTATAAGACTACTATGTGGTCAAGCTTGTCTTGGACAACGTGTTCACATGTGTGTAGCAGAACCAGCTCATGTTTTGGAGCTTGCTATCCTAGTTCATTTCCCGAGAATCTCGCAACATCATCTCGTCGGTTTGTGTTGCAAAATTTCTTTTCCAGACATGCTGTCTGAAATGTTCCGTTAGCAACCAGATCTGAATCTCAGGCAGATATGATGGTTGGGGCTATTCCAAGAGCTATGATGTAGGTCCCGACAAGGTTGATGTTCTGGCCGACACACCTAGCCGGAAGATCTATCATTGTAGTATCTTGATTGAGCTATTTGACCATCTTCTCCATGAGGATTTCGTGTGACTTATTCTAGAAGTTGTTCCTTATGGATCCTTTGTGCTCCCGAAGTCAGACCTTTACTTGATGGCCATGTTGATGCTTTTAAGCATGATCGTGGTACCTAGAACGTAAAGGAGAACATTAGAAGCGGAGTGCTAAATGTCTCTCGGTCGATCATCCAGATCTCGTTTCCTTGGCCTCGCTAAGGTGAAATCTGAGAAAGCGTTGTCTTCCTTTGCATCTGCATTGTCCATCACTATTCATCATGGTAGTAAGGTGTGTTGCCAGGATCCTCAGCACGGATGTTGGTAAGACCTTGATGAATATGGAAATGCTCAAGTTCTTGAAAGCACGCTCAGTCACTAGGTTATATCCTTGGTATCAACTGGAATGTGCCTTCAATTTGCCGAGCTATTCTATAACCATAGTTTCCTTTCCAAACTGAGTGTGCCATTCTTTTGAATTCTTTGAAACGATCATTTGTAAATTGCCTTAGGCTAGTATGAAGAGTTTCAATGATCTATGGATCAAAAGTAATTATTTTTTCCACTTAAGGGAACAATCCAACAAGTCACCTTCCGTCAGGTGCCCCGCTGTGGTATTAAGGGCAATATATCTCCTCGCTACTCTGAAACTAGTGCACCATCTTATTCAAGCGTGGAATTGTTGCTTACCAATTTGAACCTTCGTCATCTGTTCCTCTCAACCTCCTCCCTATGTATGTTTTGTGTCTCAGCTCAAGAGATGTTGTTATGTCTCATTCCATGAATTGATCGTGAGTTGCTCGATCTTTGAGAAGATCGAATACTATAGAGTTTATTTATGTCGTTGTCTTGGATGAAATCTCGAAAGCAAAGATGTCAAGATCAAGATGATGATCGAATCAACGTTCTTATGAAGTGCAAGTTGGATCATGAAGATCAAGTTAGCTTTGTATCCCTCTCTCTCCTTACCTCACGTCTTGAATCTCGGGACGAGATTCTTGTTTAGTGGGGGTGAGTTGTCACAGCCCTAGAGTTTGCTTGTAACTAGTGGCATTGCATCCATGCATCATGTTTAAATTTCATGAAACTTGAAATGGGGATTGTTGAAACCCTAGCACCACATGAATTCAACTAGGTTCAATAAAAACATTTTCAATGAACCCAAAGTGCCTCAAGAAAAGTTCACGATTTTTGGTTAAGGTAGAAACCTCTGCCAAAAATGATGAATATATTTCTAGGACATTTTTGGATTTTTTGAATTAACTCATGTTGTATTTGACTTGGGGTTATAAATTCCTATAAATAATTTTATAACTCCAATCATTCTGAAAAATATTGTGGGGCTTTGGGCTAGTCCATATTGCATCCACAAATAATTTCAGAAGAACAAAAATGGTTTAGTATTATTACAATATCAAAACAGAGCAAAATAAATAGAAAAACAGGAAGAAAAATAGGAAAAGAGAGAAACTTACCTGGCGCTCACCCGTAGCTTACCGGCCCAGCCCACCTGGCATTGCCAGTCATCTCCCTCCTCACGCCAGGAGGACAGGAGCGCGTGGCCGCGGCGCGCTGGCACGCGCCTGGCCACCTCCTGCTTGCCGCCGAACACCTAGCGCTGGCTACGGACGCCACGCGCTCTCCCGCGCGTCCCTCGACCGCTTGCTCGTCCCCATCCCCTCTCTGACTCTCTCTCCCGTGACCGACCGTACGCACCCGAGACCGCCGACGAGAACCACCACGGCCACAGCTACCCCCTCGCTCTATGTTGTGCCCACGAGCTCCGCGTCGTCTTCCTCGTCATCTCCACCGAGCCAAGCCAGCCGGGACGCTCCGTAGCGTCGTCATCGCCACCGTCTTCAACCTCGGGAGCCGGTCACCGCCGATGTCGATTCACCGTCGCCAAGCCGTCCCCGAGCAAGCCGAGCCCCTCTTCGTGATCACTGTGAGCTTCGCCGTCGTTTCCCCCTAATCCCGTGGCCTAGCGCTCGCTGTAGCTGCATTTTCCATTGATGCCGAAGCACGCCGCCGCACGAGCCCGTCGCCGACGAGGCTCCGGTGGCCATTTGGTCCCGTGCGTGCCTCCGTTGGGTTCGTGAGCTCTCGTAGATCACGTAGGTACAAAACGCTGGTCCTCCCGCGCGTCGTGTCATCGATTCCGTCGACGCCAGAGCTCCGGCCGCCGCCCAACTCGCCGCTGCTGCCGCTACAGACCACCTCGCGCCCTCTCACTGCCACCGCTGGATGCGCACGAGCCCCAGCTCGCCGTAGAACCCAACTGTATCGCAAGCCGTGCCCTGTAGGCGAAACCCGAGGTGCCCCGCCGTGTCTGGCCTCGCCGGCGTCGAGTCGCCGGCATGTTTGACCGAGTTGACCAGGGTTTGACCCCCCTGGGTCATTAACATGTGGGCCCGAGGCCCTGCTAATTTAGTTTAGATGGTAATTAAATTTAAGATAACCCACTGACTCGCGGACTGTGGGCCCCAGCCCTTCTAATTACTTTTGTTAGGATTTAACTAAACCCTGGTTAGCACTAAGTCAATGACAGGTGGGCCACACCTGTCAGGTTTGACCAGGACCAGCCGCTGTTGACTTGCTGACGTCATCCTGACGTAGTGCTGACGCAGTAATTTAATTACTGGAATTATTCTTATACAGGAAATTCCAGAAAATACTACAACTTCAAAAATTCATAGAAATTCAACCATAACTCCAAATGAAACAAATTATATATGAAAAATGATCAGTAAAATCCAATCTATCCATCTGTACTGGTTTCATGCATGTTACAGCAACCTAACCATGTTGCTTAGATGAAACAAGATAATGCACTTATATGACTATAAAATGGGTTTGCATTTGAATCTTTGGTTCAAATGGACTCATCTCAATCTGTTCTAGCTTGCATTAGCCCAAAACACATTCATATTGCCATGTCATGATCATGCATCATATTGTGCATTGCATTGATTGTATTTCTTCTCTGTTGCCGGTATTTGTCCCCTCTCGGTAGACGATGTTCCGGCGTTGTGATCGTTGACACTAATGAAGACTCAATGCTATCTTCAGAAGTGCCAGGCAAGAAAAACCCCCTTGTTCATTCCGATATAATCCCACTCTCTCGCTCCTGCTCTCTTTTACTGCATTAGGACAACAGCGATTCAACTGTTACATGCTGCGGTAGTTGAACCCCTTTCCTCTGCATGACCTGTCATTGCCACAGTAAATAGATGAAACCCACTAGCATGAGTAGGAGTTGTTTGAGCCCTGATGTGCCTACTCATTTGTGCTTGTTTGTCATGCCTGCTACTGCTTAGAGTTGAGTCAGGTCCGATTCCTCGGGGATGAATTGGAATGTGGTGAACATGTCCTACTGTTGAGAGCTAAGTGTGTGAACACGATTTGGTAAGGGTAGCGGTGAGAGGCCATGTAGGAGTAGATGGTGAGTTGTCTCATTGAATCCATCCTCAGGAACTGAGTTCTGTGTTTGTGATCCATGAACAGTTACTACCACACATTGGGTTCCGGCAACTCGACCCCTCTCGACTTATTAATCAACTTGATCTCTGTCCAGGAGTTGCAACTAGTTTCTGGTGTTTGTAGGTAGTGTTAGTAGTCTACCAAGTGGCACCCGGTACAGGTGGGCTTGGGACAGACTAGGCACACGTGGCCTGCTGTACCGAGTGGCACCCGGATGGTGGGCTCGGGAACCCTGCACACATCGTTTGGGGCTGTGAGCGACACCCCGGCCGGATCTCCTTGCGGATGGAACCCGAATAGGAGATAAACCTGGACTAGAGACTTGTGTGGTTAGTCAGGTCGTGGCCGACTCCCTCGCCAGGCTTCCGCTTGAAGGTTGCCGAGGTACAAGACGTGTACATGGTGGTAAGTGGCGAGAGCGTGTGTGATGAAGTACACCCCTGCAGGGTTAACATCATCTATTCGAATAGCCGTGTCTGCGGTAAAGGACTTCTGGGTTGCCTATACAGTACATAGACAAGTGAAAGTGGATACTCTAAAATGCCCAAGATAAGCGTGAGTGCTATGGATGGCGTCTCGTAGGTAGACGGGAGCAGATCCATAGTGGTGTATTGAATGGTGAATATGTGGACTCGTGTGCGCCACCTCAAAAGAGTTGCTTGCAGTCGTAGTTCAGGTTAGCCACTAAGTCAAAGCTGGCTTGCTGCAGTTAAACTCCACTACCCCCTTGGTTGATACCGATGCATATGTTGTTAGTTCTGATGTAAGTCTTGTTGGGTACATTTGTACTCACGTTTGCCTATTTTATGTTTTGGAGAGAGACGTCAGTCTCGCTAGTAGTTCCGTGTGGACTTCGACGTTTAGCTTGATACCTCAGCTACGATCATGTGTCCTCGGCGGGGTCTTGTAGATAGTCAGGCTTCTCAGTCTTTTCCATTTGTAGATGTCTGTACTCAGACATGTTAAGCTTCCGCATGTGCTTTGACTTGTATGCTCTGAATGTTGGGTCATGAGACCCATGTTTGTAATATCTGGCTCTTCGGAGCCTAATGAATAAATACTCGGAGTCGTAGAGTCTTGTTGTGATGCCATGTTGTATTTGCACATATCAAGCATATTGTGTGTATGATTGAAATGCTTGGTATGTGTGGGATCCGACACCCTAGTTGTTTATTCTTGGTAGCCTCTCTTATGGGGAAATGTAGTCTTGTGCTTCCCTGAGCCATAGTAGTCCGCTACAGCCCGCTTCACCGGAGTCCTGCTAGCCCAGCACTACTGCTCCGGAACACTTGACTGGCCGGCATGTGATTCACTTCATTCCTGTGTCTGTCCCTTCGGGGAAATGTCACGCGGTGACATCCGGAGTCCTGCCTAGCCTGCTACAGCCCGGGTTCCCGGAGTCCTGTTAGCCCAGTGCTACAGCCCGGATTCACACGTTGCTGACCGACATGCTCGATGTTGATTCATGTATGCCTGTCCCCGTAAGTTAGTGCCACTTTGGGTTCACGACTAGTGATGTCGGCCCGGGATCTCTGTCATATGGATGCTAGCGACACTATCATATACGTGAGCCAAAAGGCGCAAACGGTCCCGGGCCATTGTAAGGCGACACCCGTGGGAATACCGTGCGTGTGGCCGCAAAGTGATATGAGGTGTTACTGGCTAGATCGATGTGACTTGGAATCGGGGTCTTGACACTTGCCCCCGCATCCTTCGAGGCACTAGAGGCCGCGGGCGGCGGAGCCTTCGATGTGGAAGGATGGGCCGAAGGGCTAGACTTCTTCTTCTTAGGCGCCATGGTCGATGCCATCGTCGAAGATGAAGATGGTGATGAAGATGACGCGCTGCGCACACTTTCAGGTTCGCGCAAGCGAGGGACCCTAGCTAGTGCGGCAAAGATGTCGCGGGATATCCACTGCCACCTATGGGACCAGGAGGCCCCTTGCTGGTTCGGCAGGGGGATGTCGCGCTGCACAAAGAGCAGACCAGCGCACGGTAGCACGGCAGAGAGGACACAAGCAATTTACCTAGGTTTGGGCCGCTGCGAGGCGTAAGACCCTACTCTTCCTTTAGTGGATTGATGGCGGAATGGGGATGGTGAAACGCAGTACACTTGCCCGGCAAGGGTTGCCGTAGGGCCGCAGTGACTTCGCGCGTATGGGGGTGTGGGTTCTTCAACTTTCCAACCCTTCCGACGGGTGCCATGGGCCACCTTTTATAGATCAAGGGGTCACCACAATGACAAAGTAGTCATTATGCACTGATATGATAGCAAACAGTGCTATCATACCTAGCTCTGTAGGCTGACAGGGTGCATTGAATGCACCACTTAGTGTCACATCACTGGTTGCACGGCAAGGCTTGCCAGGCTATCTTTCCAGCTCCGCGCCTACTCTCTTGATACGTCGCAGGACGGGTGTCATGTGTGGGTTTCTTCTATAGGAAATGGCTGCCATGTGGCGAATGGCTGCCACTTAATCACCTTGCGGCTTGACGCCGCACTAATTGACGACTTGGGTCATCCTTGAGTGGTTGGTGGGGTGGTTCTACCCCCGTGAGCCCCGGCAGATCTTGCCGAGGTGCCTGGGTTGCCTGCTTCTGTTGGTGGCCTCGCCCCTTGCCGGGCTCGCCTGCCCGGCAAGGGAGGCCCTTCTCTTGTCGATATCTTGCTCCTCTGGCTTGATCTTGGTCCCTCTAAACTGCATGTTGGTTCTTCCAATCTCTTGGTCCCTCAATCTCTGGCTTAAGCTGGTGCCTCAATCTTGTTCTTGTGCATGTGCACAGTCTGGGCAACGAACCCAGGGTTTGTTGCACTGACACTAAGGGTTTAGCTTCAAATTGATCTAGTGCAAGTTTGCAAAGGTCTCCTCCAAATCTTGAATGAGCTTATATCTGTCCTTGGTCTTGACCACTATATTATGCATGTAGGTTTCTACATTCTGATGTAGCTGAGGCTCAAAACCAATTTGCACTACTATCGTAAAGGTGGATCCAGCGCTCTTTAACCCGAAAGGCATCCGTATAAAGTAGTACGTGCCACGCGGATATGAATGCGGTCATCTCTTCATCTTCCTTGGACATAAATATATGATGGTACCCGGACTATGCATCCAAAAAGGAAAGAAAATCACACCCAAAGGTTGAATCCATGAGCTGATCAATGCGCGACAGGGGGAAAGGGTCCTTTGGAGTCTATGCAGAGCCTCCATTTCCCATTCGCATTGCGCACTACTAATGGTTTTGCTAACCATGTTGCATGCAACACTCCTTTGACCAAACCTATGAAGTCTATGCAGAGCCTCCATTTCCCATTCGCCTTGCGCACTACTACTGGGTTAGCTAACCATGTTGGATGCAACACTCCTTTGACCAAACCAGTTGCTTCAAGCTTCTTAATCTCCTCGGCAATGAACTACTGCCACTACAAAGCTTGTTTTCTGACCTTCTGCTTGACGGGCTGAGCGTGAGGATAGACAGCAAGGTGGTGCTCTATTACCTCCATGGGAACGCCGGGGATCTCAGATGGTTTCCAAGCAAACACATCGGCATTCGCCCGCAGAAAATGGCAATGAGAGTGCTTTCCTATTTGTCGTCAAGGGTGGCGCTGATGGTGAACGTACCGTCAACGCCATCCTGCCTTGTTGGGACCTTCTCTACAGCTGGTGGAGCAACCTTGGATCTCTTGCTAGTGGAACTCTCCGGAAGGTCATAACAGGCGCAACGCACTCCGGATAGGCATGCTTCCCGAACTCCTTCTCGGCATCCTTACTAGCTTTCTTTCCCTTCTTTCTTTCCCTAGCGAGAGTCATGGCTTCTGCAGCCTCACCAGCCACCTCATATCGGTACATCTTGTCCACACATATGATTGCATCTTTCTCATTTGATGGGATGGAAATGACAACCATCGGCCCTGGCATCTTCAAGGTATTGTAGGCATAGTGGGATGCTGCCATGAATTTTGCCAGAGCCGGACGACCAAGAATCCCATTGTATGGCAAGGGGAGTTCAACAACGTCAAACACAACCTTCTCCATTCTCCACCAAATGTTACCCGCAGTGTAATCCTTCCCTTGGGCCAGCTCCTGCCGGGGCTGATTCCTTGGAACGTACCAGTAAACTTGAGCTCCTCATTGGGGATTTGTAGCTTCCTGGCCACATTAGGGGAGATTAGATTCAGCCCAGCCCCACCGTCAACTAGCATCTTTGTGACCTTGAAGTTGTGTATTGTTGGTGAAACCAGCAATGGCAATCACCCTACCATAGTGGTACGGTTGGGGTGATTTTGCTCATCAAAGATGATAGGCGTGCGGGACCACTTGAGCAGCTTGTGAGAATCTGCAGCTGGTTCCATGGCATTGACCTCTCGTGCTCAGTTCTTGAGTTGGTGGCGAGAGGAGTGCAGAGACGCACCTTCGTCAAGGCACATGGTTTCAGTTGCTTTCTGGAACTCTTATTCGCTAGTTTCTCCCTCATCCCCTTCATCACTGTCCTCGCCCCTTCTTTCTTCTCTCGGCCTCTAGCTAGCTTTTCTTTCTGTTGTGGAGCCTTCATGGTCTCTTTCCTTTTCACGCTTCTCATACCCAGCCTTCTGTTTCTTAACAAGCTACTCAACTTGATGGCATTCTTGCAGGTCATGCCCTTTAGTGCGGTAGATCTGGTAGTATGTCCTGTCAGACTTTCCAGCTTTCTCTGCTACCGCAGCCTCCCGGCAAGCAGTGCACGTAGCAGCTTTCTTGCCGGGGCTTCGATTTTGGCCTTCTTGTCCTTGTCGAGATCGCCAGAGACCTCAACGGCCAACACTAACTTCTCCTTGCGTTTCTTGTTGTGCTTTCGGCTGCTACTCTGCGGGTTAGCAGTCTCGTCATCGTCCTTTGAATCGACCTCGACGCCATCCTCCTCCCCGGGGAGTCGCCTTCCTTCCTCAGCCCGAGCAAACATGTCCGCCAAAGTGTACAATTCATTGATGGCCTTGGGCGGCCGGACATTCATCTTGGAATGTATCCTTCTGTTGTGCACTTTTGGATGGAATGCGGCAATCATAGCTGCTGGATGTATCTCTCGAATGTTGCGGTGCACTCGACTGAACCTCTACATATACTTTCGCAAGCTCTCCCCCTCCTTTTGTGGAAGGACTTGCAAGTCGCTGGGCCGTCCAGGCTCTTGATGGCCGCCCGTGAAGGCGCCAACAAACACATTGGACAAGTCAGCCCATGGCGAAATGGAGTTCTGTGGTAGGTGCATCAGCCATGACCTCACATTTGGCTTAAGTGCCAAAGGGAAGTAGTTGGCGAACACTATCTCATCTCTTCCTCTGGTAGCTTGAACATCATTGTGTAGATGCTCAAAAACTGTGCCGTGTTCAACTTTCCGTCATATTTTTCTCGCAAATCGGGCTTGAAAGCGCGGGCAGATGGCCAACGGACTTGCCGCAGCTCGCGAGTGAAGGCAGGGCACGCAGCCTCAAAAGGTAGGTACCCGCCACCACTTGGCGCGAGTTCGTCTACGTCTGGGCCATTGCCCCTATCAGATTGACGGCGGGTTCCCCGTCGCCGTTCTATGGTGACGCGCGCATCTTCCCTCTGTCGATCCTCCAGAACACGTCACTGATCCCAGCGGGCCTGCCGGTCGGATGAGGCCATCGATGCTCTATCAGGTTCGTGGTCTTGTTGCTGTCCATGGGTCGGTTACTGCGGACGGGACGACACTGTCAGTGTGGCCCCCTCAACATTGCAAGCAGTTCGTGCTGCTGTTGTTGTTCGCGGGAACTGCGAGGGCTGTGTCTGTTGGCATTTTCCAGCTTCAGCGAAGCCAATCAAACTCTGGATGGTGGCTCTCCACTCATCCATTTGATCAGCCACTGGTGGGAATCTAAGTTGGAGTTGGGCCCGCGCCATGGCTTCCGTAGCCGTGCTCGGCATAGCAGACGAGGCGGATTGTGACGTCACTCGACTCTTGGTAGCACCATCAGGAGCGTCGCCGCATTCTTGCCGCCGCGAACCGGTTGCCATGGCGATTGGGCGATGAGTAGGACGTGGCCGGGGATTGGCAACCCTATTCTGCGCCCCGTCCTGCTCGCCTTGCTCCGGGCAACGGACATGCCCGGTAGCCGCACCTGTAGTACGTGTTGCTGGAGGGTCATGGCTTGCACCAGAGCGGGCGTCAATGCTACGGCTGCGCCCGCTAGTGCGACATGGAGGTTGGGACTGAACATTTCCTCCACTCGTGGCTTGTGGGTCATGGCCACCGCATTCTTGCCTCCGCGAACCGGTTGCCATGGCGATCGGGCGATGAGTAGGACGTGCCCGGGGATTGGCAACCCCGTTCAGCACATCGTCCTGCTCGCCTTGCTCCGGGCAAGGGACACGGCCGGTAGCTACACCTGTAGTACGTGCTGCTGGAGGGTCATGGCTTGCACCAGAGCGGGCGTCAATGCTATGGCTACGCCTGCTAGTGTGACATGGAGGTTGGGACTGAACATTTCCTCCACTCGTGACTTGCGGGTCATGACCCTTGGAGGTTGGGACTGAACATTTCCTCCACTCGTGACTTGCGGGTCATGACCCTCAGGCTGTTGTTGGGGGCACCCTCCCCCGGCGCCTCCTGCTCCAACTTCGACCATAGGGGACACAACAACGGCGTCGCCCACGCCGGTCGTGTCACCTGTAGTACTCGCCTTTCCCCCAACACTGTCGTGGCACCTATGGCGTCCGCGGCTGCGTGCGAGGGGGTCTTCGAAGTGGAGGGATGAGCCGCTGCACCGGGATTCTACTTGGGCGCCATGGATAAAGATGATGACGACGATGATGATCATTGACACGCTGTTCACCTCAGGTTCGCGCAAGCGCTTCCCCCTACTTGGCGAGCCAAAGATGTCGTGGGTTGACACGATCACCTATGGGGCTATGATCCTCTTGTGGTTCGGCAAGGGGGGAGGTCACGTTGCACAAAGAGTGGAGGCAATGAGAGAGCGTGACAGCAATAACACTAGAGATTTTTACCTAGGTTCGAGCTGTCGTGAGGCGTAAAACCCTACTCATGCTTTGGTGGATTGAGTGGACAAGCACAACGACACGCAACGCTCGTGGCCAAAAAGGTTCCCTCGGGGGAGGAGCAGCTACGCGCGTACAAGTGTGAAGGGTCCAAATCCTTTCCTCTGTTGCCTTGGACCTCCTTTTATAGCTTAATGGGTAACCGCAGTGGCAAAACAGTCATTATCTAGTGATTAGATAGCTAACAGTACTATCATACCTAACTCTGGCAGTTATGACAAAGGGCATTAAATGCACTGCTAGGTGCCATGTGGAGGGTGAAGCCCAGCAAGCCTGTCGTGCTGCTTAGCAATCACCTGCTTATCTGTTTGACACCCCTCTCGACGGGTGTCACCCGAGGGTAATCTATCTTCCAATGGGTTGCCACATGCTTAGTGGAATCCAGTTAATCACTTGGGGGCTCGACACCGCATCAATAAGTGATTTGCATCGCTGAGAGGTGGAGCGGTGGAGCGGTGGTGCCTTGGTAGGGCTCTCTGCTTTGGCAGTCCTGGCAAGCCTACCAGGGAAGTCTTGGATTCTCCCTTGGGGCGGCCTCGACCTGACCAGGCGCTCCTGCAGTGCAAGGGAGGCTTTCCCAAGGTGGTGCTCTGCAGCCTTGTATATTTAACGTGGTCTTCTTGACCCGCTCTTTGATGTCACAAAGAGCAGTACTTCTATTCCGGTCTTGCTTTCATAGGCTGGTGTTGGATATAGGGTGCTAGCATGCCTGTGTATAAGTCTGGGCCAAACGTTATTGTTCGTTGCATCGACACTCTTATTCTTGCATTCATCGTTGTCTGGCGTTGATCAACTCCTCTGAAATATAGACAAGAATGAAAACGAACTCTGAAGGGGAAAAAAGAAAAAGAATACGTCAGCGTTCTGGGATCGGGGGTACCCAGACCTGCCCGCCCGCGGCCAACACGTGACTCCATCGACGGCCCGGTACGACCCAGTTCCAAGGACTCGCCAGCAAGACCCTCGCGAGCCCCCCCCCCCCCGCCTCACGAGGCAAATGACACGAAGGCCTCCCGAGGAGTGGCTTCTCGAGGCTGCCTCCCGAGGAGTAGATATTTCTATGCAAGAACCTCACCTCACGAGGCACGCGATGACGTGAGCCATGATGACCAAGGCCAGGCAGGCTCCAGCGGGCATAGAGGGGGACAGTTTCCTCTTTGTTGCTCAGGAGGCAAGGACGTATGTGGGCTCCCAAGGAAACCCCAAAGGTATCCATTCCAGTGCAACAAGACCAAGACCACGAGTTCTGCAGGACAGATATCATCGTCGAGCCCACCTCTACGTCACGACTAGAAGCTTTGCAGGCGAAGACCACCTTTTGTCAGGATAAGATGTACTCTTGTCCTCTTTCAAATTGGCCATTGTGGAATCCCTTCTCACCTAGGCTATGAGGGAAGAGGACCAAGGCCGCTATAAGTATAGGTTAGTCTCCATTGTAGAGATGGGATTGATCCAACCCCTTCGGCCCTTGAGCTCTGCCGAGGCAGCTCTCACTTGTACTAGTTTATACTCGTCCTCCTCGCGAGGTAATCCACCCCAAAGAAGGAGTAGGGTTTTACAACGCAAGGTGGCCCGAACCTGGGTAAACCACCATGTCCATTTCTTCTCCCCACTCGTTCGAACCCGACGAGGCCAAGCCATGGGGCTGTGAGCAGAGAGCTGCCATTAGGCTAGATCCATCATACATGCCCTAGAGTTCGCTCCTTGTTTGGGTTTATGGAGCCCTAGTTCCGACGTTTTGCGCGCCAGGTAGGGGCATGTCGAAGTTCTCCCTCTGCTTTGCCCCGTCCCAGCTTCGTCGCTCCCATGGCTGACGCCCATCGAGTTCACGTCGCCCAGACGGCGCCCGTGGGCCGCTGTGCCCCTCGTCGCTCTGCTTCTCCCTCAGCTAATGCTGGCACCAACACCGCTGCTCAGGAGTAGAAGGACTCTTCCTTGCCGCCCTCCGTGCAGTGTGATGGCCACGCCACCACACCTTCCCGCACTCCTGCCATGGCGTCGTCCTCTCACATTCGTCGTAGTCCAGCAAATGCGCAAGCCACACTCCTCATGGAGCGTGAGTTGTTGGACTACCGTCCTGCCAATGAAGGCTACGATGCCTGGCTTGGGCGCATCACCCAGCTCGTCAACACCGCCGGTGAGGCCCCGACGCCCTCCCATTCACTCCATCCCCCGCCGTCCTGCGCGGGCGACGTGGCTCATGGCGCGCCTCCGCCTCCGCCTCTGTGCAGTGTCGACGCCGAGCCCAGGCGCGACACGCATCCGCATGACTCGCCGTGTGGAGCGCCAGCGCCGGCCCGGGATGAGGCCTGCTTCCAGGTGGTGCAGCAGCCACAATACGACGCATGTGCGCTCCCTGCACCGCCGCACCGGCACCAAGACCGGGCTGCTCTTGGGGCCATGGCACATGGTTGTCAGGACCATGCTCCCCTCTCGCGGGCAGCGCCCACCAATGTGGCGGGCTACCGCGCCTTCACCCGTGAGCTGCGCCACGTCGTATGGCTCGACAAGTTCAAGATGGACCTGCCCCCGCGCTACGACGGCATCCGTGACCCTGTGGAGTTCCTCCAGCTCTACTCGTTGAGCATCGACGCGGCGAATGGTGACGACAAGGTCATGGCGAACTGGTTCCCCATGGCTCTCAAGGACAGCACACCCTCCTGGCTCATGCACCTCACGGAGGGGTCGATCTCCTCGTGGGATGAGCTCTGCGAGCGTTTCAGCCCCAACTTCCAAGGCACCCATGACCGCGCCCTCACCGTCAATGACCTGTGGTGCGTGAAGCAACAGCTGGGAAAGACACTCCGCAAGTACATTCAACGCTTCACCCAGGTCCGCCTCAAGATCCCGAAAGCCTCGGACGAAGCGATCATCTCGGTGTTCACCGAGGCAGTCACGAATGTCATGACGAGCGAGGAGCTCGCCATCCACGATGATCTATGCATGGCCCTGGAGATGTTCAACCTGGCGGACAGGTGCGCCGGGGACGAAGAGAGCACCTCTCCCTCCTCAAGCACCCTGACGTCGACCCTGAAGATAAGAAGGCCAAGGCCGAGGAAGTGAAGTGCAAGGGCCCCACTGTGCTGGCAGTAGAGCCCGGGATGAAGCGCGGTCGTGACCGCGATGAGCCCGCCAAGGATAACCGCCCATTCTACGTCTTCCACAACGTCCACACCCACAACACCAACGATTTCCAGGATCTTAGGGCGCTCCGAGACGTGCGCCTAGGCCGTCGCTGTGGGGACCCTGACTCATAAGTCGTGATCACCGAATACACGCGTACAGTGATCCCAGAGATTAATGCTCACTGAACACATAGAAGCTGAATAACAAGAGTCTTACATCCATACATACCATCTAACATAAATTATGACCATTATGGTCAAGTCTTCAATATAACATTGCAGCCGAAATCTTCGTCGATAACTTGGACCAATGTCATCTGCCTTAACCCTACAGGCATTCTGACTGTGAAAGCGTCCTAGCTCGCATGTTTTTCACCAAGGTACTCTTCATTATATCCCGTTCTTTCATGCCTGGCCAATAAAATAACCAGTGGCAAGCCAATGAGTACTTTGAATGTACTCACAAGCAACCCATGTTTTGGAACAAGGTACATCAATGCATGATATAGCTCTAAGTAGGTAATTTTGCAGAATGCTAGTTTTGAGTACAATGACTTGTCTTATCAACTTATAAAGCATGCATCATAAGAAATCAGATATCCATGTGAATAGGTTACAAATATCAACATAACAGAGTTTGGATCAACTCCAACTTAATCAACATGTCGAGTCATTCGACTCGACTCAAGTAGTTTTCTCCACACAACCACACACACACACACACACCAGGTTTCATAAATGATGGACGTAGCCCAAGAGCTGTTACCCAACTGTCTTGACCGTGGACACGGCTCTTCGAATAGTTTGACACTCTGCAGAGGTTGCACACTTTAACCACAAGATCCGGGGAACTTCCGTCTCATCCACGACCCGCGGTACCTCAACTACCCGGGGTAAGCACCTGATCACTACCTTTCCCTAGTCGTGACTAACAAGGAGTCCACATGATTGGTAGCAGCACCCGGGCCAAACATTGTCACATAATATTATTTTTTGTGGATCCACGCTCCCATATTCATCACATATCACAAGCACGGGGTACCAACGGTGTGTCCCGTGCCCTGTAAAAACAGTCATGGCCGCCCTACCTGGCACGACCCCGTCCTGAGAGTGACCACGCAACTCCCGTCACTAGTAATGCGGGTATCCATGTTAGCATGAACTAGGTAATCAATAATGACCTTTCCCATATAAGGGTAGAGTGGTTGCGCATGTAAGGTGGGAGTAACGGTCGCAACCTAAACCAATCCGTTTTTGAAAACAACACACTCAATTGCCTTGGTACACCACTTCTTTATAAAGTGATTACCTAGCTCAACATCTCCCTCGGGCATTAGTGGCACCCGACGGGGTTTTCGAAAAGTCTTTGAAACTACTTTTGTCTCCAACACCATGCATACCCGTCCCATTTGCGTAGCAACTACTTTCATCCTATCTACTCCCACCTGCATAACCCTCATAGGAAGGTAGGGTCATGCAAAATGCAAGTATCAAAAAGGAAGTTGCGGAGGCAACCCATCAAAGTGGTTACCACCTCATCATGATTCCGATGCAACAATAATAAGGTGCTATATGAAATGCATAAAAAGGATTTCATAGACATGGTCAAAGGGCTGCTTGCGTGGCTCAGCAAAGTCTTCAACTCCTCTGGTCCATCTCCGAGTACTCCATCTATTACGTCAACTAATGTCGAAAGCAATCACAATAAACAACATAACAAGGAAAAAATAAAAGTGCTCTAAAAATATTAAGTTGACTTTTCTAGGACTTCTTGGGTTATATGAAAAATAACCAGAGTGGTATCACTGGAATTGGATTGGTGAATATTTCTGAACATTTCAATCTGATGGAATCACGGGATTAATGGATTTGCAAGAAGTGTACATAAACATTATTTTGCAAAATGAGCAAAGGCACTCATTGCACTAGGAATGATTTTAGAAGCATCTAGTAGTTGGTTTTACTGGATTTGGATTTCAAATGAATTTTCTATGAATTTACAAAGTGGGCTATATATGGAGAAATGGACAGTTATTTCATGTGGCATATAAAGTATTGGGAAAAAATTTCAAAAACTATGTTTTGAACTTATAAGTATATAAGAATTTGAATCATGGCATTTGGATCAATAATGGGCTCCCTGTGATTTTCTAAAGTTTATCACTGAAATGGAAAATGAGATTTCAAAAATATATTGTGAAGTAAATGTTTCTGGAAAAATGTGCAAATTGCACCATGTGATAGATCATGAATTTAGGAACTACGATAAATTTGAATCATAAAATTTGGACTTCATTTGAATATATTATGTATTTTGCAAATCTACAGAAAAAGAAAAGGAAAAGCATTTAACAAAATGGGCTGGACCTGGGCGGCGGCAGTGCACACTGAGCGCCGAATAGTAAGTGGGTCGGCCCAGCGGCTCGGCTGCGCAGGCAGAGGAGCTGACGCCAAAGGCCCGTTCTGGGAGGTCGCCAGCCAGCGCGGAAAGCGGATTGGGCCAAAGCTGTCTCCACTTAAACAGATAGGCCTACCCACTGGGTCACTGACGCGCGGGGCCCAGCAGCAGGTCGTCTTCAACCTCCCACGTGGCGCGACGGGAAACAGAGAAGGCGAGGCCGAGCGGGCGCCGGCGCTCTCCCCGGCGGCACCGGCCACCTCCGGCGATGCCCAGCACACTGACGGATTCAGGAGAGCGTGCCGCACCCGTTGAGGTGCGCCACGCCGGCTGGGGCGGCCGGATGCGAGCGGTGCATTGCCCGCGGCAGACAGAGGAGACGGTGAGGTTGGGGCACGGTGTTTCGGCCACGAAGAAGAAGAAATGGAGTCCGCGAAAGGCCCGTGGGTAGATGGGTGATGCTCTGGTGCAGGTAGTAGGGGGAGTGGAGCTCCGGAGAGCTCAAATTTGAGCGGTGGCCGGTAGCAAGGTTTCCGGCCATGGAGGAGAATGGGGGCACTAGAGGAGGAATGGGTTGGACTGGGGAGCGTATGGGAGAGAGAGAAAGCCAAAGGAGTAGAGAGGGGGCTCGGGGGTGGCCTTAAGTAGAAAGGGGTGAGGTGCACCGTGGGCTTGTGCACCGGTGAGGTCGTAGCCGTTGCTGCAGGCCGCGGGAGGGCTCGGCTTCTGAAAGTGCAACTAATCCCTGGGTGGTTTTGGTAATTCTTAACAACATATAGCTCATTGAACTAATATTCTTTCAAGATGATCATTTCAGAAAGTTCAATGATTGGCATGGCATGGACTATAAATGTGGATCCCTCAAAATGCTAAGGACACATATTGGCTCAAGCTCAAGACTCTACATTTTCATTTTAGTGATCAAAGATCAGATTGAGTCCATAGGAAAATCCAATACTATTAAAAGGGGATGAGGTGTTGCTTAATGGCTTGCTTGCTCAAAATGCTTTGTGATATGCTCTAAAATCCCTCAACCACTTTCTCATATCCACATATGTCCCAAACCAAAAGTCAAACTCGGCCCCACCGATTTGATCTATACGGCGCCACCGAGTTCACTTGACATAGCCATTGCAAGAAACCCTAATCAGTTCGGTCTCACTGATAGGGATCTCGCTCTCACCGAGAAGGGATTGCAAACTCTCTGTTTCCCTTCGTAACGTTTCAGTCTAACCGAGACGAGCGATAGGTCCCACCGAGTTCGCAATGCAAACTCTCCGTTTCCTTTTCGTACCGCTTTGGTCTCACCAAAATGAGCGATCGGTCCCACCGAGTTCGCAATGCAAACTTGCCTGACCAACTCTCTGTTTGCCTATTACAGAAATCTTTCTCACCGAGTTCATGTGATCGGTCCCACCGAGATTACGTTATGCCCTAACCCTAATGAAATCCATCCCACCGAGTTGACATGTTGGTCCCATGAAAAATCCTAACGTTCACATTTTGAACTAAATCGGTCTGACCGAGTTTGAGTATTCGGTCCCACCGAGTTTGGTAAATTGTGTGTAACGGTTAGATTTTGTGTGGAGGCTATATATACCCCTCTTCCCTTCCTCCATTCATGGAGAGAGCCATCAGAACGTGCCTACACTTCCAACATTCATTTTCTGAAAGAGAACCACCTACTCATGTGTTGAGACCAAGATATTCCAATCCAACCACAAGAATCTTGATCTCTAGCCTTCCCCGAGTGGCTTTCCACTCAAATAATCTTTCCACCATATCAAAATCTGTGAGAGAGTGTTGATTTTTGGGGAGACTATCATTTGAAGCACAAGAGCTAGGAGTTCATCATCAACATACCATCTAATTCCTTTTGGAGAGTGGTGTCTCCTAGATTGGTTAGGTGTCACTCGGGAGCCTCTGTCAATATTGTGGAGTCGAACCAAGGAGTTTGTAAGGGCAAGGAGACCGCCTACTTCATGAAGATCTACCCAAGTGAGGCAAGTCCTTCGTGGGCGATGGCCATGGTGGGATAGACAAGGTTGCTTCTTCGTGGACCCTTCGTGGGTGGAGCCCTTCCGTGGACTCGCGCAACCGTTACCCTTCGTGGGTTGAAGTCTCCATCAACGTGGATGTACGATAGCACCACCTACCGGAACCACGCCAAAAATCTCCGTGTCTACATTGCTTTTGCTCCCTCCAAACTCCTCCCCTTTACCTTCATATGCAATGATTTACATTCCGCTGTTATACTCTTAGACTTGTGTGTGTAGGTTGATTGCTTGACTTGTGTTAAGTTGCTAAAATCTGCCAAGACTTAAAATTGGGAAAATGCTAGATTTTTATTTGGTGAAGTAGTCTAATCACCCCCCTCTAGACATACTTTCAATCCTACACATGGTATCAGAGCTTTGGTCTCCATTTGCCTTGATTTCCATAGATTTGGTAATCATAGCCTTGGTTTCACAACCTAGGAGAGTATGGCGTCTAGCGAGGGAAATTACCACCATAGAAGTCCTTACTTTGATGGTACTAATATTGCTAGTTGGAAGCATAAGATGAAAATGCATATTCTTGGACAAAACCCCAACGTTTAGGCTATTGTGTGTATTGGCTTGCAAGGTGAACTCTTTGATGGGAGAGAACCGAATCATGAAGCTACCGCAGAAGAGTTGAAGATGCTGCAATACAATGCTCAAGCTTGCGATATCCTCTTCAACGGATTGTGCCCCGAAGAATTCAACAAGATCAGCCGTCTTGAGAATGCAAAGGAAAGTTGGGATACTTTGATTGATATGCACGAAGGAACCAACTCCGTCAAGGAATCCAAATTGGATGTGCTTCAAAGTTAGCTTGACAAGTTCAAAATGAAGGATGGTGAAGTTGTCGCTGAAATGTACTCTAGGCTTGCTCTCATCACAAATGATATTGCCGGCTTAGGAAGTGACGAGATGACCGACAGATTCATCATCAGGAAGATCCTAAGAGCCTTGGATGGAAAATATGATACCGTGTGCACATTGATCCAAATGATGCCCAATTACAAAGATCTCAAGCCAACCGAGGTCATTGGTAGAATTTTTGCTCATGAGATGTCACTCAAGGATAAAGAAGAGCTTCACAACAAGTCAAGTGGTGCTTACAAAGCCTCATGTGATGCTCCTACATCATCAAGTGAGATAAAAGCCTTCAATTAGGAATTGAGCCTAATGGTGAAGAACTTCAACAAGTTCTACAAGAGTAGAAGCAAGGAAAGAAGTTCCAAGTCAAGGTCCTACAGTGACAAAAGATCTTCTAGTCGTGAGCGTATTTGCTACAATTGTGGAAGACCCGGACACTACTCCAATGAGTGTACGGCTCCCTACAAAAGAAGAGAAGACTCACCTAAAAGGAGTAGTAGAAAAGAATAATCACCTCCAAGAGAGAGAAGGAGTAGAGATGATCGTTATGAACGAAGAACCTCCCACAGAAGCAAGGATTCGGAAAGGAAGGACAAGTCATCAAGGAGCTACACAAAATGAAGACATCAAACTCACGTTGGTGAATGGGTATCCGGCTCGGATTCCGACCACTACTCCGAGAGAAGTTATCACTCCGACTCAGAATATACTCAAGATGAAGGTGTTGCCGGTCTAGCACTTGTGTCAACCAACTCCTATTACATATTTAACTCACCAAATGAAGTAATTGGAAGATGCTTCATGGCTAAAGGCCCAAAGGTATCACACCCCGAGTATTTTGATTTCAATAGTGATGAAGATAACTTGCTAGGTGATGATGATTTACTTGTTGACAACTCTAGGGATGAAAACTATGATGAACTTGCTATTAATCATGCTAATCAAGATAAAATGAATGACGATGATAAGAAGGAGATTGAGTGTCTAACTAAAGAACTAAACACTCTTAACTTAGCTCATGAAACTACCTTAGAAGATCATCGAGAGCTTTTAAAGGCTCATGAGAAGCTACGCTTTGAAAAGCTCAATCTAGAGCAGGCGCATGGGCTCTTAAAAGCAATCAATGATGATCTTCATAAGAAAAGTTCTTCTTACATTGCCAAGCGTTTACTCTTGTCTAATTACATGCCACAAGTAAAATCTAGCAACAAGAGCAAGAAAGATTCTTCTTCTAGTAGTAACAATAATCATGTTAAATCCAATGATGTTGCTTCTAGTAGTTCTATTGATTCCACTATTGATTCTCTTAGGCAAGTTACACTTGAGCAAGAAAATAGCTTATTGAAGGGAATTATAGAGAAAGGTGTTTACAAGAGCCTTGCCGGAAGTAAGCAATTCGAGGAAATTGTAAGCAAGCAAGGAAGGCACGGAAGAATCAAGGTGTTGGTTTTGAAGGAAAGTTCAATGCCAATGGAGTTCAGTGGGAAGAAGATCAATACCCCAAGACGAAGTTTGTTCCTCAACAAGAGAAGTATGATCCTACTTCTTTCAAGGGGACACAAGTTCAAGATGATCTTCCACCACAAGACCACATGCAAAAAGGCAAGGACAAGCTTCAAGAGGAGATTGATGCATTTGAAGAAGCTCCCAAGGCCTTGGTTAAGTGGGTTCCCAGGACTACATCAAGTTCTACTTGACCAAGTACGACTACAACTCCAAGGATTCCTATCAAGATGATGTGGATCCCGAAGAAGAAGAACTAGAGAGTTCTTGAGGGTGACTCGGCCTACATACTTCACTCATATCATTTTGGCGAGAACAAGTGCAAACAACTTCCACATCTTGCACTAGTTCAAGGAGTCACAAACCCTCTTGTTGGTAAGACAAGGGACAAGGTAAGCTAATGCTTTCATGGACATCATCTTGTGTGAACTTCACTCTATGTCTATGGATATCCTTGTTTGTTCCTTGTGGGACTAACGCGTGTAGGTATTGAAAGTGCAACTCACCCCAATGGATTGCTCCAAATGATCTACATCAACATTGAGCATCCACATCTTGAACATCTACATGAAGTCATCATCGACAAAACCCAAGGTTAGTTCATCCCTCTTAGGGGGAAATCACATCTAGGGGGAGCTTTACTCTAACTATTGAGCTAAAGCAACTCTAATGGTGTGAACACAACAATGCTTTATGTAAAAGTGGTAACCCCACTTTTGCTGCTTTGCCACATATTTCATTTGCCATTTTATTGTGTGAGCATGTTGATTGGATATTTTTTTTCTCATTCGAGGACATCCATTTGTTGCTTTGATTGTTTGGCTCTTCTTCTTTTGCCAAATGGATGGACAAAAATGCCTAAGCACTTCCTCTAGCTATCTATGCTTTTCTCGTCTCAAACCCTATTCATGCTACATCACAAAGTTTGATGAAGTCAGATTCGAAGCCTCTGGGTGAGGAGCACTCGGAGTCATCGATTCGTCATAGACTTAAACGTCCAAAACCTCTCTGTGCATTTCGGTCTGACTGATTCATCCTTTTTGGTCATACCGAGTTCACTGAGTTGATCTAAGTTTTCAATCTCGGTGCAACCGATTAGAACTATTCGGTCACACCGAGTTGCAGTAACCGCTTGTGATTCTGCATCTCGGTGCCACTGAGTTTTTCCCCTCAGTCACACCGACAGGGTCAGGATATATATACCGATGGGTCAAAATTTGAAAATTTCTCCAAAACCTTTCGCCCGCGCGTGTCCTGCCCTGCCGACTCGGGTCTCTGGATCGTCCTCTCGTCGCTAGCGACATGCCGCCACTGGTCTCCGTCGCCGTCAACGTAAATCTACACCGCTGTTGCCGCCGTAGCGAGCTCATCGCCGAACTAGGGTATGAGTTCGAACCTTTCTACAATCCTTACCTCTGATTCTTAGCACAAAGCAAATGCCATGATTCTGACCACGTATGAGATCATCCTATCCAATAAAAACTTCCTTTAGATTAGTTTTGGTTCGAAAATTTAGGGTTAGGTTTCCGCCGAACTCATCTCGGACCGACCGAGTTGTAGAAATCGGTCTCACGGATTTGGCTTAAGCCATTGCACTTGTAACTTTCGGTCTGACCGAAACTTGCAAATCGGTGTGACCGAGTTCAACTCTCAGTGAAACCCTAGCAATCTTGGAGTCACCAAACTGTGTCTCGGTCTGACCGATTTCACTAGTTTAGACACCAAAGTTGCTTCGGTCTCACCGAGTTTAACAAATCTATAGCTCCAAAATGCTTTCTGTGGAAAACTAAAACCATGTTTTTGACTCATTTGTTTTGCAAAACCTCTGCACTTTGTGATGCTCATCCACTCTATCTCATCTATAACTATTCACAGGGTCAGCTGTCAGTTTGCAGTGTCAGACATGTCAGATCAGAGTGATAGCTAGAACAAGTCTGAGGAGCATGTGAATCTGAGTGAGGGCACTAGTCCCTCTAGCAGTTATGATGAAGGCAGCAAAAGTACTCCTAGCAACCTGCCTAAGGCTGCTACTAGGCACAGGAGGAAGAGAAATTATGATTCTAAAGATGAAGATTATATTGCTGCTGAGGAGGAGGTCAGTTCCAAAAAGAAGGTAGTCAAGAAGGAATTTGGCACAGCTGCATCTACAAAGCCTGGACTGAACAAGAGGGCTCCTGCAAAGAGAGTGCCCATTGAACACAAGTCAAAAGAAGAGATGTTAGTTATTAAGCTGGATTTTGAAAAGGCTTTTGCTACAATTGAACACCAAGCAATCATTGGTATTTTTAGAGCAAGGGGATTTGGAGAAAAATGGATTTCATGGATGAAACTTATGTTTCCTCTGCTACCTCTGCTGTGATGCTAAATGGTGTACCTAGAAAAAAGTTTTATATTAGAAGAGGAGTAAGACAGGGAGATCCTTACTCTCCTTTAATATTTTTTCTGGCTGCTGATATGCTACAATCCATTTTAAACAAAGCCATGAGACTGAACCTTATAACACCTCCACTGCATGTAAATTCATGCCTAGATTTTCCAACAATACAGTATGCAGATGACACTAGTTATAATGCAAGCAAAGGCTAGGTAGTTGATATGCCTCAATGCTCTTTTGAATACTTTTGCATCAGCTACTGGGCTTAAGGTCAACTATGGGAAATCAATCATGGTACCTGTTAATATTGCTGAAGACAGAATTGATATTTCGCAAACACTCTGCAATGTGCTAGAGGGGAATTCCCTTTTACTTATCTGGGATTACCATTGGGCATATACAAACCAACTGTAGAACAGTGTCTTCCTCTGGTAAACAGGATTGCAAAGAGACTGGCTGGTATATGTACATTCATGACACAAGCAGGAATATTATTGCTGGTTAAATCAGTGCTTAGATCACTCTATGTATTCTTCATGTGCTGTTTAGACATTCCAATCACCATTAAGAAGCAGATAATTAAATACCTAATGCTTTGTCTCTGGAGAAGCCATGACATGGAGGATAGAAGACCAGCAATGGTGGCTTGGCACACAGACTGTAGACGTAAAAATCAAGGAGGACCGGGAGTCTTGGACATTTAAACTCATAACAAAACTCTACTCATGAAAAATCTACACATATTCTTCAACAGACATGATATACCTTGGGTCAACTTAATTTGGGAGACTTATCACAATGATGGAAAACTTCCAAGAGAAACTATGATAGGATCCTTTTGGTGGAAATCAAATCTGGCTCTTATTCATCAGTTCGAAGTAATTGCCAGATGCAATGTAGGAGATGGCTAATCTGCATTTTTTGGGATGATATGTGGCATCAATCAATACTCAAACACAAATTCCATTATCTGTACTCCTTTGCTAGAAACCCCCAAATGAATGTCCAAAATGTGGTTACCACTGAATAGCTGCAAGACCTGTTCTACTTACCACTAACAACAAAAGCATATGAAGAATATCTGGAAATGCACGATATGTGTATCTCTATAAGGCAATCTGAATATTTTGACTCTCTGGACACATGGAGCTACATATGGGGAAAGAGTTCCATTCCTCCATTAAAGCATATAATGTGTTGATTGGACACAAGCAAACCCCACCACATTTCAACTGGATTTGGAAGAGCTCACGTCAGCCCAAACATAAGGTTTTCTTCTGGATGCTGTTACATGACAGAGTGAACACAAGGAACTTGCTTAGGAGAGAGAGTTTTGAGTTAGAAGCATACAATTGTGCAGTAAGGAATTGTCAGCAGGAGGAAACATTGCATCATTTGTTCTGGGGATGCCCATTTGCTAGACAATGCTGGGATTTCATATGTCCAAGCAGAACTCCAAACTTATCAGTGCTAGAAGCATTTCAAGACCTCAAAGATAAGCTCCAGTACCCTTTCTTCATGGTGATCATTATTCTAGTATCATGGGCCATTTGGATAAATAGAAACAACAAGATCTTTGAAAATATAGCACCCACATTTCAAGGATGGAAATTCATCTTCATGGAGGAACTTAAATTACTTAGATACAGCATGAAGCAGAAGTTTGAGAGGCAGTTTACTGATTGGCTAGATGCTTTGATGTAATTTTATTTGTCTAGTTTCTTTATTTCTTCTCCCTTAGTTTTAGTAGTAGTTTTCTTAAATTTCTCTATTTTATTCTATCTTTTTTTCTTCTGTTTAGGGCTTATCTCAAGCCTTAAGACTCCTCTTGTTAGCTTCTATAAATAATAAAAATTGCAGTGGGGTTTTACCCTACTATTTTTTTTAAAGAGAGTGCCCATGTCAAAGGCCAGAGCCTCCACTCTTGAAACTTCCAAATCAACTGTTGGAGAGGTTCCTGGTGAGGGCAAGAAGAGAAAGGAAACGGTCAAGAAGTCCATGGCCAGAGTGATTGGAAAATCCTCAATGATGATTTAGTCGGATGAGGAGGAAGAAGAAGAGGATGCTGCACCAGCACCTAAAGTTCAACAGCTGATGGGGATGCCATCAAGTGTGGGGCTGCCCCTTCTAAGCCCATGACTGCCCCCAAAGCTTCTGCTCCAGGCCCCACCACTACAAAAAAAGACACTTCCATCATGATACAAGTTTGTCACAGTAGGTCACATTTTCTGTCATGCATGTACATCCATGACAAATTTATGACAGAATCAAGATAGTCATACATGTGCTATCGTATAAGTGTTCCATGACATTACCAAAATTATCATCACGGAAGTGTCCACTTCCATGACGATAAATCGCGCGTCATAGAAGTGCTTTCGTCAAGGGTGACCGACACGTGGCATCCACCGTAACGGGACGCCGTTAAGCTATCTGGTCCGGTTTTGGATCCGACAACTCGTTAACAGCCCGGACCAATGGCAATTGTCCACGTGTAAAATTCTCATTGGCCGGAGGAAACACGTGTGGGCTCAACGTTCGGACAAATGTCATCCACTCATTGGACAGGAGGCGCCTATGATACGTCGACACGTGGCACGGCCCAACACAGGCCCATTCCGGTGAAAAGGCTGGCCCGTTTGACTTGGTCAAAAGGTAACGGGCTGGCCCACGGAAAGCCTGTTAACGGCCTATTCGTATATAGCCCATTTACGGCCCGCTTACTACCAGCCCGTTACGGCCTATCGGAATTAAGCCGAGTAGCTTCATCTGGGCTGTCCAATATGATTCTAGCCCGTTGTAACTTCCGGTCCATGTATGGCCCATGATGTCTTTCGGCCCATATGAGGCCCTTTGTAACTCTTGGCCCATTAAAGGCCCGAGATGAAACTGGCCCATAATGAACAGAGTATCGCTTTATACCCATTAACGACCCATTATTCCGCCGGCCGTTTCCAGCCCGTGTTAACTTTCGGCCTTCTAACGGCCCATTCATTCTTCGGCTCATTTCTAGAATTCGGTTAGATACGGTACATTATGGCCTGTTCCGTTTGTGGGCCAAATACAGCCCGTGGTTACATTCGGCCCGTTTGTGGCCCGTAAACCCGTTGGGCTGTTTTCATAGCATTATCAAATACGACTGTTTAACGACCCGTTATGTTCCACAAATAGTACGGCCCATGGTTGGTAAAATGATTATATGGCCCGTAGAAGGCCAATGGATCCTACGGCCCGTAGAAGGCCCATGGATCATACGGCCCATAGAAGGCCCATGGATCATATGGCCCGTAAAAGGCCCATGGATCCTACGGCCCGTAGAAGGCCCACGGATCCTACGGCCCGTAGAAGGCCCACGGATCCTACGGCCCGCAGGAGGCCCATGGTTACAACAGTTTGTGTTGCCATGATTATTGTGGCCTAGTTACCAAAACTAGGTTATTGTGGCCACTAGAAAACGCGGAAAAAGAACTGCAGTGACTACAAGCAAACAACTAAACAAGAAAATAAGGAAATAAATAAGCAAGCAACTAACGCTATCCTATTACAGCTATTGCACATATTACGTCCACTGGGCATCAAAGTTCGCCACCAGTGCAAATATAGGGAACAAAGCGGCATATTACATACACTGGCCGTCAAAATTGGCCACCAGTGCAAATAAACGCAGCAGCAAAACAAGTCCATAACTGAAACATCTTCAGAAGAGCTCAAGAAACGTTATCCTGGGTATCCACCATGCTGGCAATAAGCTTAGCAAGCTTATTAGCTTTGTCCTGTTTGGCGCTAAAATCCTCCAATGCTTGCTGTTGCACCAGAAAGTATGCATCTGAATGCTCCAGGGACTTCTACAGTCCTTCCGCTTCTTGTCGCAGCATAGGTAATCGATGTATTTCATCTTATAGTTGAGACTCAAGAAATCGAACTGATTCAGACAGTGATTTTGAATAGCTTGTGCAAGCGGTAGTGGCCAGTAACTCGAAGAGTAAACCAAGACAGGACTTTGGGGTTGCCTCACTGTCTTCAAGATAGTTTTCCTTAGCTGTTTTATCAGCTTTGTTGGAGACCAACAAGGACGTCTCACGATCCTGAACCTTATCTGCATTACTTCGTTTATCACTGCTTAATAAGGCACTCTTCCCCAATATTCTTTCAGCATTCTAAAAGAAGAAACAAGCAGACACATAACAGGTTTAGCATGTACTAGTATATGAAACTCATTCCGGTGAACCAGTCCATTAGTAAGGTGGACAAGATTAAACTACCAAGTCTTCTATTGCCAAGTAGTACATTATAAAAGCATCAAACAAACATATATGTATGTCCTATGGTCACTGCATTGTCTTTCCAAATCAAAATTGAGACATGGTTAAAATCATACCAGTTCAAGAGAAAGCAGCACTGAAAGAATACAAAGCGTGGGAAACTAAACGGCACAACAAGATTTCAGATGGGTACCACGGGTCTACATGTACAACAATACTATTGGCCCTGTTATGATGCTAGTAATGTGCATGATATGAGAAGTCAACTGTATACACAATTGAAATTGAAATCAACAGAGCTATTTATAAGAGCAAACTTGTTAAAGAAACATGTGTAAACATACCTGTTGTGTCATTGGAGTTTCCATAGGATAGTTTAATTTAAAAATAAGTTTGTATGAGTAAATACGGTGATACAAGAGCAAAGCAGTATGCACGATAGCAATGGAATCTTAAATGAGAACAGTTGTTCTTCAGGTTTAAGCACTTGTTCTACATGAAAAGAGTACAATAAGACGCAAGCATATAGTACTTAAAATAAAATGAGCTCATAGACCTTACCACATTCTTGGTTCGGGACCACTAAAGAACAAGGCGTTCCCAATCATCGTCCAGTAAATGTGTCTCAGGAGAACGTAAGGGGATTTGATGAGTTTCTTTGCCAGTGAAGTACGTTTTCTTTAGGTAATTCTGATACTGTCACCAAGCATTCTTGAAGATAGCAGAGGTATTAGCACAGGTTACCTCATCCCGAGCTTCCAAATCGGTCCTTCTCTATAGAGAAAAATGGGAAAATTTGCTGTATTATAACCATGATGGAGGTAGAATGTATGGGACAAAGCAAAATAATTGCCATGAATAACATTACTTACACATAACTCCTGGACAAACACCTGCAACTGGCATTTTCCTTCATCTTCAGTATAATATTTCCATGATGGGAAGATACGCACATAGGATTTAACAACTTCAAATGCAATAGATGCTAAACTATGAATGGCTAGTTGTGCTTCCTCCACAGGAATAGGTGTACTAACTGGTGGAGTTGGGGTTCGTCGTGGTAGTACTAGCGCTTTGGGCACTGGAGCTGCCGTACTAAATGCTCTTGTTTGGGAGCTCTGTGGTGGAGATGGTGTTGTGTCAACAGGAACTGGGTTACTATCTACTGGGGTTGGGGTTAGATTTGGTGAAGCTGGTTCTCTGTCCATCGCAGTAGGGGTAAAATCTGCGGGAGTCTGGGTTATGTGTGGTAGGGCTGGTTCTCGTGCATGTACAACCGGGGTGCTATCTCCACCAAGAGGTAGCACTGTTTTATTTCAAGACCGTGTTTTTACCACTAGATACCGCTATCACCCGCTCCAATTCAAATGGCTGACAAATAGGAAACATAATTGAATGTACAAACATTGTATGATAGACAGATGCAGTAGATAGTGTGGAAAAAATAGGGCATTAAATAATTCACATGTATATTGTTTAACTAAAACGGATAGCCTGACATAATTTCACATACATGATGTCTATCTAAACTGGATAGCATAGCATAAGATAATTCAAAGATATGATGACTAACTAAACAGGATTGCATGACATAACTCACATACATGTTATCTAAGTAACCAGAATCGCATGATTTAATTCACATATGTGATTTATATGCTAAGCGGAGGGTATTCACATATATGATGTCTGAACTAAGAACATGGTGTTGAATATTGTGTATATGATGTCTAAACTATGCAATGCAAGACACCATATGCATGATATGAGCAGTAGAACCGTGCCAAGGTAGAGCATACACCTCGGTGCGGGAATAGAACTGGTCATCTGTCCCAGAATCCATCTCTGAGGAGCTATCGGGACCCAGCAAGAGATCTGCTTCGACAGGTAGCATTGTCTGCTCTGAAGGCCTTGTTTTCACTCCAGATTTTTCCATCACGCACTCAAATGGCTGATTCACAGGAAGAGTAGTTTAATGTACAGACAGTGTCGACAAATGGAAATTTAATGAAGAAAAGGATGGGCTAGATATCATTAAAATATATGATGCCTGGTTAAATAGGATGGCATTGCATAAGTCCCATATATGATATTGAAACTAAACATGTGGCATTACAGAACATGTCTAAACTAAGCAGATGACATATATGATGTCGAAAGTAGGCACTGCAAGGCAACATATGCATGATATGACTAACATCATCATGCCAAGTTAGAGCAAACACCTTGGGGGTAAATAGGAGTGGTCAGTTGTGTCTGAATCCGCCTCAGAATAGATATCTTCCTCTGGTTTACAATCTGGAGACGGGGGAGGGTTTGCCATTGAACCTACCATGGAGCGATGTCTGCATGAGATTGTATTGTCGTGCAAAACTCTTCTCTTTTTCTCTACATGTTCAGCATGACTGTGTACAATATGTAACATGCATACAAAAAATATAGTGAGATTATGTAAGGAGAGCATGCAGAAACCTAGAGTAATGGTAACAATCAGTGGATGGATGCAAAAATAATGATAGCAGGCTGATGATTGCTTTAATTTAATAAAAAAATAGATGATGATTGCTTTACTATTTGTTTCCCACCCAAGATGAACAACATAGGCATACCCTAGGTGAACCAGATATTAGACAAAGATACTATCCATTGCTGCCACGATATGTGCCCCACAACTAATTTAGAACTCAAGTTTGAACATCAATTTGGACCTGACTTGGAGTCTAAGATGTGAACAGGACAATAAAGTAGCAGGTAATATTAAGCAATGCATAACATAAGCAGAAACAAAAGAGTGCGACCTCTCTTGTGGACCCGTGTACTCCTTAGGTTCATTTGCTGAGTCGATGATTGTGCTGCCATTGCGGTAGGTGCCAGCGGCAGGGAAGGAGATCTGAGGCGGCGAAAGATGGTCAGGACTTGTGATGTCTGGTTTGGTGGATGCTTCTGTCGATGGAGGAGCTCAGGTGAGGTGGACGACGTCGCGGCAGGAGCAGGACAAACCACACAAAGTTTTCGTCGACACCTACCTGTAACTGAAGTAATTCTGTAAGGGCTCATTTGGCTTGCATGATTCTAAAAGCACAGGGATAGGAGGAAAAACACCGGAATAGGATACAAATGCACATGGGAAACAAAGCATTTGTGAAAACAGGATTTCTGTCAACTTGGGCGTTTGGTTCACTGGAAAAGGGGGAGCAGAGGAATGCAAAGAAACATGGCCAAAATAAAGTGAAACCATATGAAAGTGTGTACAGTTAGAATGTTATTCTGCCACTAATGCACTTGGTCTTTTTTTCATGCATAGGATTTTGAAAAGTAGGTCCAGGTGGATGTTTTGCTCCATTCCTTTCAACAAAATGCATGAATAATTGAATAGTAGAGTGCCATAGGAAAATTTCCTATTGCTATGTTTTTCCGTTGAACCACAATAGCCCTAATGAATCGACATGAATGTAGACTAATAAGTGATGCGACAAGTGTACAACCTCTTTGTCGTAGCCGTGTCGACCTCAGCATCGTTGGGTTTGTCGCTGAAGAATTTGAGGCATAGGTGGCTGTCGGAGGTGTGGAGGAAGATCTGGGGAATCTTTAGACGTCGTCCAGGGCACTGCTCTGTTGTGATGGATCGTTCTGTCCTTGGAGCAGCTCCGGTGAGCCGTAAGACGTCAAGGCTGAAGCAGCACAAGACATACATCGTTAATCTAAAGTGGGATTCTAACAACATCTCCAATAGATGATCTAAACTGCATTACCAAAAAGTTATAGACGTAAAATTTACATCACCAAAAACCACCTGACTACAACAAAAGAGGTAAAAACTGTTGACTCTAAACTTAACCGTCGAAGGTGAAATTTACTGTGGAATCTGAATGTTACTGTCGAAACTAAACGCAATGGTACTAGAGAGGCACTTCACATGAGATAGTTTAGGGTGGGCCTGCAGTTCATCTTCAACCTGCACCCCCTGAGCCGCCAGCCACCATCGGCCGAACCCCGCGCCGCCTCACCGCCCCGAAAGAACTCCCCACTGCCGCCTCGCCGCCCTGAAACAACTCCCCACCGCCGGTCCGCCCCCGCTTCACCGCGCCGACACAACTCGCCTCCGCCAGTCCGCCGCCGCCCTGAAACAACTCCCCACCATCGGTCCGCCGCCGCCCCGGCCAGCGCTCTAGCGCCCCCCCCCCCCCCCCCCCGCGCCAAGCTTTTTCTCCGGCAATCCCCACGCCACCGCCCCACCACCACGCCCCCACCGCCGGCGAGCAGCACCCCACCCAGAACCCTAAGATAGATAGTGGGGTACCTCTCCGGCGAGCCCCCCTCCCCGCTGCGGGTGGTTCTTCCTTAACTCCAGCGAGACCCACCACCCCCTGAAAATCGACAGACCCAAAAGTCGATTCAGTCGACTGAAGTGTAGCCAAATCGGAGCAAAGCAGCATCACGAGCGAGGGGAGAGCAGCAGCGCAAGCGATAGCCGGAGCAGCAGCAGAAGCGCGAGCGAGCGAGAGCAGCAGCAGCTAGGCGAGCGAGCGAGGGAGCGAGAGCCGGAGCAGCAACGCGAGCGACCGAGCGACAGCCGGAGCAGCAGCAGATCCGGCTGGTATGGACGCCGCTGCAGAAGGGGCCTCGCACAGGGGAGTGCCGCCGTGGAGATGTCGCCCGCGGCGCCGGCTTCCAGGTAGCCGCTCCATAGGGGTGCGGGATGGAGCACCATCGGCGCCGGGAGGTCGAGTTAAGGAGAAGGTGCGATGCGATGAGTGTACAACCTATTTGGTGGCGCCGAGTAGGCCTTGGCTTCATCCGAGGAGTCGGTGAGGATGCTGCGGTTCCGCTGGAGCAGGTTAAGGCGGCGTTGTGGGGATGGAGCAGCCGTAGTAGACGAGGCAATCGTCGGAGCAGCTCGTTGGAGGTGGAGGACAGGGCGGCTGAACCGGTGGGACGACGGGATGGACGACAGATCCTCATCCGGGGAGGCGGATGAGGGATGTCGAGCTGTTGCGATGGACGACGTCGTCGGGGAAGAGGCTCCGGTTGGGCAGCGGTGTGGGGGCGGACGGAGGAAGGTGGGGTTTCGTGGCTGGAGCGGAGAGGTTATGGCGGCCAGATTTCGAATGGCGAAAAGGAGGCGATGGGAGGGGGAACCATGACTTAGGGACACGCTTGTCCAAAATGTAGGGTGTGTTACAAAAGTACCCCCACCGATGTGAACTAATGGCCCTTTCGGCTCAGGGTTAGAAGGGGGATTTCGCGTGTCGGGATTTGGCAGCTGGAGGGAGTTTTCGCGCGCGTTGTAATTTCGGGATAGCAAGGTGCGGGTTGTGAAGGCGCCAGTTTTGGGAGCACGATATCCGAATTTTCGGGATATACCAAGGCGCGGGTTGAATTTTAGGGACAAGCCTAACGTGTAATATTGTACTTGTACGTACCGCACTTCCCTCAATGAAAGAAAAACTATTCGCACCACACAAAGGGAGAGTCTTGTCCCGTTTTACTATACAAATGCTATTCAAAGCTACACAAAGACAGAGTATGAATCCATGTTATGTCCAATTAAATTTTTTCGCTGGCTGTATAATGCATGAAACCTACTCACATTTTAGTGCATTCCAAATGTTTATACTACCGTTGCAATTCGAACTGAATTTGAATTCGTTTCTCTATTTCAATAAGAATCTACAATCCTGATTGTTGCCAACTTCAACCATCATTCATGTATTACCTTAACAACACACCACATGATTACTATAGAGATAGAACTATGTGTACTATATGAACTCGAATTCAATCTTTTGACTACACTTGATGTTGATTCCAAATAAAGTACATTTGATGTACTAACTATACTAGTATAATGCCCGTGCGTTGCCATGGGCTTTTAAAATATTTTGCTGAAGTTATATAAACATAACACAAATTAAATTTCACATGTAGAGAAAAGATAGCATGGGCATAATTGGGTAATAATTGAAGTCCACTTCACTTGCAATGTAAATTGATTAAAAAACAATTTAACGATGTATGCATATAGAGCGATTATCTAACTAAAAATATGTTACAAATTAAAATTTACTTGATGCACTTAAGAAATTATCTCACAATCAAGAATGTTGTCTATCCAGTTTTTTTAGCTTACCTGCCTAGCCTTATTCTGACCTCAGCCACTCTCTCACCACAACCAGCCCTCTCACTCTTTCACTCCACGCGCCCCTCACTCTATGTGTTCCTGTGCCGACAAAGCTGACAATATGTAGACGATGAAAATGACTGTCATGAACTACATTATTCCTCATCTCTTCACCCAAATAGATCTTTCTAACATAGTTCCACCAATTTCTCTATTTTCCGTGATTGTTCGGGATGGATGGTGCAAACAAAATGCTGTAACATGATGTGTCGGCTATCCCTCTAAACACCACCACCATCTCCGCCACCTGAGATATCCTGTACCCCACCTTCAAATCCGTTAATCCCCTGCCCCTTCTCATCCAACGATGACCCGCCTCTAATTCTTCGTTTTCCTCCCGTAGCCGCAGATTTTTTATTCGACCACTTCGTCTCCCTGCCTAAGCACCTGCCACCGCCACCCTACAGCCGGCGAGTGTTGCCACACGTCGCCACTTGCTCAAGTCACCACCTCTGTCAACGCTGACGCCAGTCGTTCCTCTAAAACCTACCATCATTTTGGTGCCCACGACCTCCCGCACCCCGCACTCGAGACCGCTAACCCCTTGCCTCTCCTCCGCCGCCAACACCCGCGGCTACTACTACTCTTCTTCCTCCCTCTGCATACCTTTTTCTCCGTCCAGTCTATTGACCCGCCCACCTCTACCTACGAAACCACTTGCCACCACCATCAACAGTCAGCAAATGTTGTCACACACTACCTCCCTCTACCTGAGTTGCCGCCCAACCCTCTAAATAGTGCCACAATCTCTAGCGCTCACGACCTTCTGCACCACAATAATCAATGGTTGGCCATATATGAAGAAAAAAGAAGGATCAAGATGGTTCTCTAAAGAAGTCATACCATCTCTTGTCACACATCATGTTCATAGATCCTAGGCATACTCTCTTCTCTCAACTTCATGATCATCTTTTTGGACTACAAAATCTAACACTCATGTTCTGAATAATCAGTTGAATAAATTAATTTCAAGACATGTCATGGATGAATTATTTGGGTGCCATACTTAAAAATAATAACCATTTATGCCTGGGAGATATTTGGTAGGTTACACCGAATGTCATGTAGAAGCGATGCCCAATTTGAATGGATGCATCGTCTTTTGAGTCCGATAAATATCATTGGCATGCAAACTTGAGATATTTTTCCATCACCTGCGTTAAGTATGGCGCTTCTCCGCCGCAAGAAAGAGGTAGGCTTCAGAATCAGATCAATAAAAATAAGTGGGATCCGGGATTTCTGGATTCAATGTATTCCCTTGTGTTGCTACGGGCCTTTTAACTTTTTTTTCTGATGACTTTTTGTATTGTTGTATAAGACTTGGTGACTTTTTTACCCCTTCCAACGACGTCGTTGGGACCCTTCTTGATGGATTCATTTGAACTTCAACATAATTCATCTCCATCGCTATCGTAATCTATAAAAAAGAATATATATATATATATATATGTATATATAGAGAGAGAGAGAGAGAAATACACCTTTTGTATTATTGTGTGTAGTTTATATACAAAGAAGAACCATAATTTGTATACATCTCTTCTGATTTTGTAAAGTTTGATGAGTTTTCAGTCTGGTCAATCATAATTACGTTAGTGACTTTGTCGGTCAACAGTAGCATCATCCGCAACCATTGACTTTTATCTCTGATGTACAAAAGTGAACATATACATATCTTAAAAAAGCTCATATATAATACTCCCTCCGTCCCAAAATTCTGTATCTAGACAAATCTAAGACAAGAATTTTGGGACGGAAGGAGTATATATTTATTCGTCAGCTGCTACATGCAAGCAGGTGACCGCCTTTAGTAGGGTGAGTCGCATCCCAATTTTAATAATATGTAGACTCATCTGTAAATCACTTGTTAGTAATTATTCTCAAGAAATAACTTGTTAGGGTTTGCGATATTTTTTACTATATAAAGAAGTATGTGACATTTCTCATAGCTAACCATCGTTTTTTCCAAAAAAAGTAATCACCTTTTATTCTTATCTTAAAAATGCAATTCACCATCTTACTCTCTCGCCACATGATATAGTGCTGACACTCACATCTCGTCTCCCGGCTTGCTATCCCCGCCGCGGCTTCTTACAGCCCCCCCCTCTACACCACGACATTCAGCCCACACCTTACTCTCACAGTCATCCCACTGCCCCCGCCCCCCTTCTCTCTTCCTCCACGGCGTCCCAAGCCAATTCCTGGTGCCAAGGTGTGCACACCATCGTGGTCGAGGGCGACCATCATGACGATGCAACCTGCTGCTCACCGTAGCTCCGCACCTTCTTGAAGTACAGCGGCCACAATCATGTCCCAAGCTTATGTGTCCATCCTTTTATCTAGAGTATATTATCACTGCTGAAATCATAATTCAAGATATGGTACAAACTTCAGTATCAATACATCATAATAAACCAAATGCATCGGGGATCTGGGTGTACTATCCTAACAGAGGCATTGTTTCGCTACGAAGCCTGAATATTTTCTCTACCACATTCGATTTTGCTGCAACGCATAACCGATTTTGTTACCTTGAAAATTCAGTATTGTACAAGCTACCTGCCACCGGTGAACTCAAAGTGGATGCTTAAAAAAGGGCTCTGATAACTTCCACATTATAAGAAATATCAGGATGGATACATTGGCAAAAGCATGTGCAGATTTGCAGGTTATATCTTCTATGTGCAAAAGAATAGATAGACAACACAATTAAGCAAATAATTAATTAACAATTTGAACTATTTTTATGGATAGTTTAAGAAGGTTACCTTCAGCTCAGATAAACCAAAATATATGGACAAAGGTAATAATCCAAGGAGTAGTGGAGCAAGGAGATCTGAGAACATCCACACAATATTTTCTCAATCAATCGATCAGCTCAATTTGTCCATACTCATGGAATAATTCCTCTCATTCAATGGTATATACAGTCCATTGGAAACTTCAAGCAAATGACCATGCTCCATACAACTCAAGATTTAGCCTTTTTGATTTCTCGGGCAACCAGCCAACATATAATTTTTGCCTTCCAAAGTGAATATATATAATGGAACCGCTGAAAAAATATGAAAGAAATAGATTGTAACACACAGATGAATGCAACAAAAAAATCTATTGTGTATTTAGGATTTAGAGGACCATTTAGGAATAATAATAGAGGAATGGCTGATTGTAAAAGAGCTATGAAGGAAACATCACAAGCACCATACTGAATAATTCCACTCACGAGCTTTTCCTTGCAGAATCACAACTTCATAAGACATCCTTAAAAATCAGCCATCAGTAAATAGCTTGTTGAATCCAGACATGGTATGCAAACATTTCACTACATCTGGTTCCATATTCTGTATAGAAATCAAGTAGACATGGAAGTATACTCATATATCGCTGAATCTTGTAAAACATTTAAAAGGTAATCAGACACATTTTAACAACACTCTCTCGGCTCTTAAATAAGTGATATTTTTACTTGCCGAGTTTGCAAGGTACAAATTAAATCATAAATTATAGTAAAAACATAATGCACAGGTTTGATAATAACTAATCGATGAGCAGAACTTGCTTAACACATGAATAATCCATGACTATAAAAGAAGCTCATTGTACTCGGCCACTCATCTATTGTGTGCACTGTTTTTCCGTCTTTATTGATCATAGCAAGATGCTTCCTGATCAAATAGATGAATGATTTAAAGAGAGCGAATGTAAAGTGGTAGGATATTTGGCATGCATCATCGACTTGAGAAAACGAGAACAAGGAATTCACCTTGATAATTTTGGGTAAACAAATTAATCTGGCTATTGCCGTACATGGATAATTAGATTCTCTGCAGATTCACAAAACAATCATTTGTGACTGTTATGCAGTTGTGCAGATGTATGCACGCTATTCATATATAAGTGCCTGCATGAAACAAGAATAAAATCAGAGTCCGTAACTAAGTTCCTGAAAAAGAGCATTTGCACACAAATTGATAATATCAAGGGAAGAACAGGAAGCGAAGGGAGTCAGATGGGTTACATATCCAGTGGGAGCAGTAGTAGATGCTTGGCGGCTTGTTGGATAGGATGGTGATAGTGGGGGGGGGGGATGCTCCCCATCAGGTCGACAAGCCGGAGGTTGTCCCAGCAGGACCCCTTGTCGGATAGCGCCTGGGTGAACCTGTTGCCGGCTATGCTCAGGTACTGGACAGACAGTAGCGCCAACAGGAACGGCCCGACGAAGGGCTTCCGTGACACGTCCATATGCTCCAGCAGGTAGAAGGAGAGCCAGTGAACTTGTTCTGGCTCAGCACCACCGACGCCACTTTCCTCCCAAGACGCCCGAGCTATGATGTCATTACTCCTATCGTCTCTTACATAATTAACGTGTTTCCTATGTAATCATGGTACCGAGACACACATGAGTAATCTGCATGTATAGTTCTCTAATAATTAATCGTACATTCTGATTTCCAACTAATCCAATGTGCTAGTGCATCAGGCTCAACCAACCTTAATGCTAGGTTGAGCGGCATTCTAATTTCTAACTAATCTGATGGAATCCTCCTATGAGACATCCTCTCTGCTTCCCACCTTCCAGCGGCTCGATGATGGTGATGAAGGACTATAGATAAAAATTTAACGACCCTTACTCTGTACACATTTGAATCTATTTTCAGATGAAAAACACTGAACTATGATAAAATAAACAATAATCAACGACCCTGGCTGGGGAATAATATCAGTCCTTCCTTGTACTAAACAAGGTATTGAGGGAAAATAAATCTAAGAACAGAATGTACAGATTGGCAGAAGCTAAACATCGAATGCTCTATTAGCAAGTCTAAATAATTTTGAGAAGTATTACCAAAGAGATGACTCTCCAGGCTGCCGAAGGGCATGTACTCGTACAACAGCAGCCGCTTGTCCCCTGCGCGCAGAAGCCGATCAGGCTGACGAAGTTAGGGTGGCTGAGCACCGCCAGTATCAGCACCTCCACCAGGAACTCCTTCCTCCCCTGCACGCTCTCTCGGGCCTGCTGCTTCACCGCCACCATTTGTGCATCGGAAGCGCCCTGCAAGAAGAAGAAGAATCACATTGTGCTGATGATATAATACATATATCATATATAGTCCAGACCAAAGAATGATCAGAAAATCAACATGGTAGTTGGATGTGTCAAACATCTGCGACAAAAGTGATTAAGAAATGTACTGTGTGAACTAAGGAAGCAGCATCGAGGACGACACGCAAGGAAATATGCTTGTCACTTGTCAGTACATTCCCCTAATCTCACCAAATGCGCATACACTTTTATTGCTTTGAAGAATATAAAGATAGCAAATGAAGAAATCAGTTGCTGCCTGCCCGACTCAGGTTTGCAACATACAAATGATATACACAGACCATGAATGTATTATAACTTTAGAAGAATATACATTAATCTTTCACAAGTATAGCGAAACTTATCATGGGACGGAGGGAGAACTATAGTTTAGCACATTTTTCTATCACAAGTATAGTTGTTGAATAATGACGAGCAATCTGAAATCATCCACTTACAAAGAAAGAGGGAAGACATAACACGGGCTTGTTAGCTCACACATACAAAGTTGAGTCAGTGATTAACTGGATTGCCAAAAAGAACATAGGGGAGACCATCATATCCATGTGTGGTGTAGTCAGCTCCACCCTTTCTCATCACTATATTTGTTCATGTTCTCTGCTGGTTGGTTTTCTCAGAATCTGCCGGGGCAGAGGAAGCTCTGTTCAACTCCTGCTCAACAAAGAACCTTTGTGAGGCCAAACAACCAAAAATCCTTGTTCATACAAACATAAAAATGATGAACTATCCAATAATTTCTTCGTGATCATGCAATAAGCTGTGCCTTCCAAAACTTTCATATGGCTGCGGTAGATTCGGCTCACATGAAACATAAATAAAATAATATGTATATAATGATTTTACCTTATAATAGATGTTTTAGAAACTCATAATATATATTTGATAGCTCCACTCCAAAAGTATAAAATTCCTCACATTGAATACCTATAAACAAAGGTGAAATAAGGATCTCTTTTGGACCTATCAATGAAAAGAGGAAAGGTTATGTCAGCGACCAATCGGAACCGTCGAAAGTTCAGCACATCCGTCTTTTAGCAAATGTACATGCAAAGCAATTCTTTCTCGGAGTGAACTCTGAACTATTCTGTGCCACATGTAAATAAATCATCAAATTACAGTAGGGAGACATGGTTTTTACATGTGTGGTTGGTGACCCTATAAGAATCAGCAGAAAGAAATCGAGTCAACAGAGATACTTTTGTAAGGGCCTGAGAGGTTATATAATGAATAGAAGATTCATGGAAAGATGTTACTTACATGATACATGTAGCTAGAGAATCACAGTGCCCTCAATTGAAGTTTTATGTTCTCCCCATTAGTGATCGCACTGAATCAAAAAGCAAAATGTCAGACAAACAGATTACCTGGAGTGAAGGCATCAGGTAAACAAATTATCTGAATCAAGCTCACTAAAAACAGAATCAAAAAGCTAAATGCCAAACAGATTGAGTACTTTGCCTGGTATACATACTTGTCCCACCTTGCATCAACCCCATGCATGGTGGTGGCATCAACAGCGTCATGAGCTCCTGCTGCCCTTGCGTCGATAGAAAGGTTGTCATCGTCGGCGCCACGCGCCTCCGAACCAAGGATCCATTTGGCATGGAGGAGAGCGCCATCAGATTGATGCGTCCATCCCCAAACAACGAGCCAAGATAAAGAATATTATGACTGGGACTTGTGTGTCCCCACTTTGTGTCTGCAACCACTTCCTTTCTATAGCTCCAAATCAGGGGAGCATCTCTTCGTTCCCAGCGATACGGTCTATGCAGGTGCCGGCGGCGGCGGCGACGCCCCACCACAAAAGATTGTCTTCGAGCCGCGAGTTGCCGCATCCAACCCCAAGGACCTGCAGTTGGTAGATATTTATTGGGGAAAAACGACCAATAAAGCATGACTGAAGTTTAAACTTTGCATAACTAAAAAGTAATCAATGTATCAAAGGATTTGATCTATGGGCATTTTCCTTTTTCCCAAGTAACAATGTCAAACTTTTCAGGGGAAGGGTATATACAATATTTACTAAACTGAATGCTTTCCACGTGTTTTTAAATCAATGGATCCTCCTACAAATTCTTTAAAGAGTATAACTGGAAAACCATTGCGTGGGCAGCTGCTTTTCCCTCTCCTAAAGCATCGACTCTACAAATATAACACATTTTGTCACCGAAAACTCATGAATCATAAGGTACAGGGGTGGAGCACGCGACGCAACAGAGCAGAAGAGAATGTTGTACCTGAAACTTAAAGGCCACATTAAGGTTCGTGGGATTCTTGTCCGAGTGAAACAAATTGGTCTGTACAAACTGAAATATAGCCAGCGCAGCTATATCAGAACCCATGAGGCCATGAGCACACATATAGTCAGAAGCACAGCTAAATCACGTACCTTGTGAGCATACACCATTCCCTCTAGCCACTTGGTCGGGTACCACGGGGTTCACCTTGAGACTCCTCGTTGATGACCTTCATCCCTTCTACAAAATTAAGCACAAAAAAAACAAATTGAGTTGACCTTGCAAGACTATTGAGAGGGATTTAGGTCCTTATGAAGTACAGAGTATAGTATGGAAAAGGGGTTCTCTCCTAAAGAAAATAATGCAGCCTCCATCCAGAAACAAATGGCGAATTAAGCACCCTCCAGTTCAATTTCACTCTCATCTAAATTCTATTTTCATGAGAAATTAATCAATTACCTAGGGTTAGTCCAGTTCATCCAAAACAGTGGAGCTCCAAGGAAGAAAGAAGAACGGTTGATCTAAAATAGGGAAGAAACAGGGCTATCACCTTCAAGATTAGTTCTGTATCAAAGCAAGAGCTCACAATTAGTTCTGGGAATTTTGAGTGATGAAGATAAGAAATGCAGTACCGGTACTCTTGCTCCCCTTGCTCTGAGAAGGTTTACATACCTCAAAGTGCCCAACACCTGCCGCTGGCTAAAATAGTGTGCATAAAAAGATTAAGAATATAAGCTACATTCAGATTAGGCTAGATAAGGAGCTATGCGCTTGTACACATCAAGCCTATATCGTTATTTTCATACACCAAGGCAATTCGAATGCATTAGATTAGTCCAATGTGGCTGACGAACTACTGTTAGGAAGAGAATGAACGGAGTTACAACCAGTTAGGATCTGCACAAGTATGAAATATAGTGACCACACCTACGAAGGAGACTTAGGGAAGTAGTTACCTGCAGCTGCATGCGATGGGGTGCCGTGCTTGAACGCTTTGTTGTGCCTCCACCATGTAGTTTCTCCGGTCCACATCCCTATCCCCTCCGCTGCCGCCTCCACCCCTATCCCCTTCTGGAAGCATGGATCTAAGCGCCTAGAGAGGCGGTGGCGCACGACCGGATCACAGGATACATGGAGGGGGAGGTCACTGCTGGCGAGGCGCCGACCGATGGGAATCGTGGGGCGGAGTCATCACCGGGGTGCAGCGTCGTTGGTTGAGGCCGCACTGGGGAAGAAGAGGCACTTGAGGCCACCGCCCAGCCGAGGTAGGAGGCGCCAGACGGGAAGAGGTGCGATGCTAGGGATTGGGGAGGGGGTAGGTCAGCGTGCGGCGTCTGCCGTCATCGGCGGCGGCTCCTCCACGGGATAGGCGGCGTCTCCCGTCATCGGCGGCGGCTCCTCAATGGGATCGGCGGCGGCTCTCGTAGTAGCGCAGGGATCGACGGCGGCTTGATGTGCGAGGGCGGCGACGAAGGATGCGAGTGCGAGGGCGGCGACCAAGGGATCTCGTGCGAGTCGTTCTCGCTCGAGGGCATGTGACGTCGCTCGTACGTGCGGGTTTTTTTTGGCTGGTTAATTTTCGTAGGTTTTTTTATCGCTGGTTAATCGTCGTAGATTTTTTCTTCGACGCTTGTCTTGGGCGCGATTGGCTGTTACGACCTGAAGAGCGCGAGGCTGGTGGAGGACTCGGTACGTGGTTTTTTCGGTTCGTGGCGGGTCAGCCTGAGGTGGGAGTAGGTACCAAAAAAACCGGGTGAGGTGGGACGAAAATAAACCTAGAACGGAGACTACCAACTGAGACATTAGGAGTAGAGATATTCATAATCTAAACCATGTTCCATACGTACACCATGTTTATCACACAAAGTATAGTGCCCCGCCCCCTACATTATGACAAGTATTTAGCCCTGAGCTGCAAAAGCCACACATTAGCCCAAACTATAATCAATGTTCTATATATTATATGTAGTACTAGCAAGATGCCCATGCGTTCCACGGAACATCAACATGATCAAGGGGAGGCCTTATTTGCAAATATGGAGAGGGGTGTGGGTATCTTTTTTAAAATTGCCATAGTTTCCTTCCTATCCGTCAGGTATAAATCGGACGGCCTATATTGCAGGATGGCAGGCACACCATCATCAACAACTCTGTTTTTTTATAGGAGCAGAGATAAAATATATTATATGTAGTATAACATGTTCATACACCATGTGTATCACCGTTATATATATTCACGCATGCGTCGGTTTAAAACACTATGATAAATTCATCAAATATCCGAATTCGCTTTTTATAACGAATTATGATCTCTATTCGTCTTTTACACCCACACAATCCTCTTATCTTTGTATCTACCGCTAACTTTCTCTCGTGCATGCACACGCCCGCATCCCTCTCACCCTCCCTCAGCATTCTCTAGCTCCATCATGCAAATTCGTCTTTTCACTTTAGGTCGTTCACCCATGGTGTGTGTAGGCCCCCCAGCTCCTTCTTTACGGCACACACATCGATCGATATGCCTCTCTAGCCAGGTGTGCCTACCACAAACACAAGCTTCCCCTCTTCTCCTCTCACCGTCCATGCCTCACTCCCACCACTCTTTTCATCGATCTCGTACTCGCACACCCCTTCCCCCTTGATATAGTATGCCTCTCGCACCACCTCTTAGATGCATCCCTCTCTCTCTATCCTTCTCGCCTGGCCTTATTTGCTTCTAACACATACATGCATGTATACTGATCGATCTCCCTACATATACCTAGGTCGACTTTAACTATTATACCCCCACCCATCGATCGACGTACGTCACAAGTTATGGCTCTCCTTTCTCTGACAGAGGACGATTGATCTTCCTATGTAGTTATGTCTGCTTACCACAGCCGTATCGTCCCCCCTCATCATTCGTGCATGCCTCCTGACCTGTCTCTCACACGCACGCGCACAGACAGTCAGCCATCCCCTCTCTTATTGATATTGCAGGTGTGCCCTCCGTTTGTCTAGCAAGCCTCTCCCACCATTTGTTACAAGCAACTCCACTACCGCCCCCTCCAACACTCTAGCTGTGTCTCTCTCCCAACCTTATTCCTCTCCTACACATATGCATGGATGCCGATCGATCTCCCTTAATACATAAGGTAGGCCTCTCTCCTCCTCCACACATATACCAGCCATAGTGCCTCTATAGTTAATAAGGCCTCCCCCCACCAATACACACCGATAGTCGAGCACTGTAGGTAGGTATCCATGCCACAGAGACAAACTGCACCTGTCCCCTCTCACGTTCCAGTAGGCCAGCCACCCTATATCTTTAACGTGGGCACACACAAATTCGACGGCACTCTTTATCGATCGTGCGCGCGTGCACAGACACATCATCCCTCTCTTCGATTCTATGGATACCTCAATCCGATGATACCTCCACTCTCTTCTCGTGATTGCCCCATCTATATATATGATATATCCAGGAATCTACTTTCACACAAATTGCATATGTTACATTTTTTATTGACACCCCCCCCCCCAAAAAAAACACTCACGAACCCACACACTATATCTCTCTAAGTTTGTATCTCTCTCACACAACCCCACATAGGTGGCGTACGTACACGAAGAGAATAGGTGCACGTACTCACGCTTCGTACCCACCCACACCCGCGCGGGTACACGGTGGAGCTCATTTCAGTACGAAATGGCAGCCCACGTGCTAATTTGAACGTCGTAGCGGTTGTTTACCTACGGAGGTCGTGTACCTCGCGTGCACGAAACAAAGTTCTACTTGATGCGTTGGCGCGTTATTTTTAAATAAAGTTATATCGCTCAATGGCACGTACACAGAATATAAAACGATTTTTATGGAGAAAAAGGTAGTCCGCTCCACTATATACAATGGAGCCTGCCTGCTAGGGTTTGTCTCTCTTCAGAGTATCTCACACAAGGCGGTGGTGGCCTCTCCCTCTCACTGCTGGTCACTGATCCAGCCGCATCCTGTCCGCTGGCGGAAAGGGAGGATGTGCATCGTTTCTTCCGTTCGACGGCGCCCAGGCAGCATGTCCTGATCTGCGGTTGAGGGAGTCCTGGATTAAGGGGTCCTCGGGCGCCCGACCTGTTGGACATGGGCCGGACTGATGGGCCGTGAAGATACAAGACAGAAGACTCTTTCCCGTGTCCGGATGGGACTCTCCTTGGCATGGATGGCCTGGCATTCGGATATGAAGATTCCTTTCTCTGTAACCGACTTTGTACAACCCTAGTCCCCTCAGGTGTCTATATAAACCGGAGAGTTTAGTCCATAGAGGCAATCATAATCATACAGGCTAGACTTTTAGAGTTTTATCTATTACGATATCGTGGTAGATCAACTCTTGTAATACTCATATTCATCGAGATAATTCAAGCAGGAAGTAGGGTATTACCGAACCTGGGTAAACATAGTGTCCCCTGTCTCCTGTTACCATCGACCAGAGACGCACAGTTCGGGACCCCCTACCCGAGATCCGCCGGTTTTGATACCGACATTGGTGCTTTCATTGAGAGTTCTGATGTGACGTCAAAATAGGATTGATGGTGTAACACCCACGATGCGGCTATATCTCCCACGTGTCGAGGCACGACTTAGAGGCATAACCGCATTGTGGTTTTGTCGCAACAAGGGTCATCTTCACACAATCCCATGTAATGAACAAGAATGGGATAAAGAGTTGGCTTACAATCGCCACTTCACACAATACATAAATTAAACATACATCATTCAGAGAACAAACAAGGTCCGACTACGGAACCAAAATAAAAGAAGACAACCCCAAATGCTAGATCCCCGATCGTCCCAACTGGGCTCCACTACTGATCAACAGGAAACGAAACAACACGATGAACAAGATCTTCATCGAGCTCCCACTTGAGCTCGGTTGCGTCACCTGCCCTGGTATCAATGGCACCTGCAACTGTTTTGGAAGTATTTGTGAGTCACGAGGACTCAGCAATTTCACACCCGTGAGATCAAGACTATTTAAGCTTAAGGGTAGGAAAGGGTAGTGAGGTGGAGCTGCAGCAAGCACTGCATGTATGGTGGCTAACATACACAAATAAGAGCGAGAAGAGGAGCAACACAACGGTCGTGAAGCTAGAAGTTATCAAGAAGTGATCCTAAAACTACTTACGCACAACCATAACACAGGAACCGTGTTCACTTCCCGGACTCCGCCGAGAAGAGACCATCACGGTACACACGCGGCTGATGTATTTTAATTAAGTCAAGTGTCAAGTTCTCTACAACCGGACATTAACAAATTCCCATCTGCCACATAACCGCGGGCACGGCTTTCGAAAGATAATACCCTGTAGGGTTGTCCCAACTTAGCCCATTATAAGATCTCACGGTCAACGAAGGATATTCCTTCTCCCGGGAAGACCCGATCAGTCTCGGAATCCCGGTTAACAAGACATTTCGACAATGGTAAAACAAGACCAGCAAAGCCGCCCGATGTGCCGACAATCCCGATAGGAGCTGCACATATCTCGTTCTCAGGGCAACACCGGATGAGACATCCTACGACTAAAACCAGACCTCGAGTTTCCATGAGGGGGCCCCCTAGTCTACTCAGTTCGGACCAGCACTTAGAGAAGCACTGGCCCGGGGGGGTTAAAATAAAGATGACCCTTGAGTCTGCAGAACCCAAGGGAAAAGGGGATAGGTGGTAGCAAATGGTAAAACCAAGGTTGGGCCTTGCTGGAGGAGTTTTATTCAAAGCGAACTGTCAAGGGGGTCCCATAAATCACCCAACCGCGTAAGGAACGCAAAATCAAGGAACATAACACCGGTATGACGGAAACTAGGGCGGCAAGAGTGGAACAAAACACCAGGCATAAGGCCGAGCCTTCCACCCTTTACCAAGTATATATATGCATTAATTAAAATAAGAGATATTGTGATATCCCAACATATCCATGTTCCAACATGGAACAAACTTCATCTTCACCTGCAACTAACAACGCTATAAGAGGGGCTGAGCAAAAGCAGTAACATAGCCAAACACCGGTTTGCTGGGAAAGGTGGGTTAGAGGCTTGACATGGCAATATGGGAGGCATGATATGGAAAGTGGTAGGTAGCGCGGCATAGCAATAGAGCGAACAACTAGCAAGCAAAGATAGAAGTGATTTCGAGGGTATGGTCATCTTGCCTGAAATCCCGCTAGGAAGAAGAACGAGTCCATGAAGAAGACAAACGGATGTAGTCGAACGAATCCTCACAACTCCGGAACGAAACCGAAGCTAACGAGAGAAGCAACCCGGAAAGAAACAAACAACATAGTAAGCAACCACCACATACACATGGCATGATGGACAAACAAGTATGATGCATGTCCGGTTTAAATATGCATGGTATGGCAAAGTGCACAAACAATACTACAAATTAAGTGGAGCTCAATATGCAACGAGTTGCATATTGACGAAACACCACATTCAAGTTATTTAGTTCGCTCTTGTTTATGTACCCAACCATATTAAATGTTATTCAACATGGCAAGGGGTGAAGCATAGTAAACTAACTATTTAGTCAAGTTTAAATGAGGCCGGAACAACAAACAACATTTCCAGAAAATCCTCATATGCCTATTTTGAATTTGGTCCTGTTCTGCCTAAAACCATATTTTATTGTTGTTAACAAGGAAAATAAAGTGCAACATGTTAATCTATGCATTTTTCTGCCCCATTTAGATATAAAGAACATTTAAATCTGAGCTACGGTTATTTAGTTATGAAATAAAACATTTTAGCATGGCATTTATGCAAAATTAAACAAACAGCAAGTTAAACATTTTTAACATGGATGAAAGTAGCATATTATGAAACTAGATGTAATTCTAAGCATTTTACATATATAAATCATTTTAATCCGATGCACGGTTGATGAGTTATTATATGCATGAAGACTAGGGACTTTTCTGCAAAACAGTAAACTCCTGGAAAAATAGCTAAATCGCAGACATGGAAAAAAACTACAATGGGCCGAATCCAACTTGCCCAACAGTGCAAAGGGGGGGTTTGGGTGGCTCACCAAGGGCCAAGCCCAGCTGGTGCAGACGCTGAGCCTTGGAGGGAAGCTGGGCCGGCCGTGGCTTGTGGCCCGCGGGGAAGCAAGCCGCGAGGCTGGGCTCGGTCAACTGGAGCGGGGCTGGAGTGGTTCGGCGTGAAGCAGGGGAGGCAGCAGGCGCGGTCAACGCGAGGCAGGGCGCGTGCAGGGACTCGGTGCGGACGAGTTAAGGGACTCCGGCGAGGTCTTGGGCGGCAGAACGGACGGATCCGGGAGGTCTTGACGACGGGGAGCCGGTTCCCGGCAGTTGGAGCGTGGGACGGCTCGATGAACAGCAACGGGCGGCGAAGCTTGAACTTGCTGCGGCGATGGCGACGAGCGGGAGGCCGCAGGCGCAAGGAAGGGGGTGTGGAGCACCAGATCCGAAGCAGGGGAACGGGAGGAGGTCGGATTCGTCGCGGCTCGCCGAATCTTGCCGGAGATGGTGGCGGAGCAAGGACGAGGCTGCTGCGGTGTTGCTCCTCGAGGTGCTCCCATGGCTGTCCTCCTACACGGGACAGAGATAGAGCACTGAGAGAAGAGCGGGATAGGGGTAGAAGAAGGAAGAGCAGGGGCGCGCGGCTGGCCTGGTGTTCGTCCAGTGGGGAAACGGCCCCGGGCGATGGATCAAGGGTGGGTGCACGGCGACGATGAGCATCGGGACGGGGATGCCGGCGTGGAGAGGAGCGCTCGGGCGCTGCTGCTGATTGGGTGGCGCTGAAAACAAGGGGAAGATGGCGGCGGTGGTTTGGGCAGGTGCGATCCCGATGTGGATTCGGTGGAGTGGCGGCGGCGACGAGTGGGAATAGAGTTAGGTTAGGGTTGGACTGATTTGGTAAGAAGTGGTCTATAAATAGCGAAAACAGACTAAGGTTGGACCCTTCGATCGTAATCAGACGATCGAGAATAAATAGTCTAGGGAGTTCAAATGAGAAAACGAAGATGTTTTATAGATGTTGGGGGATGATCCGGACCCATCGGTAACGACAGTCCGGTTCGGGTTCGGGAAAGTTTTCGGACACAGGCGAGGGGTTTGAGCATTGTGTAGAGAGGGTTAAACGGTCGGGCAGCAAACGAATGGTTGGTCTTGAGAAAGGTCAACAGAGACGAGGAAGAAGCGGCAACTATCAACGGGTGCAAGTTTTTTTTAGAAAACATGCAATGCAATGCTCATGATGACATGATGAAATGCAAAAAACAAATAAATACACACAACGATAACGAAAACCATTGAAGGCTTCTGGAGCATCGGTCTCGGGGCGTTACAACACTCCACCACTACAAGAGGATCTCGTCCCGAGATCTAGGATGGCACCGGAGGCAAACAGAAGAGGAACATGTAAAACAAGTTGCTTCTTTGACAAACGAGTGAAACCAAAGAACCTTGAGAGGTTGAAAACTTGAAAGAAGAATACGACAGAGTTGAACAAAATTGAGAAGACTCCGGTAGAAAAGAGAAACAAGGAACACCATGTGAACTTTGGAGTTTGCAAAGCTATGAATGACGAGAACAATGGACGAGAAGTACATGCGAGCACTCCGGTTGAAACGAGATGTACAAGGAATGATAATGATCAATTACGATAACGCTCCGGTCGGAAAATGGAAGGGGTAGAATATGAACTTGGCAAAAAGAAAGCACTTGGATGAGACTCCGGTTAGAAGAGGAATGATAGACACAACACTCCGGTTAAAACAAGATAAAGAAGGAATAAGAATGATATAATTTGGACAGCACTCCGACTGTAAATGGAAGGAATTGAACATGAACTTTACAAGACGAGACGATACTTAATGAAATCAACAGCACACTGCCTCTGGAACTATTGAAAGAATGGCACAATGGGTCAGAAGGATTTCAGACAGCACTCCGGTTGAGATGGGAGGCAAAACTTGACAGAATGGGAAGAACTTGAAAAGAGGGCACGACACTCCGGTTGGAAATGGATAAGCACGAAAAGAGCACGGTCCTCACAAAACGAGAAGATGAGTGAAGAGAGCAACATCACAATGCCTCTGGAAGAAATAAATAATAGAAGATAGATCCTTGGAATAAAGAATGGAGAAGAAAATGACAACTTCTGCTACAAATGAGCTTGGAAAGCATCCTTCCAAGAAGGTTATAACGGAGTTGTTGGGAAATCAAGAACGAAAAGAACAAGCTTGTTGTGGGCTTATGGAACACATCTCAAAATTATGAGGTGACAACCCGCCACTAACGGAAATAATTGCTTGCTTGAGATCAACGAAGAGATGAAAACTTCTCTCGCCGAGAGGATAGGAGAAAACTTGGATCATTGATAAGCACCATAAAAGCAACATTCCTTAGGGAAGGCTTTAGGTGAAACATGACACAAGATAAATCCAACGAAGAGATTGGTGGATTTAAAATATCTCATTCTTGACAACATGTGAATCATGAAACGCGAACTCAAATTGTCAAGAATGACATAACACCACCTCAAATGATAAGGTAGAACGAATTGCACTTTAGAATGCAAGATGAAGAATGCTTGGTCTCCACAAAACAAAACATGTGTTGAGCACCATGTTTATTTTAGAGTATAGCTTGACGGATCTTGACTCCGAGAGAAATCTTGAAGAACAATTGAAGGATGAAAGGAATCCTTGATGAGCCACCATGTTGAACCTCCATGAAGAACTCCGATAATAAAAGAATGATCAAACGAAAGGGAAAGTTGAAAAGAACTCCGGGAGAAGCCTTGCAATGATTAGATGAAGCTTTGAAATGATATAATTGAAATAACTTGGAGCTCCAGAAAGAAAAATGAACAAATGAGATCAAGAATTTTGATGAATCTCCGGAATAAGGAATTGAATTTACTCGATGAAACAAGAATAAGAATTACATTATGCTCATCCTTCACTAATTAAATTGATGACAAGCAATGGATTTGGCATACTACTTATTCTCGTAGAAAGGATTAAGATATATATGGCGCAAACTTGGGAAGGTCTTCAACGAACCACCGGTAGGATTGGAACAACGAATAAATTAATATAATAACCAAGAAAGAGAACTCTTGAACGAACCACCGTAAGAATTGTAAACGAAAGTAGCAAAGGCGCAATTCACCGGGAAGAATTAGAACCGAATGAAGACACTTGAGGGGATTTAGATACATGAGAACGAAGAGATCATGAAGTGATTAGACAATATTTGAACGATGCACCGGTAAGATTTGGAGAACGATAGCTACATGCTTAAAATGAAGAATTTATGACATGATGGCCTTCGGAGGGAAGAAATGGAAACAACTCATGAAATGCTCCGGATGGTAAGAAAAGAATTGTCACAATCAAAAACAATTATGAGGATGGCATGAAGCTAGAACCATGAATCTTCAAGAGAATGGACAAGATTTAAGGGAAACTCTTCTTCGGTCTTCAAAATCCGAGAATGACGATGAGAAACCACCATGAATTGTTGAGATACTCTGGTCTGAAAATTAGAATGGTTGAACCAACGATGAGAAGAATTTGAAAGATCTTGGAGAAAGACATATGACTGATGATAACCCATTCTTACGTCAAACTTTGAAAAGAATTTTAGAAGCTCTGGGAAAATTAGAAGAGTCAGGTAAGATCCTGGAAAAAAAACTTGTGGGTTAGGGCCCACTCAAAAGAACCACCGTTGAACGATTTCTTGAAAAGAGAGATTGCACCGGTTGAATTAAATGGCTTGAATGAAATAACATCCTCAAAATCTCTTGAACGGATTGAGAATGGAAAGCACGAATCTTCTGAGATATATTCAACACTCCGGAACAAATGAATAGCGAGAGCTGAATGATTACGAGCTGCATCGGCATGAGAACGCATTTGAAAACAAGGAAATGAATATGATCAACACCGCAAGCTTGAATTGAAACCACCGGAGAAGAAAGAGAACGAATAATGATGAAGTTAAGGCTCTGTTAGTATCTTCCTGAGAATCACCGAATAAGAACATTTACGGAAAAGAATGGAGAGACTTCCTATCTATAAGATGGATACTTGATTAAGAATTTTGAGTGTTTGAAGAAAAAAAAGGGTGGGAGGGCGGGAAAAACAAAGACAACTTGGGACGGCTGAAACGAACACCGTTGAGAAAAAGCTTAGAATTGATCTTGCGAATGTTGAAAATGATCGGATCCACTTGAAGAGAAGCACGCCGGTTGAAAAGAATTGGCATGACAATCTCGATGATCAAGAAGGATTGGTATCCACATAGGAATATGAGAACACCACTTAGAAAAAGGTATGGAATCAACACTTGACTTCGAAGCAACTCGAATACCACAACTTAAAACAAAACAAAGGATTGGCTTGCAAAATAAGCCAGAAACAAACATATGATAGATCCCATATCGTATCAAGTGTGTGTTGGAAAGATATCCTACAAGATACTTGAATTCCCACTTATAAACTCCCGAAACTTTCTGGTTATGCAATCTGCTGTTGGGGATACAGGGGACACAAAATATATCACCCAAACTAACAATCCCTAGATCCAGCTGTATCCATCCGTCAACACATAACCAAGAAACCTTCAGAAATTATTTACCTCAACCTTCGAAAAGCATCCGTTATACGAGTTATGGCAATACTCCCGAACTCCCGCCCCAGTACTGGGTGGCGTCGAGGTGATCTCACCAACAACTACATAAAAGAGATTTTCGATGTCGGCGAAACTCAGGTATTCCAGAACTGCAACGATAAAATTGTGACGACAACACCTCGGAGCTCAACTCCCCGGGACACTGCCACAACCCCTAAATGTCAGGAGGCACCAAGAACAATGTTCTCGTCACAAAACCAGTGGAACGATTCTAAGATACCCGCGTGATCCTAAAAATTTTTTAGTGAAATTTGAGGAGAGGAAAGTCAAAACATCTACGTCAGGAGACCTCACCAGAGCGACGAAGGGACTGAGGAGTAAAAAGAATCCTACTCTCTGATATATATAATCCTAGGACTCAAAACATTTTTGTTCTAGACTCAACAACGCCAGCGATTCGATCAAGCAGGGGGCTCCTAAGTCGGGGATGGCTCTGATTACCAACTTGTAACACCCACGATGCGGCTATATCTCCCACGTGTCGAGGCACGATTTAGAGGCATAACCGCATTGTGGTTTTGTCGCAAGAAGGGTCATCTTCACACAATCCCATGTAATGAACAAGAATGGGATAAAGAGATGGCTTACAATCGCCACTTCACACAATACATAAATTAAACATACATCATTCAGAGAACAAACAAGATCCGACTACGGAACCAAAATAAAAGAAGAGAACCCCAAATGCTAGATCCCCGATCGTCCCAACTGGGCTCCACTACTGATCAACAGGAAACGAAACAACACAACGAACCAGATCTTCATCGAGCTCCCACTTGAGCTCGGTTGCGTCACCTGCCCTGGTATCAATGGCACCTGCAACTATTTTGGAAGTATTTGTGAGTCACGAGGACTCAGCAATCTCACACCCGCGAGATCAAGACTATTTAAGCTTAAGGGTAGGAAAGGGTAGTGTGGTGGAGCTGCAGCAAGCACCAGCATGTATGGTGGCTAACATACGCAAATAAGAGCGAGAAGAGGAGCAACGCAACGGTCGTGAAGCTAGAAGTGATCAAGAAGTGATCCTGAAACTACTTACGCACAACCATAACACAAGAACCGTGTTCACTTCCCGGACTCCGCCGAGAAGAGACCATCACAGCTACACACGCGGTTGATGTATTTTAATTAAGTCAAGTGTCAAGTTCTCTACAACCGGACATTAACAAGTTCCCATCTGCCACATAACCGCGGGCACGGCTTTCGAAAGATAATACGCTGTAGGGGTGTCCCATCTTAGCCCATTATAAGCTCTCACGGTCAACGAAGGATATTCCTTCTCCCGGGAAGACCCGATCAGTCTCGGAATCCCGGTTTACAAGACATTTCAACAAAGGTAAAACAAGACCAGCAAAGCCGCCCCATGTGCCGACAATCCCGATAGGAGCTGCACATATCTCGTTCTCAGGGCAACACCGGATGAGACATCCTACGACTAAAACCAGACCTCGAGTTTCCACGAGGGGGCCCCGCAGTCTACTCAGTTCGGACCAGCACTTAGAGAAGCACTGGCCCGGGGGGGTTAAAATAAAGATGACCCTTGAGTCTGCAGAACCCAAGGGGAAAGGGGATAGGTGGTAGCAAATGGTAAAACCAAGGTTGGGCCTTGCTGGAGGAGTTTTATTCAAATCGAACTGTCAAGGGGGTCCCATAAATCACCCAACCGCGTAAGGAACGCAAAATCAAGGAACATAACACCGGTATGACGGAAACTAGGGCGGCAAGAGTGGAACAAAACACCAGGCATAAGGCCGAGCCTTCCACCCTTTACCAAGTATATAGATGCATTAATTAAAATAAGAGATATTGTGATATCCCAACATATCCCTGTTCCAACGTGGAACAAACTTCATCTTCACCTGCAACTAACAACGCTATAAGAGGGAATGAGCAAAAGCAGTAACATAGCCAAACAACGGTTTGCTAGGAAAGGTGGGTTAGAGGCTTGACATGGCAATATGGGAGGCATGATATAGCAAGTAGTAGGTAGCGCGGCATAGCAATAGAGCGAACAACTAGCAAGCAAAGATAGAAGTGATTTCGAGGGTATGGTCATCTTGCCTGAAATCCCACTATGAAGAAGAACGAGTCCATGAAGATGACAAACGGATGTAGTCGAACGAATCCTCACAACTCCAGAACGAAACCGAAGCTAACGAGAGAAGCAACCCGGAAAGAAACAAACAACATAGTAAGCAACCACCACATACACATGGCATGATGCACAAACAAGTATGATGCATGTCTGGTTTAAATATGCATGGTATGGCAAAGTGCACAAACAATACTACAAATTAAGTGGAGCTCAATATGCAACGAGTTGCATATTGACGAAACACCACATTCAAGTTATTTAGTTCGCTCTTGTTTATGTACCCAACAATATTAAATGTTATTCAACATGGCAAGGGGTGAAGCATAGTAAACTAACTATTTAGGTAAGTTTAAATGAGGCTGGAACAACAAACGACAATTCCGGAAAATCCTCATATGCCTATTTTGGATTTGGTACTGTTCTGCCTAAAACCATATTTTACTATTGTTAAACAGGAAAATAAAGCGCAACATGTTAATGTATGCATTTTTCTGCCCCATTTACATATAAAGAACATTTAAATCTGAGCTACGGTTATTTAGTTATGAAATAAAACATTTTAGCATGGCATTTATGCAAAATTAACAAACAGCAAGTTAAACATTTTTAACATGGATGAAAGTAGCATATTATGAAACTAGATGAAATTCTAAGCATTTTACATATATAAATCATTTTAATCCGATGCACGGTTGATGAGTTATTATATGCATGAAGACTAGGGACTTTTCTACAAAACAGTAAACTCCTGGAAAAATAGCTAAAATCGCAGACATCGAAAAAAACTATACTGGGCCGAATCCAACTGGCCCAACAGTGAATAGGGGGGGGGGTTTGGGTGGCTCACCAAGGGCCAGGCCCAGCTGGTGCAGACGCGAGGAAGCAAGACGCGAGGCTGGGCTCGGTCAACTGGAGCGGGGCTGGAGCGGTTCGACGCGAAGCAGGGGAGGCAGCAGGCGCGGTCAACGTGAGGCAGGGCGCGTGCAGGGACTCGGTGCGGTCGAGTTGAGGGACTCCGGCGAGGTCTTGGGCGGCAGAACGGACGGATCCGGGAGGTCTTGACGATGGGGAGCCGGTTCCCGGCAGTTGGAGCGTGGGACGGCTCGATGAACAGCAACGGGCGGCGAAGCTTCCACTTGCTGTGGCGATGGCGACGAGTGGGAGGACGCAGGCGCAAGGAAGGGGGTGTGGAGCACCAGATCCGAAGCAGGGGAACGGGAGGAGGTCGGATTCGTCACGGCTCGCCGAATCTTGCCGGAGATGGTGGCGGAGCAAGGACGAGGCTGCTGCGGTGTTGCTCCTCGAGGTGCTCCCATGGCTGTCCTCCTACACGGGACAGAGAGAGAGCACTGAGAGAAGAGCGGGATAGGGGAAGAAGGAAGAGCAGGGGCGCGCGGCTGGCCTGGTGTTCGTCCAGTGGGGAAACGGCCCCGGGCGATGGATCAAGGGTGGGTGCACGACGACGATGAGGTTCGGGATGGGGATGCCGGCGTGGAGAGGAGCGCTCGGGCGCTGCTGCTGATTGGGTGACGCTGAAAACAAGGGGAAGATGGTGGCGGTGATTTGGGCAGGTGGGATCCGGATGTGGATTCGGTGGAGTGGCGGCGGCGGCGAGTGGGAATAGAGTTAGGTTAGGGTTGGACTGATTTGGTAAGAAGTGGTCTATAAATAGCGAAAACAGACTAAGGTTGGACCCTTCGATCATAGTCAGACGATCGAGAATAAATAGTCTAGGGAGTTCAAATGAGAAAACGAAGATGTTTTATAGATGTTGGGGGATGATCCGGACCCATCGGTAACGACAGTCCAGTTCAGGTTCGGGGAAGTTTTCGCACATTGGCGAGGGGTTTGAGCATTGTGTAGAGAGGGTCAAACGGTCGGGCAGCAAACGAATGGTCGGTCTTGAGAAAGGTCAATAGAGACGAGGAAGAAGCGGCAACTATCAACGGGTGCAAGTTTTTTAGAAAACATGCAATGCAATGCTCATCATGACATGATGAAATGCAACAAACAAATAAATACACACAATGATAACGAAAAACATTGAAGGCTTCTGGAGCATCGGTCTCGGGGCATTACAGATGGCTCGCCTTGTTATCAAGGACAATATCACCTCCGAAGGAGCCCTGGCCTCAGGCCAAACCCTCCGGTTGGGCGACTTTACCATGACTACCCGTCCGGCCGTTAAGCCAACGATGACTTCTCGGGTCATCAAAAATCGCCCCCGTGTTTACTCCGAATACTCCAAACAGATGGATCCGACGGAGTTGTCGTCTTTAAACGAACTCCTGGATCGCATCGCCTCCTTGGGGGTTGCTACAGACTACGGTCGGATTGGGCTTAAGCCCGATCAGAGAGAAATCATATCTCCACCGATCACCCATCAGATAGAGGTGGTAGAGGAGCAAAACAACAAATCTCTCTCTATATTGAGGACGAACTATGTTCGGATTTCCGAGCTCGAAGAGCCGGATATCGCTCCACGGAACGACATGCCCTGTCCTCCGAACCTGGAATCGGACGGCTGACCGGAAAAATCCATTGATATCCCGGAGCCCGAACTATTAAGCTCGGAAATTTCTCAAACTCTGGATCCCAAATTGGGTCAGGGTTCGGATTTAAATCCACCCACCCACCCAGATATACGCGATCTCATGTACCTACTATAGCAGTCTCAAGAAACAGTCCATCACTTTTGGGCCAGATTCGTCCTTGTCAAAGACAAGATTAAAGATTGTCACGACGAAGACATGATTTCAGTATTCTACAATAATTGCACGGACGAGGGAATCCTCAACACCATCAACCGCCGTCGCGTATTACAGTTCGCGGACTTGGCAACCATAGTACAGAAGTACTGCGCAATGGAAAGCACCTGGAAAACTCAAGCAGCTCGCTGGGAACCACCGGTTTCCACTCAACCCCTCGTTCGAGCAAAAAGGACGCACCCTCGCGGGGCGCCCGTCCCACCAGTAAAGAAATCTAAACCCATTATGGGGTGCAGAACCGTTCTGGAGGGATGGCTCGATAGGCCATGCAAAATACACACAACACCAGATACCACACCAACCCACAACCTTAGAGCATGTTGGATACTCCGGCAGGTGGCCAACAGCGGCGAGGATATCCTCACCAAAAATACCCTAGAGCAACACCCCCTGGAAGAAGACGACCTCAGCGTATTGACAGTCTTCGAGACCTTCGCTTCAAACAATCGGCGCAAAAGGGCCTTCCGCGACCTCGCCGAAGTCTGCCAAGTCGCAGCAATAAACCCCTGGAACGACACAGCCATAACTTTCAATGCCAGTGACGAACCAAAATTCCGGGCAGTCCGAGCACTAGCCGCCTTGGTCCTCAATCCAATTGTGGACGGTTTTCGGCGCACCAAAGCGCTCATGGACGGCGGCAGCGGACTGAACCTCATCTACGAGGATACACTCAACAAAATGGAAATAGACAGGAGCCGCATCGAGCAAAGTAGCACGACCTTCCGAGGAATCATTCCCAGTCGGGAGGCGCGATGCCCGGGAAAAATCACGCTCGACGTGGTATTCGGCACGCCGGAGAATTATCGGTCCGAAGAGATAAACTTCCAAGTGGCCCCTTTCAATAGAGGATATCACGCCCTATTGGGGCGAGATGCATTTACACGCTTCCAAGCTATACCTCATTATGGGTACATGAAGCTCAAGATGCCCGGGCCCGATGGCATTATCACTCTTGCCAGTGATCTGGACATATCGCTCCGCGCCGAAAACAAAATTGCATCCCTGGCCCTCGAGGCACTGTCTAAAGCCCTCGCGACCGAAGAGTTAACCGCACTACGTTCCACGGTGGATAGGGACGACGTAATCCTGGACAAGCGACCCAAATCCACCTCCTTTAAACTAGCAAACGAAATAGTCAAATTTCAGGTCCACCCGATGGACACCAAGAAGACAGCATCCATCGGGGCACAACTGGACCCAATGGTCGACGCCGCGCTACGAGAGTTCCTGTGCGAGAACTGGGACATATTCGCCTGGCACCCTTCTGATATGCCAGGAATCCCATGCAGGTTGGCCGAACACAGCCTCAATATATTGGAGGCATATAAATCTGTCAAGCAAACACTGCGGCGCTTTTCGGAACCCAAACGACAAGCTATGGGGGAGGAGCTAGCCAAGTTACTCGAGGCCGGATTCATCAGAGAAATAAAACACCCGGACTAGCTAGCAAACCTGGTGATGGTACCAAAGAAGGATAAATCCGTGCGCCTGTCACTACAAAGAAAAGACACATCCGTGACATTTTGGGCCGAACGAAAAAAATTCAGTCATAATTATGACACATCTATGACGATAATTGTGACAAAACCCGGTATCATCATAGATGTGGTGGGGTCCTACTTCTATGACAAAAAATCATGACAGAAAATGGGCTTTTTGTCCTGGGCTGGCCAGAGACGCAGCTGCATGACATTCTTTGGGCCATCGATGCCGGAAAAAACCATGGTAGAAGCGAGGGCGAGGAAAATATCGGGGTGTTCCCGGTTACGGTGGGTGGTCGGGGCCGAGCGATGCGTGCTTCTCTTGTACACGCACACGCGTGGGTGTGAGGCGTTGGGATCTAACTGAACCCGAGCGAGGCGGTGGTCTCTAACTGAACCCGAGCAATTGCAGTGCAGGCTATGTGTTACTGAACCTGAGCGATCGATCGATGGCTATTAACTAAACCCGATCGAGCGATTCCTTCGCTACTGCTGGTAACTGCCGATCGATGCTGCCTCTGGAAGAACAGTGAGCATTGCTGGGGGGGGGGGGGTTGGATGAACAGTTCCCAGTGGGGGTGGATGAACAGGACCCCGTGGTGTTGCCTCTGGATGAACATGACCTCGATCGATCGAGCCGGTTGGGGCTGGATGAACAGGACCCCGTGGAGGGCAGGATGAACAGGACCACCCCGTGGAGGGCAGGATGAACAGTAGACGGTGGAGGGCTGGATGAACAGTAGCCCGTGGAGGGGTGGTTGAACAGGAGCCCGTGGAGAGGGCTGGTTGAACAGTAGCCGGTGGAGTAGCGCGCGGTGGAGGCTGGATGAACAGGAGCCCGTAGATGAACAGTCGTAGGTGGAGGCTGGAGGAGGTCGACGGTGGATGAATAGTAGCCCGTGGAGGCTTGAGGGGGTCGACGGTGGAGATGAACAGTATCTCGTGGAGTCCCGTTTTGTGGTACGCTACACCCCTCCCGATGAACAGGACCCCCGTTTCGACCGTAGCGCTCCAACACAAGTCCGTTTCCTCCGTTTTGCGATACGCCACACCCCTCCTGACCCCCGTTTCGATCGTAGGAGGTCCGTTTCCTCCGTTTTGCGGTATGCCAGACCCCTCCCGATGAACAGGATCCCGTTTCGAACGTGGCCGGTCGAACACAAGGCCGTTTCCTCCGTTGTGCGGTACGCCAGGCCTCATTTCCATCGGCTGTTCCGTCCAAGCCCTCCCGATGAACACGACGATGCATTCTGTTCCGACCCAGCCGGTTGGCTCCTCATGAACACGACAACGACGTTGTTTCTCCGTTCCGACCCAGCCATGTACACGAGCCCTGGCCGTACGTACGCGCGAGTTGGCGTTCGAGACCCCACCCGTATGTACGTATGTGGCCGTATTTACTTTATTGCACCCTGGCCGATGTACGTACGTGTACATGCTACGTGCGCGCCTCTACTATGACACGTGCGCACCTCTACATCGACTAGTATGTACGTACACGTTCGCGACCAGAATGACAATGTTACGTACGCTTCGACCAGGTGGGTCCCGACTGTGAGGCACTTCCTTCCCTGCGAAGATGTAGCTAGTGGGTCCCTGCAGTCAGGAGGGCGAATCATTTTTTTTGCCCGAACGCACTTCCTTGCATGTGAAGATGTAGCTGGTGGGTCCTAGCAGTCAGGGGGAAATGTTTTTTCGCGAAAATACGGTGGCCCGTCCGGTGGGTCCCCGCTGTCAGGTGGAGGAATAATTATTTTGCGCATAATAAGGAGGCACTTCCTTGCTGCGGCCGTGGACCCAGCTGTCAGCTTCTCCACGTAGAGTACTCTTCCGATGGAAGTCGTTCCTTGACCACGTTGACCACGCCGCGCCGAGAGCACCAGGGCGGTGGACGACGGTGAGGCCTAGGAAGGGGATGACGCGGAGCCAGGGAAGACGCAGCAGTGGATGCCCACGCATAGAGGAGTATGAGGGTTCACTGGTTCGATGCGGTGTGAGGCTACCGTCGCCGTAGAATAACACGGGGTGTGGGTGAGTAGAGGGATGGCCTGGCCAGCGGTGGGAGTAGTAGGGGCGGTGAGGCCTCCGCCGCATCGCAACCAGCCACGGGAGGCAGGAGCACGAGGCACGACCGACACTGGTTTGGGTTGCTGGAGCGAGAAGAGCAGAGGTTGAAGAAGCACTACGGCCGTTGGATGGACATCGTACGGTCACTGGAGCTAGAATCGTGCATATTGACTAAGTTGACAACGCCCTCCGTCCCCGTCAACTTAGTAGGCCCAGAAGTCAGCCTACCACTATACTGGGTCCCAGCTAGCAGGGGGGTATTCAATTTTTTGTGTGTAATAAGGAGGCACTTCCTTGCGTGCGAAGATATAGCTGGTGGGTCCGAGCAGTCAGCGGCGGTAACTTTTTTTCGTGAAATACAGAGGCCCTTTCGGTGGGTCCCAGATGTCAGGTGGAGGAATCATTATTTTGCACGTAATAAGGAGGCATTTCCTTGCGTGCGGCCGTGGAGCCAACTGTCAGCCTCTCCACGCACGTTCCACTTCAGATGCATGTCGGTCGTTGACCATGTTGACCAGGCCGCGCCGAGATCACCAGGGCGGTGGACGATAGCGAGGCCTAGGAAGGGAACGGCGCGGAGCCAGGGAAGACTCGGCAGTTGTTTCCCACGCGGAGGGGAGTATGACTGTACGAGGGTTTACTGGTTCGTCTGCCGTCGCTGGACGATAACATCAGGTGTGGGTGAGTAGAGGGATGGCTAGGCCAGCGATGGGAGTACGGTGGGGTGGTGAGGCCTGCGCGGCAGCATAGCCGGCCGCGGGGAGGAGGGAGCAGGCAGTCGCGCCGGCGCTTGTTTGAGCGGCTGGAGCAGGAAGAGCATAGATTGAAGAGGCACGACGGCCGTTGGATGGACATCCAACACTGCTTGTGCGTCAACCTTTTTTTAGGAAAGCCTCAAATCTGTGGAAAACAGCATACAGCTCATCTGCCATTATTTCTAATAATTTACAGCCCATTACCTAATTCTTAAGGTTTTTTTGGAGCCCATATTCTTTTTGTTAGCATTACAGCCCATATTGTGGCCACGGTTAAAAAATTATACGAATTTTTGCATATTTCGGTGCGGTCCGAACTCTTTTTAATCCCTAAATTTTGAGTCACGTTCAAACTGATTTTGAAAATAAATATACATCAATATAAAATCCAACAATTTGTCCACGCATAAAAATCAATGCAATTTCAAATCTCGAAATGAAAAAAGGAAATTTGAAACTAATTGCCGGTTTGATGTGTTTTAAAAATGTACAACCCATTTCTCATTACTGATAGGCCATTTTCTCGGCCAGTCGAATGAAGCTCTCCTCGTCTTGAAAGATTTGCAGCCCAACAGGCCTGACAAATCGACTTACTTGGCAAATCACAAAAAACTGGGCTACGGCCGTGGACCCAGCTGTCAGTCTCTCCACGTACAGTACTCTTCCGATGGAAGTCGGTCGTTGACCACATTGACCACGTCGCGCCGAGAGCAATAAGGCGGTGGACGACAGCGAGGCCTAGGAAGGGGACAACGGGGAAGACACGGCAGTGGATGCCCACGCGGAGAGGAGTACGAGGGTTCACTGGTTCGACTGCGGTGTGAGGCTGTCGTGGCCGCAGGGCCTGGCTAGCGGTGGGAATAGTAGGGGCCAGTGAAGCCTCAACGGCAGCACAGCCGGCCACTGGAGGCAGGAGCAGGCGGTCTCGCCGGCGCTGGTTTGGGCGGCTGGTGCAAGAAGAGCAGCGATTGAAGAAGGAGCAGGACCGTTCGATTCAAATGCAACGGTTACTGCTGCTAGAATTGTTTGTTGACTAAGTTGACAAGCCCTGCGTACGCGTCAACATAGTAGGCCCACAGGTCAGCCTCCCAACCGGTGCGCCCCACATGTCAGTGGGAGGAATCATTTTTTCGCGTAATAAAGAGGCAGTTGATTGCGTGCGGCCAGCCCAGCGGAGGGAGTAGGGTGGGCCGGGGAAGCCTGCGCGGCATCATAGCGGGCCACAAGAGGAGGGAGCAGGCAGTCCCGCCGGCGCTAGTTTAGGCGGCTGGAGTAGGAAGATCAGAGATTGAAGAAGCACATCGGCCGTTGGATGGACATCCAACAGTCACTGCTGCTAGAATCGTGTGTTGACTGACAAAGCCTTGCGTAAACAAGTCAGCCTCGAAATATGTGGCGTGTACAGCCCATTTGCTATTGTTTTGATAATTTTTACTCATTTTCTAATTCATATGGAATTTATTGCAGCCCGTTTTCCATTTTTAGAATTGCTGCCCATTTTCTGGTCAGTACTAGGGTTAAAAAAATTAAATAAATATGTGGGAAATTTTGAAAATTCGCAAATTTTTGCTGGGGAACAAAATATTCTTAATCCAAAAATTAGTAGCCATACTAAAACAAATTTAAAAATAAATTAGTACTATGTCATGTTAAATCCAATGAAATACGTATAAGATATCAGTGAAGAACAAAACAAAAAAAGAAACTAATATCCCATTTGCTATAATTTTTTTGGAATTTTCAACCCCTTTTGCAGCCCAGTAAGTCGGAGAAAACAAATAGGCCTAGCTTGGGTATTCTTCAAAAAGAAATACTGGGCTACCTATTTTCCCAAAGAAAAAACTGCAGGGCTGGTCATGTTGTTAGACGGGCCACAGAGACCGCACAACCCAGTTTATAGCCTGCTCCTCCGAATTACTACTAAAAAAAGTTGTGCAATTCTGTCATTAATTGACTATACGTTGAAAATGATGTGGGTCCCAGATATTAGCAGGGTGGATTAGAGTAGAAAACGAGTGGTTCATCTGAGTAGTAAAAGAGGCGCTTGCTTGTGTTCGTGAGTGGACCTGGTGGGTCCGTACTGTCATACTCACAACTACGGTCCTCTCCCGATTCACTATGTTGACAGGGACCGTTCCGAAAAAAACTATGTTGACAGGGCCGGACGGCGGCGCCGTGGCGAGCGCACCAAGGCAGAGGATAAAGTGCTGTCGCCAATGTGCTGGGGTGGGATGGACATTCTTATTGAAAAATAAAAATGGACAGGATCTATTTGTGAGGTTTACTACGATTTGCATGGGTCCGATGGTTGTAGGAAGAAAATGTTGGGAGAAAGAAGACTGGTCGCTATCTTTGCCGAAGAATAATATCGACTGAATGTAACGACACTATCATAGGAAATAATATCCTCCTGTTAAATCGTGAATTTAAAGAACTGGTGCATGAGCATTTAGCTTTATTTATTTATTTACATATTTATATTTAGGGGACCATGACCATGTACCTGGGCCGGATTCATCTGAGAGCCTCCCTTCCAGTTAATTATGGGCTTCTCTATTGGGCCTTCATCAGTGGGCTGCATGTTATCAACAAGTGGAAAATGTGTTCCGTACGAAAATTAGTATGCGCTACGTACGGTACGGGGCACTAAAGGATCGAACCGTGCAACGACTTCCAAAACGTTGTGTTTGTCGTTCTAACAACACATTTATTCAACCAACAGACGAATTATACTACTGATTGTACATTGAAAACAGCAGCAGCAGCAACTAGGGCTGGGGGTGCAACAGAAGCTGTAAGCAGGCCAGAAGAGTGAAGACGCAGCTCTCTCTTCCAAACCAAATATCAGCCATCATTACAAAAGGGCTACCAAAAAAGAACAAGTGTATGCATCAAACTAAATAAAGATCCTACTACACCAAGTGTACGCATCTAACTAACTGGCTCAGTTAGACGTTACTATTTATTAAGCTGTGGAGATTGGCTGACGGCTTGAACCAGATGGGTGCCTGACGGGGGAAACTCCAGCCGGCAGATAGAAGTCTGAGACTTGCGACCCTCTCTCCTAGTTTGGGCTGCAGAGCGTGGTGGCACATATCAGGGTATGGTGCAAGCAGAGACGCATGGTACGCTGTGTACACACAGTTTTGCCTGATGAACGAAACCGCACTGCCATCATGATCCTTGCCGTCGGTTATCTCCTGGTTAATTGGATAATTCAGTCCGACAAACAGAGAGCGTGTACCAAGGCTACTTACTAACCTCCAGTCAAAAATTCCTGAAGGCCTAGAGAAGCTGGGATCCTGCTCAAATACCTTGAAGTGACTGTGATTGTATTCCGCTAAACAACACGTCCGATACGTGCGAACGATCATCAATCGTTCGCCGTCGTCTGATCGAGCCAGGAACCACCTGCAACTGCCATGCCGCTTTTCTTTGAAAGGTTCTGGGATTAGGAAGGGTAGGGACACCAGGCGGCCTACATCATCATATGAAGTTGGAGTCAAATAACCCTAAAAAAAGTTGGAGTCAAATAAAAAAGGGCTCTTGATGTAGTCAATCTTAAGAACAGCATGTTATGAGCATGAATATTTTTTTAGTAAATGTTGACAGTAATATAAGGAAGCCATCATTATATCATAGGAAAGTATCATACTGCTGTAACAGCCGTTTGTAGCGATGACTGGAGTAGGCCAGCAATAGGTCCAGCCATAGAAGGAGTCGACAGCGTAAATGAAGCCCTTGTGTTCAATGGCATCAGAGAACCATGGAGGATGGATGATCCTGCGATGGACGTGCAGATTTATCCACTTACCGCAGTGATCTATCAGATAGGCGAGACCGCGGTTGAAGAACGCAATTAGCCTGAAGTCTTTATAATTCGCAGATCTTGTGGGCACTTGGCAGATTACAACCTTGAGCAAATCAAACTTGGTATCATGTTGGCTACTGTAAGATTCCGAGTATTCTGGGCCGCGGTGCCAAAGCAGTGCAGTGTTAATCGAAGGAAGGGGGATCAATCGTCGGGTGTAGACCTCCACGAGCATCTAGCTGCCACGACCGTCGACGAGCACCATCCAAGACGTGTTCATGCCGACCCAGTACATACCGTTAATGTAGTTGAGGGTGACGGGGATTGGGTCGCAGTCAAGGGGGTTGATGCTCGCCACCCTACGATCATTATGCTGCGTGACACGCCGTTTCTGAAGATCTGGCGGCATCAGCAAGCAAGGAGCTGGCTTAAAAAGCTCTGGCCTAAGGGCTTTGAGTAAACGGTACAGCCCCGACGAGCACGCGGCGAGCGGGATGGTACTGAGATTGTCCACACGCGAAACAATGAGCTTGATTACCTCTGTGGGGAGCGAATTCCAGCCACTCTTTTGGCGGACGGTGCTCGGTTATGCCATTGTTAGTTCTTGGGTTTCGGACCAGGGGGGCGCCTTAGCGGGGATGGAAGATTGGACGAGGGAGGATGCGCCTTAACGGGGATGGAAGAGCGGACAAAGATGGAGAAGCGAATATGTGCTGGGGGAAGTGGATAGGTGATGATGACTACAGCACGCCGCTTGACTTACGAGACACATACCAGCAGCGTAAGGTCATATCGAAGTCAAACAACTTGCTTGAGTGATCACACTACTGGTACTCCCAACAGTACCTGCTACTATGCCCTAAGTTTCTTGAGTAGAGTAGTAGTGGAGTAGGACTCTGCTCTACTACTAGCACCGGAGGAGTAGTATGTTCTAATCTAAAATAGTTACAAACTTCAATGCCCGAGCATGGAACGACTACGAACCATCATCACCAACTCGGTTTTTTCTCTACTCCTACTCCTATAAAAGACTCAGTTGGTGATGATGGTGTGTCTGCCATCCGCCATTTCTGACCATTAGATCTACATCTAACGGCTATGATGTAAGTTGTGGCCTTTTGCAACAATTCCCACTTCTCTGCTCCAGTTTACACAAAACCCCTTAGTATCTTGAAACCAACCACATTCCTCCCTTACTTCATCAAAACAGCCCAAAGAATATATTTCGAGTGAAACATAAGATTTTTTTTAGTGATATGTATATCAAAAGTAAACTGTTTTTTTTCAAATTTGTGAATATGTATTATTCTACTTTGGATCCGTTGCAACGGACGGGCTCATTGTTATAAAGGTTTATCTCTTGAATTCTCCGCAACCAACACCTAGTGTACTGTTCCGGGCCGGATGCTCGCAGCGTGATGACCTGAGTTCGAATTTTATCCTAAACTTTAGCTTTTTATTTTTTTAATATATACTACTTCTTTCGCTACTGTACTGGTAGTGGAACCCACGGAGTACTTAGAATACAGGATTAAGGATGGATTTGTTTCTTTGTAACTTTCTGTACGAATCTGTAGCCAGCCTGCAAGTCATGTACACCGTACTGACAGTGGAACCCACAGAGTACTTAGAATACAAGATTAAGGATGCAAATAACTTTTCATAGAGGGAGAATCATACACGCAATTAACTCAAATGGATTGGACGTGACTCTATTATTCTCCAACGGCAACCGGCAAATTTCCTCCCGCGGGCCGGAGTAGGTTCCTTGGTTTGCATGCGGGTTTAACGGGTGGGTTTGATGGAGGCGAGGAGGCGTGTTCAGCCGGGCATGCAGTGGACGGCGCAGTACTATTCGATTTGACAACTACAACTAGTATATTATAAAAAACAAAGAAGAGTAGTAGGGATAGAGATAAGAAAAGAGACTAGGGAGGAGCACCATCTACTGCTTCGTGGGCTACTCCTGCGCTCCATTCGGCGGCCACAACGTCCCCTACAGCCACTCCCTCCTGCGCTCCATTCGGCGGGCGCTGTTGAAATTTGGGGAGCGCACTCTCGCGACTGCTAGCAGCGACGACTTCACCGACGACGACTTCTCCCGAACTCGGCAACCTCTTCCTCAACGACATGGGCGACAACCTCAAGGCCAATGGTGCTACTCCCGTTGCACCGTATGTGTTTTTGTCCTTCCTGTTCGAAATCGTGGTAGAATTCATGTTTCTTGTCTGTGTCCTAGATACGATCTGTTCATCTACTATGCTAGTCCGCATGATTAGTTTGATCTCTTTTATAGCCTTCATGATTTATTTTGTAGTAAATCTCGTAGTAACTTGCTCATATATTCAACTGGCGGAACGTCCCCTACAGCCACTCCCGTTTCATGGATGGCCTGGTCGATGCCTCCAAGGAGCCCTTCGTCTACTGCTATGAGTGCCCGGTGCCGTTTTGGGGCTCGCCGGTGGACATCGTGCATCACCTGACGCAGGCGTGTGGCGATCACTACTGGCCCTTGGCAAAGAACATCAAGTATGAGATGTGCTACCCGTTCACCGTGCCGGAGTCGATGGAGGATCAGCGCCGCCTGCTAGTCTCGGAGGAGGACAGCAGCGTCTTCCTCTTGATCATGGCCACCGGCGAGGCCCGCGCAGGCCGCCGCCACATCTCTGTAGTGTGCGTCAGGGGCGACGCCGCTGACGCTGACACTGACATGAGGCCGATGTACGGGTGTGTTCTCACTATTACTACCCCTCGGAGGTACGTGGGCGGCGACACTGGCTACGTCAAGCTGACTTGGACTCTGCCGAGCTGGGACCTTCCCGCCGATGTGGACATGGAAGACGCACGATATTATTTGACCCCCAACAATGTGCACGGGGACTCCAAGGAGGTTCACCTAGACATCTGCATTATCAAGTTAAATGTTGATCATTAGTCTTCGCTCAATGTAATTCGCTGTCTAAGCATGTGGAGACTTCCATGCATGATCTTCCTCTATTGGAGTATCACACATGAATAAAAGTGTATCCATTTATGGTTTAGTCTAGAATCTTCCATGTATGAATTTTTACTACAGTACTGGTGAAAGACTTATGATGAACTATTTCTTACATATCCTCTGCCCCCTTCCAAGTCATCCTGATTTAATCCCTCCGTCTAGGTGTATAAGGGCATGGTTAATACTTAAATAGTATAGCCAACTATTGACTATAAGAAAGTGCCATGTCATCTGTAGCCAACATGTATAACAATGGGTACTCAAAAACTAATTCTTGAAGATCATTTCATGCAAAGAACAATAAGAGTTATTTCTTCACAAGTTTTGGATGCAGGTTGAATAGTTGAACGCTTTTGTTTGCAAAAGATACTTTCTTTATCTATTTCACCCGGATGTTTGTGAGCTCTAGTGATGAAATAATATCCGAACAAACCTATCGATACCCGTTACACATGAGATGACCCCCACATCATTTGTCAAAATAAACAACTCCCCGATCAATGCATTTCACTCTTCCGTGCAACGCACGGGCACCTTACTATAGATTAGTACGACCAAAAATTGAACTAACATTATATATAGTATGATAAATGATGATGCATGTCACCTAAAATTATAGGAGTATCATTGAAAACTATGTTCAAATATGAATCCAACGATATTGTTTTTGTTGACATGCACTAACATTTTGTCAATTAAATCTTCAGTCAAATTCAATGGGGGATAAACCACGTCCGATGTAGTCGTACTAGTGTAGAGGGCGGCGCTGCAAGGGAGTCTCACCCCGCTCGTGGCGCGGCAGTAAAGCCGTCATATCCCAAAACTCAACCACTCCCAGTAATAAGTGGCCTGGTAAAATAAACGGACAAGCAACCATCACATCGCTCCGTCCTTTTTGCATTTCATCTATCTGCATTTACTTTCTCCGGTTCATCTCGCACACTCGATCCCTAACTACTACTCCTAGTATCCCTAGCTACTACTCCTAGGGCCAGTTCTTTTGGCGGCTTCCCCAGCTTTTCCCATAAGACTAGTCATAGTGGAGAGTAACATTAAGGCGCCTCACTCATTTATTTGGGCTTCTCAACTACTACTAGTAGTAGTACCTCCGTCCTGGTTTATTCCTCACTGACGGTGTCCTGGACTAGGGGTTAGTCACCGCGTCATCTCCCGATCTGTTAGATTGGGCCGAGGACCCCCATGGTCGTATACTCATGGGCCAGTTCGGACAGCTGCCGCAAACAAGGAAGATTCCACAAGACTTGGCGATCAAGACAAGGACTCCTCTCCATCGGCGTATTCGGCTAGGACACTTGTTATCCTAGGACTCTGGTGCATTATATAAACCGAGGCCAGGCTAGTCGATAGGCATATGCAACAATCATAATCATAGGCTAGCTTCTAGGGTCTAGCCTCTACGATCTCGTGGTAGATCAACTCTTGTAATACTCATATCATCAAGATCAATCAAGCAGGAAGTAGGGTATTACCTCCATCGAGAGGGCCCGAACCTGGGTAAACATTGTGTCCCCCGTCTCCTATTACCATCGATCCTAGATGCACAATTCGGGACCCCCTACCCGAGATCCGCCGGTTTTGACACCGATACTCACCATTGTAATTTGTGCTAAATTTTGACCAAAGATTTAACTGATAAAATGTTAGTGCATGTGACATGCACTACTAACAGTTCATTAGTTAAATTTATGACCAAAATTTGATACAGATTACAATGGGGACCAATAAACCAGGACAGAGGTAGTAGTTATGGGAATACTAATCTAGAAGCCTAAAAGAACTGGCCCCTGGTTCTCCTACTAGTACTAGTACTCAAGTTGGAATTCCAATTGCATGGCACAACTTGTTAGGCAAAAAATATGATACAGGGTGTAGGAAGCGGTTTGGGAATTTGCATGCCTTTCTGACCAGTGAGATACTCCGTACAAAGTACGACAGAGAAATAACCACAGAGAAGGAAGCTAAAAGTAAACAATCAAACGAGCATTTTTGCATTTGTTTTGCATTGAATCATTTCACAGGATTGACTAGTGTTGTTTTTCTACTTTTACAAAAACTGCATCATACTGTTAAAACGTGCATTTGCACGTACATAAGTAATAGTAGTACTCCCTCCGTCTAGGTGTATAAGTCTTCCCTCCTTCTTGGTCACGGTGCACAACTAAAGATGAACTATTGACCTGGACGGAGGGAGTAGCACAGTCTGCAAGCATATATAGAGAGAGACGTGTAGTGCGATAGTATATAGTAAAGTTTGTGCTATATGCACGTACTTGCAAAATGCGTACGAATACACAAGGTTTCCAAACTTTCCCTTTTACATAATTAATTAAGGACGCTAATAATTCCTGAACATTCGGGATTTATAATTTGCGTCCCAAAACTAATGAGATCACCTTACGAAACAAAATTTATACTCCTCCTAAAAGCCACGGCGCTCGCAGGAGCGCTTGCGGCGCGCCACGAGTGCCCTGGTGCGCGGCCGTTTCCCAGCGCACCGACACAACGTCTCTTCCTCAGCCTCGCAACTCGCGAGGTGCTGATTGGCGGCTTGCCGGCGGGCGAGCACGATCTCACTGGTGTGGTGATCCGGTGCCAACATGTACTCCTCCTCGCTGGAAGCGGGCACCCGGTCCACGTACCACCAAGCGTAGATGAGGCGCGTGGGCCCGACTGCACTCAGGGCGTTGGCACGGGCATCCTCCGCCACCCTAACGGCCCTCGCACGAGCCTTCTGCCAAATAGCCAATTGCCTGACTCTCTCGGACGCGACATAGGCCTCCCAGGTAGCTTGTTCCGCGGTGCGCTTCTCTTCCTTGGCCTTCTTCTCCGCCTCTATTTTGGCGCGCTCTGCTGGAGGCAAAGCCTCCCACAAGGCGACATCCATTTCTTTCCAAAGCTACTCAAGGCTGGGGGGCTCGGCGGGCGGCGCGGCGTTCTCCTCGTAGCGGGGAGCCGACGCGTCCTCCGACGCGCGTGCTGGTGAGATTGGGAACACCGACGCGTCCACCTCGACGCGTCGCGGCGAGGAGCGGAACACCGACGCGTCCTCCTCGACTAGTGGCGGCGAGGAACGGAACGACGACGCGTCGCGTTGCGGCGAGGAGCAGAATGCCGACGCATCCTCGTCGACTAGTGGCGGCGAGGAACGGAACGGCGATGCGTGACCATCCGCGCGGTGCAGCGAGGGGCGCCTAGGGCTTGGGAGGGGTGATGCCATGGTGGTCGACGTGGGAGGAAGGGGGAGGAGATAGCGATGAACGTGAACGTGAGGGGGAGGAGATAGCGATGTCGTGGGAGGCGCAGTATTTATAGCGAGCAATGGCACATCTACGTAAGATATCAACTGAGCTGCACTGACTTAACTGCAGGTCTAGTTGCATCACTAACATGTGGGCCAGACCCCTGTTGGTCCCATATGTCAGTGACCCAATGCACCTGCAGTTAAGTAACAGCTACGTGGGCATATTTGTTGGAGTAAATTACGGGGGAGGGAAGGGGTGGAAATATGGGTGGTCACAACGGATTGGACGACCGCGGGGGGAGGAGAGTCATGCATGCAGATTTTTTCCACACGGGGTGGAGTGGTGGGACTGCCAGAGGGAGGAGAGTCTGGCAGGCATATTGTTTCCACACATGGAGAGGAAAAGATTTGGAGACGAACGGGCTTCCTGCAGGTATGGGGAACGGTGCATAATAAGTCTCATCTTGCATGCCAGGCTAGGTATAGTCTGAAGTCATTAAAAACATACACGCCCCACACATGTTCATATTTGAAGGTGCATTAAATTATTGCATGCGATGATTAAGGCTGGCCATAATGGTGGTATCTTAGCTGGTATCATGCACACGGGAATAGCAAACATGCTGATGTGGCAAATAATTAAAGAAGAGAGGGGGGTTAGAGTAACTAGTGTTTATGCATGCATTGGTAAACACATTTTTTGTGAAGAACTACAAAAACTATTCCACCGCCTCTATCTTTCTAAGAGTAGGTGAAATTTTTGAATCGAGCCCTTTAAACTAGAAGGGAGGTAGTAGTACTCTAATAGCTAACCTTGGTCCTGTTTGGATCCATGTTTTAGAGTTAGTTTGGGTTAGTTTGAACTCAACTAACCCAAAAAAAATCTAACCCACCCAAGAGGTGCTTTTTTGGGTTAGTAGTAGTTCTTATACTCATTATAATCAGTATTGTAGATATTGATATTTTTAGTATAAACGGTTGACGGAAGTAAAAAGGACCAGAGGGAGTATCATGCATGCAGAGTAGGAAACAAAATGCTCATTTATAGCCGGTCGAAGTCTCAAAGGGCGCGAGGGAGGCGAAGGTCGTGGGAGGCGCGACGGTTGACGGAATTAATTGAAGTTACACACAAGCCGGCATGGCGTGCGAACAGGCAGAAGCTATAGCGTCAGGCCTACGGTATGGGTCTAGTAGACATGACACCTAGTGGGTCCCGCATAGTTCTCGAGAACTCTTTGGGGGCTTGTAGCCGTTTATCCACCGGGCAAGCCAGCAACCCCACGCCGTTCGCACGCCCTACTCGTCCCCGTCTTCTACTAGTACAGTACCTTACAACAGTTCGCTCCCAGTCGTCCCGTCCTTTCACAGTACGGTAGTTCCACCAATCCTAACCCTCCTCCCAAATCCATGGCGTCCCAAATCTCCATGATCGGCGGTGAGTACAACGTTAGAACCATCACCGGCGATGAGTTCGACGTCATCTACACCCGTTCTTCCGCAACGGTGAAAGAATGCCTTGCTCGCTTCAAACGCATGTTCGAAAACCGCTTGACGGGGGGGGGGGGGGAGGTTGATTTCATGAATGTATTTGTGGTAATATGTGTTGATGACATCTCAAACAAAATTTTGCATGCAATGTGTGTGAAATGGAGGCCTATCCATATCATATAGAGAGGGTGGGCGATCCACGAGAAGAGAGGGAGGGGTCATAGATATCGATAGAGTCGAAGAGAGGATCAAGTGGGTGGGTGCGAGATCGATGAAGAGAGCCATCGAAATTGTGTGTGTGTGCAAGTCAAAGATATAGGGCGACTGACCTAGCTACCGGAATGTCAGAGGGCACAGGTAAAGTTTGTCTGTGGCAGGGAGACATGACTAGAGCGCCCGATGTATCGGTGTGTGTCTGCGGGAGGGGGTGGGGGAGGGGTAGGAAGAGGCCTAACTATGGAGGTAGAACGACTCATATATGTGTTGAGAAGGAGAGACCCAGCTATATCTTGAGGGAGATCGGTCGACATCCATACATAACTGAAGAACGGGAAATTGGATGGGACAGAGACAGAGAGGAGAGAGAGAGAGGGAGGGAGAGGGGTAGAGTGCTGGATGGGTGATGGAGTTGCTTCTCGAAGATGGTGGGAGAGGCCTACTAGACAAACTGAGGGTGCAACTGCAATATTATCAATAAGAGTGGGGATGTGTTTCTGTGTGTGCCTGTGCGTGATAGATCTGTCGGGACACATCCATGGATGATGAAGGGGAACCATGTGTTTGGTAAGCAAACCTAACTAGATCGGTAGATCAATTGTTGTTTGTCGGAGGAAGGGAGAGACATAACTAATGAGGTAGATCGACCGACACGTGGGAAAAAACGAGTTATAAGGACCTAGCTAGCTATATGTATAGCGGGAGATCGGTCGGTGTACGTCCATTTGTTAGAGGAAAATAAGGCTCGGCGAGACGGATAGACAGAGAGAATGGAGCTAGGTGGTGGTGTGAGAGACCCAGCTACTAGCTAGATAGGGCGAGGAGTGTGCGGTTGTGAGATCGATGAAAAGAGGGGCGAGAGTTTACACGTGTGTGGGACCGTATGAGAGACACGAGGCAAGGAGTTGTGGAGGAGATTGAAGGTGTGTGTGTATGTTGTAGGCAGACATCGCTGGAGAGGTTTATCGATCGGTGTGTGTCGGAAAGGAGTTGTGGAGACTGTGGGAGAATGACCTAAAGAAAAAAAATGAATGTGCGCGATGGATAGAATGTTGAGGGAGGGGGAGGGCGACGAGGGCGTGTGCATGCACGAGAGAAAGTTAGTGGTAGCTACAAAGGTTAGAGGATTGTGTGGGTGTAAGAGACTAACAAAGATCATAATTTGATATGAAAGTGGATTCATATATTTGAATAGGAGATCATAGTGTTTTAAACATAAGCATGCATGAATATAGCGGTGATACGCATGTTGTGGTTTTGCACATGTTATACCATAATGTGATAATACATGGCGTTTGCAACTCACAACTAAATGTCAAACAATCTAAACCATACTATACATCGAACAAACTCACATTTTATTTGAATTTGTGATAATGTGTTGCGTTTGTAGGTTACAACTAAATATCGAAAAATCTAAACAATACTATATATCGAACATTCTCACATTTTATTTGAATTTGTGGTAATGTGTGGTGTTTGCAACTCACATCTAAATACTTGTAGGCGTAGGGGGCGGGGCACCATACATAATGTGATAAACACATTATACATATGAGACATGGTTTAGTTTGTGAAGATCTAGCTAGAGCTTGAAATGTACTATGATTTGAAATCAACATAAAGTGGATTCAAAAAATCGAGTTCGAGTTCATATAGTACACATAGTTCATATGTAACTCGAGACTAATCATGTGGTGTGCTGTGAAGATAATACACAAATGATGGTTTAACTTGACAATAATGACGATTGTAGATCTTATTAAAACAGAGAAACGAATTCAAATGCTTTGACTTCACAACAATCATTATTGTAGATCTTATTCAAATCGAGAAAAGAATTCAAATTTAGTTCATATTGAAGCGGTAGTATATACGTTTGGAATGCACTAAAACGTTCATTTGAGTAACTAGGTTGCATGCATTATACACGTAGCGAAATATTTTAATTGAACATAACATGAATTCAAAGTTTTGAATGACATTTGAAGTGCGAATTGATTTGGTACAGTACACGTTAGGCTTGTCTAGAAATTTCGACCCGCGCCTTGTTAGCCCGAAATATTTAAGATATATCTTTGTCTCGTTGTGCTCCGACAACTCCCTCCATCTCAACCCGCGCCATGCTATTCCAAAATTACAACGCGCGCGAAAACTCCCACCTCCTGTGAAATCCTGACACGCGAAATGCCCGTCATACCCCTGAACCGAAAGAACCGCCTCAAATCGGTAGGTGTACTTTCATAACTTACCCCACATTTCGGACAAGCGCGTCCCTAAGCCATGGTTCCCCACTCCCATCCCATCCGCCCACCCATTCGTACACCGAGGCTGGCAAAACCCGTGAAGCCCCGCCCCTCCTCCGTCCGCCACCCAGCCGGAGCCTCTTCCCCGACGATGTCATCGACAGCAACACCTCGACGTCCCTCATCCACCGTGCCGAATGAGGATCCGTCGTCGATCTGGTCGTCCCGCCGGTTCAGCCACCCCGTCCTCCACCTCCAAGGAGCTGCCCCGACGTTCCCCTTGTCTTTCGCGCCACCTCCATTCCCACACCGCCACTTTCACCTGCACCACCGGAAGAGCGGCATCATCACCATTTCCTCGGATGAAGCTGCGGCCTAATCGGCACCACCAAAGAGGTTGTACACTAATTGCGGCATTTTCTTCTTGATTTGATCTCACCGTGCTGCCGGCGCTCGGTCCCGAGCCGACACTGTCGGATCACGGGTACTGGCAAAACCCTCAAGGTTCGAACACTGGTGTGCACGCGAAGATCTCCTCCCTACCGATCCACGCCCTAGCTCTCTAAGATCTCACGGACGAGCTCGACGAACTCGCAACACAGAAAGACACAAGGTTTATACTGGTTCGGGCCACCATTGTGCTGTAATACCCTACTCCAGTGTGGTGGTGGTGGATTGCCTCTTGGGTTGATGAGGAACAGTACAAGGGGAAGAACTGCCTCCTGAGGTTGAGGTGTTCTTGTGCCTGGCGAACTTGTGTGGGTGAGATGCCTATGAATCGGATGCCCCTACTGTGGTGACTAGTTCTACTTATATAGGCCCGAGTCCTCTCCCCAAATATTGAGCGGGAAGGGATCCAACAACGGCCAATTTGAAAGGGGACAGCTAGTACAGCTTATACTGACAAAAGCGGTCTTCGCTGCAAAAGGCTCTGGTGGTGACGCCGTCTTGGGCTCCATGGTGACCTCCGTCTTGCCGTCCTGCTGGTCTTGGTCTCGTTGCACCGATATGGAAACCTTTGCTTGATGCCTCGGTACTCCGTTCCTGCGCTTGCCCCCTTGGCACCAATGAGGAAACAAGGACACTGCGCGCGCTGGCGCCCACCTGGCGCCCGCCTGGTCTCGATCGTCATGGCTCACGTCACGAGGACCTCGCGAGGTTTTCCTTCCCTTAATCTCTCGGCCCCTCGTGAGCCTGCCTGACGAGGCCGCTCCTGAGGAGGTCTTGTGCCGTCTGCCTCGCGAGGCTTGGCCCCTGACGAGGGTCTTGGATGCCTTGTCGATGAAGATGGGCTGTACGGGCCTGCTAGCTCAGCCACGCCGTGGGCCGCAGGCAGGCAAGTGTGGGGACCCCCGTTCCCAGAACGCCGACAGTAGCCCCCGGGCCCAAGGCGCGTTCGGGCTTGGTTTCGAGGCGAAGCCAAAGGTCAAGCACGGAGTGCCGCGGGCCCCAAAAGCCTGCGGCCTCGGTCGATGCATGGCGGTTGATTGGACGTGGGCGTCTCCGCTTCCCCACGCTGCCTTGTAATCCGCCTTGCTATGCGGCCCTCGCTGCCTACACTGTTATTCTTCCATCGCCCGCGCCTTGTTTCCCCAGTCCCTCTGCTTCCTCGAGACTCTTCTCCTCCTTTCCAATCTGACCTGCGCTCCGCCTGCTTCATCGCCATGGCGCCGAAACAAGCAGACAAGGGGAAGAAGCCTCTGTCTTCGCCAAGTGGGCCCCAGCCGCCGAGCCTGCAGTCGGCTAATCCTTGGTGCTCAACGACGAGGCCATCGACAAGGTGCGTCCCATGCTCGCCACCAGTTTCAACGAGTGGGGGAAGACGGTGGCTTGGCCTGCGTCTCGCGCACGCATTGCTTGGGCAGGCCTGATTCCCCTTTCTCCGCTTTCTTGAACACGGTGCTCGAACATTACCATATCCACATGCTGCACCTCGACCCCCAATCCGTGACCCTCCTTGTCGTCTTCGCCTTGTGTGTGAAGCCATGGTGGGCATCGCTCCTTCTGTGGCCCTACTCCGCCATTTCTTTTCATTGCATCTGACTGATCCCCGGCAAAGCTCGGGGTGCACGAGCTTCCAGACCGTGTCCGCGACGGCGGGCGCGGGGATTGACTTCGAGATTCCTCCATCCACGAGCGAGTTTCGGACACGGTGGGTATTTGTCGACGCCGGTGTGCTCTGCCCTCTGCTCTACGCCCCATCAGCGCCTGCCGTTTCCCACTCCGGCTAGGGCCACGAGAGGCTCGCGAGCCCCCTTCTTGTCCCCGTCTGGCTCAGGCTGAGGAGGCTGAAGGACCGCGGCGTGACCGCACAGATGGTGGTGAAGGAGTTCATCAAGCGCTGGGTCGCTCCGCTTCAGCGCCATTCCCGCCCGATGTGGACCTTGCTCAGCAGCCAGGATCATATGAGGTTTCAGTAGTCCGGGCTCCCCCTTGGGACGCGCCAAACGGTGCTCGAGGTCCTGAAAGGTGTCCCTTCTCTGCACGACTTGCCTGGGAAGAACTGTCTGCTGTACCGCCGCAAGAACAAGGCTGAATTTGCAGAAAGCATGCCTCCCTTTGACGAGTGGGGGCTGCGTCCGGACGGTCTGGTGGGGTCCTGCAAGAACCCTGTAAGCGTGGTTCCCCTCTTCGTCGCCGGCGCCGAGCTCCTCCCGAACATGGGTGCAGGGGGACGAGCGCCGCCAGAGGCTGACGGCACGAGTGCTGATGTGCGGACGCCACCTGGGGCTCCCGGGGTGTCGTCCTCAGGATCCCGCGATTCTGGGACATCGGTCGCTGAGACGAGGCAGCACACGGCTCCCGAGGCCGAAACTCTGGAGGCCTCGGGAAGGCGCGGTGAGACGGCGCCCGACTGTTTTCCGTAGCCAGGCACCCCTGAAGTTGTTCCCTCGAGCACTTCTCCGGCTGCACCCCGTACTGGCCGCCACGTTCAACGCTTCGGGCGGCTTTGCAGGGACTTCGAGGAGCTCCGCAAGAGGAAGGGATCTCCGAGCGGCAACGGTATCTTCGGGCCATTGAAGCGAAGAAAGTACATCGCCGTTGACGAGTAAGTACTGCACCTTGTGATTTCTTGATTGCTGCTTTCTTTCCTGATGCTGGCTCTTCAGGACCCCTTCCGCCAGGGCCGCTGGGTCCCCCGAGAAGCAACCTCCGTCCACCTCGACTCCCATGCTGGCCTTGAGCGTCCGGGGCCTGCATGTTGCGCCCAGGGCAGGGCCGGCCGAGGAGGTGCGCTCGCCCTCATGGCGCTTTGACCCTACGGCTCCATCGTCCTTCCCCATTGGCCTAGCTTGGAGCTTAGCGGGCGTGCCCAGGACCCCTCCTCTGGTCATGGAAAGTAGCTGGCTGGCCTCAATCTTCAGTTCCTCTTCAAGCAGCGGGCCCCGACTGGCCGGGGCCCCTCGCGAGGCCGGGTTGGCGCCTGGGGCGGCACCAGCCCCCAGCCCCCTGCTGAGAGGGGGTGCGCCGCTTCACGTCCCGCCTGCAGCTCCCATGGTGGAGGAAGAGGTGAGCCGCGTGCTGGAGTTCGAGCGTGGGCGGAGTGTCGTTCTTCATGAGCTCTTCCAGGAGGCGATGGGCGCGATGAGTCGGCTTGGCGAAGAACTTGCGGGTGTCGATGCGCGCCTCAACGCCGAGGGTTTTCGGCTGGCGGGGGAGCGATGTAAGCTAAAGGTGGCCATCAGCCTCGGCCGTTATCAGCGTGACCTTGATAACGCGAAGGCCGAGGCGTCCCTCAAGGTTTCCCATGAAGCTTGTTCCCGAGCTTTGGAGGAGGCTCGCGAGGCTGACCGCCGTCGCGAGGCTGCGGAGGGGCGCGCGCGGGAGGTCCAGTCCTCGAGCGCATCCCTTGAGCGGTAGGTGGAGGCGCGCAAACTTGCCCTTGCATCGCTGAGGGGGGGCCTGCTGAGGAGGAAGAGAACTGGAGGCTTGAGGAGGCACTTACGTTGGAAGGCGTGGAACGCAGCCTCGAGCTGGAGCGAAGGAGACGAGGGAGCGCCAAGTCGCCCAGGCGGAGGATGCCGTCAATGCGCGCGAAGCCAGGGCCCAAGAGGAGGTTGATCACCGGGTGGCCGAGGCTCGTGCGGATCTTGAAGGTACGCACAACCTGAAGTTGCAGCTTGCAGGGATGGAGGCCGCAGGTAGGGCTGCCGCCCTCAGGCCCAGGCTTGCTGATACAGAGAGGCGTGAGGAGGCCACGACCGTCGCCCTGGCCACGGCGCAGGCGGAGCTGGCCTCCGCCCGTGCCGAGTTTCTCTCCCTCCAGAAGCGGGTTGATGACGCCGAGTCCGATGCGCGGCAGAGTCGGGAGGAAGTGCTGGAGAGGCGGACGCTGGAGCGCGTTCATGCTCCCATGCTTCATGATCTTTGGAACAGGGCCAACACTGCCGTGGGCCATATCTGTGACGCGAATGCCCCCATCCTCAGGTGAATGACTACGTGAGTCACCTCCGCTTCTTCACCAACGTGGTGACGCGCTTGGAGGCTTGATCTGACAAAGCTCGCAGGCTCGTGGAGGAGAGGAGCCGCGGCCTGCTCGAGTGCGCTTTCTCCCGTGTCTTCAACCTTCTTCTAAACGCCAATCCCAACTTCGACATCGACGCCGTCATTGCCCCCGTACCTACGATCGTTCGGGACGACTTGGCGCGGTGGGTAGAGGACAACATGGATGCGCTGGTCAGGGCCTTCACTTCAGAGGACGACGCGGTGGTGGTTGCCACAGACGAAGGCGACGTGGTCGATGATGGTGACGCCGGCGTTGGTGACGGTGGCGGCGACGCCAACGACGGTGACAGCGACACAAGCGGTGCGTCTGAAGATGACGTGGAGGACGCGGCGAGTGACATATCTGGCCGATTCCTCGTCCCTTTACTGTTTCACCCTGTATGTAAAAACTCGGGCGTGGCCCCTAAAGATTGTGAGAGCATTTTGGGAGGGGGAGCCCGTCATGTAAACAAATCACAATTTTTACTCCTTTATGCCGAACCGAGGGTGCGTCTTTGTCGGCCATGAGTTTGGCGGCAAGTTTTCTGCTGCGGCTTACCTTAGCGGGGGCGAGCCCTGAATCGAATTGTAAGGTCGAGGGTCGCCACGAGGTTCCTGAAGGGTCTGGTGATCCGCCCGAGAGGGCCTCGCGAGGTTCCTGCGCCGATCGGTGCGCGTGGTGCGTGCACCGCGCCCAGCCCCGCTCGCGAGGGGCCCGCGAGGGGGAGGCAGCGAGCGTGAGCTCCAGAACAAGGCAAGAACCAGATGGCAAGAAATCGCTTCAACGAGAAAAGGCACCCCCGCGCGCATCGATAAAAACTCGACTTCAACTTAAATCCAAATCCAAAAGGCAAGGCTACAGAAAAGAGATTCGAAGCAAATGGCCGCGTCCGGCACCTAGTCTAGTCTTCTTGTCTTCAAGTCTTCTCACCAGCGCGGAGCTAAGTGCTGCCACTAGGCATGGGAGGGAGCCCCCGAGGCCCGAGGGAGGCTCTCCGCAGACTCCGGGGCGTGTACAGCCCGACTCATTATTACGTGAGAGTGTCACGGGCGGCGATCTTCATAGGCACCGGGCCTTCTTCACAGGTACCGGCCTTGCTTCATATCGCCAGGCGAGGGCCCCACCTTGCGCCGCCCTCGACCACCTTTGGGCCGACCGGCGACCAGGAGGACACAAAGGGGGGAAAGGGGACGCCAGCGGCGCCCTTTGCGAACACGGGTCCTTTGCCGGGGTAGGCTTTTCAGCACCTCCCCCAGTAGAGGGCCTACCTCCATGGGGGGACCTTGCTCCGTGCGGCGCGGCGAGGGATCTGGCTCCCGACTTCTCTCCTGCTACCCCCAGCGTGATCCTCCTGGTGGGAGGGAGGTCGCCGAGTTGGGGCCGCCAGCCACTGTGGTGACCTGATTCTCCTACAACCCATGGTTAGCGTAAGCTTGCTCCTGAGGGATTAGTGGTACCCTATATGTGTTGTCGATGGCGCGGTTGGCGGGGCTCTCCGGCGGCTCCTGGAAGGCTTCAGCTCCTAGTGCCTCCTCCTCCCAACCTGGCCCGAAGAACGAGCCAGGGTCGTCCTCCGGCATGCACTCCTGGTCCATCATGCTGGGCACATAGGCTTCCGGGGCTAGCACCCCAAACACCTCGCCGTAGTGCCCCACACTACACGTTGCCCGGCCCAGCGTGACGTCCTGAGGATGATAGCGCGACGCCTCGCTGGGGCCATGGGGGGCGACGTTCGTGCCCGTGCTCATCGGAGGCGGCATGGGGGCAACAGGGCCCCGGTGCCGCCGCCCGTCCTGGTGTCGATGAAGCCCCCAGGCGCACCCGAGGGCGCGTGGTTGCGGCGAGGCCCGCCGTGAGGTCCGATGGCGGCACGGGAAGGGAGCAGATAGCAGAAAGGCGGCGCTCCCGACACCGCCGCATCCAGCAGCTCAGCGACACGTTCCAGTAGCACGTCTCGGCCACTCTCCATCAGCCGGCACCGCAGGAACTCCCGCGCCACCGTGAGCGCGGCCGGCATGTTTGCCTGCTCCCGCCGGGTGTGTGGCGCCATTGCCGCGGCGTGGCTTGCAACCCTTGCAGCGGCTCGCGCTTGTCGTGGAGTGAGGGTGGACGACGCATGGCCGCGCTGCCCGCGCCCCGTAGCGTTAGACGGCGCTCGTGCCACTTGGAGCGCGGGGTTGAGGTCTTCATGGGCAAGTGACACCGCCCGGGCTGGCCAGGATGCCCAGCGGTCGGAGTCGGCCCTTGGATAGCCAGACATCTGGGCCGCGGAGCGTCGGCGGGTCGATTGGTGGGGAAGAGGCTCCGGCGCACACCTACCTGGCGCGCCAAATGTCGGATCACGGGTTCTGGCAAAACCCTCATGGTTCGAACACTGGGGTGCACGCGAAGATCTCCTCCGTACCGATCCACGCCCTAGCTCTCTAAGATCTCATGGATGAGCTCGACGATCTCGCAACACAGAAAGACACAAGGTTTATACTGGTTCGGGCCACCATTGTGGTGTAATACCCTACTCCAGTGTGGTGGTGGTGGATTGCCTCTTGGGCTGATGAGGAACATTACAAGGGGAAGAACAGCCTCATGAGGTTGAGGTGTTCTTGTGCCTGGCGAACTTGTGTGGGTGAGATGCCTATGAATCGGATGCCCCTACTGTGGTGGCTAGTTCTACTTATATATGCCCTGGTCCTCTCCCCAAATATTGAGCGGGAAGGGAGCCAACAACGGCCAATTTGAAAGGCGACAACTAGTACAGCTTATCCTCACAAAAGCGGTCTTCGCCTGCAAAAGGCTCTGGTGGTGACGCCGTCTTGGGCTCCATGGTGACCTCCGTCTTGCCGTCCTGCTGGTCTTGGTCTCATTGCACCGATATGGAAACCTTTGCTTGATGCCTCGGTACTCCGCGCCTGCGCTTGCCCCCTTGGCACCAAAGAGGAAACAAGGACGCTGCGCACGCTGGCGCCTGCCTGGTCTCGATCGTCATGGCTCACATCACGAGGACCTCGCGAGGTTTGCCTTGCCTTGATCTCTCCGCCCCTCGTGAGCCTACCTAACGAGGCCGCTCCTGAGGAGGTCTTGTGTCGTCCGCCTCGCGAGGCTTGGCCCCTCGCGAGGGTCTTGGATGCCTTGTTGATGAAGACGGGTTGTACGGGCCTGCTAGCTCAACCACGCCGTGGGCCACAGGCAGGCAAGTCTGGGGACCCCTGTTCCCAGAACGCTGACAGACACGGCGTGGCTCCATCCACGGCAGCGTCGCCGGCCACTTCCTCCATGGCGTCGCTCCCTCGGCGGCGACGTCCACATCAGTAGGAGCTGCTGCTGCTTTAGCTCTCGCTCGCGCTGCTGCTCTACTCTTGCTCTCGGTCCGCTTCCTGGTCTGCTCTTGCTCTTGCTCTTGCTCGCGCTGCTGCTCTCGCTCTTGCTCTTGCTGGCGATGCTGCTCCGATTTAGCTACACTTCAGTCGACTGAATGGAATTTTGGGTCAGTCGATTTTCAGGGGGTGGGGGGCTCACCGGAGTTAAGGAAGAACCAGCCGCAGCGGGGAGGGGGGCTCTCTGGAGAGGTACCCCACTATCTATCTTAGGGTTCAGGGTCGGGGCGGTGGTCGCCGGCGGTGGTGGGCCGGTGGCGTGGGGATCGCCGGTGAAAAAGCTCGGCACGGGGGGGCCTACAGGGATGGCCGGGGCAGCGGCGGACCGGCGGTGGGGAGTGTTTTCGGGGCGGGCGGGGCGGTGCACCTCCGGCCGCGGGCGGCGGTGGGCGGCTGTTTGGCCGGTGGTGGCTGGCCGCTCAAGGGGGTGGAGGTTGAAGATGAACTGCAGGCCCTTGATTTCGTATCCAACGGCTACAAAATTAACTGACCAGAGATGACAAAGTCAGTCAACTGACGTGTCGCCTCACCTCTAGTGCATTCAGTTTCGACAGTAAAATTCAGTTTCGACAGCAAAATTCAGTTTCAACAGTTAAGTTCAGTTTCGACAGTTAAATTCAGTTTCGACAGTTAAGTTCAGAGATGAGCGGCTAATGTATACATCTAGCATTTTGTGGTTATGTATTTTACATCATCTATTGGAGATACTAATAGAATTCCACTCAGGTTAACGTTGTCTCTCTTGTCCTGCTTTAGCCTCGGCGTCGTACAACTCACCGGAGCTGCTCCAACGATGAAACCCTCCATCACAGCGGAGCAGTACCTCGGGCTCCATCTCCAGACGCCTAAGATCTTCTTCCCCTCCTCCGACAGCCAAGTCAGCCGGAGCATCCTCACAGGCCAACCCAATCACGCTGAGATCGACATGGCTTCGCCAAAGAGGTTGTACACTTCTTGTGGTTTGACTTAATCTCACCATGCTTCTTTGCATCCTGTGATCTTCCAATTCTTGTGAACCAAACACCCAGATTGGCAGAAATCCTGTGTTTTTAAATTCTCTGTTTTGCATGTACATTCCTATCCTATTCATGTCTATATCCTATCCCTGCATTGTTAGAATCCTCAAATTCAAACAAGCCCTTACACAATTACTTCTATTACAGATATGCGTCAAAGAAAACCTTGTCTGGTTTGTCCTACTCCTGTGGTGCTGTGTTCCATCCCAGCTCAGCTGCTCCAACGACGGAAGGGTTCACCACAGTAGGGATCCGCTCTCTAGACTGTCTTTCGCCGCCCCAGATCTTCTTCCCCGCCGCCGGCAACCACGACAACTGCATTACCATCATCAACTGAGCAGATGACCTTGAGGACTACACGGGTCTGCAAGAGTGGTCGCACTCTTCCGTGTCTGCTTACGTTATGCATTGCTTAATATGATGACATGCTACTTTATCGTCGTGTTCGCCTATTAGACTCCGACTCAGGTCCAAACTTATGCTGAAACTTGAGTTTTTAATGGTGGTGGGGTACATATTGGGGCAGCAATCAGTACTATATGTCTACTATCTGGTTAATCTCGGGTCTCTACTATGAGTTTCATGTTGGGTGCAAACAAACATTAAAGGAGCCATTATCTGTATTTTTTAACTAAAGCTATTATCTGCCCGCTATCATTGGTTTTGGGTCTATCCACAGTTTGCTACCTTCACTCTGATTTGTGCATGCACTCCTTACATAATCTCACTATGTTTTATTCCTATGCATGTCAGTTATTGTACACAATGGAACTAAACATGTAGAGCAAAAGAGAAGAGGCTTGCGTGGCAATAAAATTTCATGCAGACGTCGCTCCATGGTGGGCGCAAAGGCAGCCCCCCTCCACCCATTTCGGATCGTAATCAAGAGGAAGATAACTGTTCCGAGGGGGATTCAGAAGCAGAAGACCACTCTTATTTACCCCATGAGGTGTCACATCCCCAGTTCTGGTTTGCTCTAGGCTAGCTAGTCATGTGTGCATCATGTTTAAAATTCAATGAATTTGAAATGGGGACATGTGAAAGCCTCAGAAATCATTTCTGAAAAAGACCAAGATAAAAATTGCTTCAAATAGGTCCAAGAAAATGTTCATGTTTCACTATGAAAATATTGGCCAGAATTAAAATTCAAACCAATATTTTTAGGAGATCATAAATATTTAGTTTGGGCATTTGAAGCTAATGCAATAACTATTGGCATTGGATTTATATTTGCTATATATCGAATATGTGTCCAATAATTCTGAGAAATTGTGAGGGGCTTTGGGATAATCCTTTTAGTCCCTGCAAAATTATCAGAAGAAAGCAAAATGGTTTAGTGCTTAAAACCAAATCAAAACAAATAATAGAAAACAGGAACCAAAACAAAAAAAAGGCAGAACCTCACATGTAGCTTACCTGGCACCCAGTTGGCCCAGCACTGTTGGAGGCCCAGCACTGTTGGAGGCCCAGCCCACCTGGCGACTTGCCAGTCGTCCTCAACCTCTGCCAGCAGGCAGAGGCGAAGGCGGGAATGGCGCGCACTGAGGCCGCCACCTCCTCCCTGCCTGCCTCACGCCCCCGTGGCCTTCTCGCGACGCCCAGGAGACGTGGACGAAGCCCTGCACCGATCCCCTCCTCCTCTGGTCACTCTTCCCCTTCCCCCTGCTTGATCTCGAGCTCGACCGAATGAGCCCGTCGGCGCCGCTCGTTGCCACCGCGGCCACCAGCCAGCTCTAGCCCCTTGGACGTGTTCCCGACCTCAGTTTTCTTCCTCTACGTCGTCTGCCCCGAGACACGCGGCGCCGGACATGCTGCAACGCCAACTACGCCGTCGTCCTCGTCCTCTGCATCCGACGGCTGCCGTCGCACGATTCGCCGCCTCCAGAGCGTCCCCGAGCCTGCTGACCGCCCCCTCGAACCCGCTGTGAGCTCCTGCTCCTCCCCCCTTTCTCACCCCCTCCGTTCTCGCCCGTTAGCCGCCACCCCCGCGAAACCGAGCTCCGGCCATCGCCATGACCAGCGAGCCCCGCGCTCCCGAGCTCCTCCGCTCGCCCCAGTAGCACCCGCCTGCTAACCATGCTCTCAGGAGCCGAACGCACGCACCAGCTCCTTCTCCCGTGCACCGCAGCGTCGTCCTCACCGACGCGGAACTCCGGCCGCCGCCTTGCTCGCCGCCGGCGCTGCTCCCGGCCACCCCGCTGCCTCCCGTCCGGTCCTTTGGATGCGGGCGAGCAAGAGCTACTCCCCGGTGCCCTTAGCTCACCAAACCACCACCCGTAGCTCAAATCCGAGCCGAGCCGCCGTTGTTTTGGTCGCCGCCGGCAAGGCTCCGGCGACCGATGACATGGCACCGTCATTAGCGCCTAACTAACCCCCCTAGAGTCACTGACAGTGGGCCCCGCCGAGCTAATTATTTTTAGTTAGGATTTAATAAGCCACATAATTAGCACTGTTACACTGACAGATAGGTCCCACCAGTCAAATTTGACTTTGGTCAATGCTGACGTCACCCTGACGTAGTGCTGACGTAGTAATTTAATTACTGGAATTATTCTTATACAGGAAATTCCAGAAAATACTACAAACTTCAAAAATTCATAGAAATTCAACCATAACTCCAATGAAATAATTTATATATGAAAAATGATCAAAAAATCCAAGGAATCTGAATATGGCATTTTCATGCATGTTTGAACAACTTAACCTCACTGTTTAGTCCAAAACATGATAATGCACTATTTGAATTCATAGTTTGAATTTGAATTTGAACCTTGAGTTCAAATCAACCCAAACCTTTCTGTTGCTAGTTGTATTAGCTTAAAACACAACATATTGACATGTCATGATCATGCATCATATTGTGCATTGCATTGATTGTGATTTCCTTCTCTGTTGCCGGTAATTGTCCCCTCTCGATAGACGTTGTTCCGACGCTGTGATCGTTGACACTGATGAAGACTCAATGCTATCTTCAGAAGTGCCAGGCAAGCAAACCCCCTTGTTCATTCCGATACAATCCCACTCTCTCGCTCCTGCTCTCTTTTACTGCATTAGGACAACAACGATTCATCTGTTACTTGCTGCGGTAGCTGAACCCCTTTATCCTCTGCATGACCTGTCATTGCCACAGTAAATAGATGAAACCCACTAGCATGAGTAGGAGTTGTTTGAGCCCTGATGTGCCTACTCATTCATGCTTTTTTGTCATGCCCGGTACTGCTTAGAGTTGTGTCAGGTCTGATTCATCGGGGATGAATTGGAAAGTGGTGAACATGTCCAACTGTTGAGAGGTAAGTGTGTGAACACGATTTGGTAAAGGTAGCGGTGAGAGGCCATGTAGGAGTACATGGTGGGTTGTCTCATTGAAACCGTCCTCAGGAACTGAGTTCTGGGTTTGTGATCCATGAACAGTTACTACCACACATTGGAATGCTGTGACACCCAAGTTTTTATTTGGATTTTTTTAAAGATTTTTATTTGACTTGAGGGAGGTGATTTAAATTTTCTTTTTCAAAAGAACTCTCCCTTTCAAATATTTTTTTATGGCAAAAGTTTTATTTGGATTCACCCAAGATCTGTCTTTGGTCTTGGAGGTTCTTGCTTTTCATTTGGACTGAAGACAAAATACTCTTCACTTGGGAAAATGCCTTTTGAAAATCTCTTTGAAATTTGCACTATGGCTTTTGGAATAATCCTTTACCACTTTCAACAATTCCCTCTTGCCATGGCCTTAGTGCAAATACTCTCTCCTAACCCTTCCCTCATCTTTGGATCATGTTCGGCATCTAATCCAGCAAGTTGAACCCCCCCTATGTTTACTTTCCATTTAAATCTTATTCAAATAAATCTCTGTCTTCTATCCTATCCATTGGTGCTTTACAAAGGAACTCTACTTTCTGTTTTGATTTTTGCCCGCAAACCAACTCTCCTCCCTAGTCCTTTGAACCCTCAACCAAGATCCATGAAGATCCACTGGTCTTCAGTTCAAATTTTTCAAACTACACTTGCTGCAAGTTTGGACCAGATTTGTCAAATTTGGTGAAATTCATTCAAATCCTTCTCCAAAAATTCCAAGTAAAATCAGGCAGCCTCTGGGTGCATTGAGTGGTCACCTCACCAAGTTACAGCCCTAGAAAAATTTATCTCATAGCCAAATCTTTTTGTCGAACACCTGCAGTGCATTGTCAATGTCAAGTTTCAGTTAAGTTCAGAGAACATTGCAGTGCACTGTCGTTTTCTTCAGAACCCGACGTCGATCTCACCAGTGCCACTATGTCGCCTTGCTCCTCGTCCCCTCCCCCTTGTTCCTGCACTGCACGAACGCCTGGCACCTTGCGGACGTCGGCGACGAGCAGCAGAAGGTGGGCCGCCCCGTGACCGACGCCAGCGGCGGCTTTGCGGCCGCCAGCGGGAGGCACGGCGCTGACGGTGCCACCCAGCGCCGCCCAAGCCACCGGAGCTCGCCGCGTGGCCTTCCACTCCCCCGAACGCGCTGCCGCTCTCGTCGTGAACCGCAGGGCGCGGAGCGCGCTCTCTGCCTCCGTCGAGCCCGTGCGGCCATCTCACCATGGACCGACACCATTACGCCAAGACCAACTCCGTTTAGCTATGGAATGACACCAGTAACCTCCACTGATGCTGCCTGGCCACTCAAACCTCCTGCCAATCCACTGCATCGCCGTAATCGCTCGCCGGAGATTCTCCGTTCACGGCCACCCCGTCAATCCGCCTATAAATAGAGGCCCCGAGCATCAACTCGAGCACCCACCATCCCTGCACTCCACCTAGAGCACGCCTAGCCACTGGAAGAGCCCCGAGGAGGTCTCCTTCCTCGACTACGGCCGCTGCGACCCGCCACGGGATCCAGCTCGATTCACCCCCGTGTGTGCACCTCCGCCTCCTTTCTCTTGCCAGTAGCTTCACTATGCAACCCTCGTTCTGACCCGCGCTTCAATTCGAAGTTTGCAGCCCTCCACCGGAGTTCCGCACCATCACCCGAGCCGCCGTCTGCCGGAGATAGTGTCGCCGTCGACGTGGTGCTCCCCGTTGGTCGAGTCCACCACCCACCGACGCGGAAGAACACGCTGAAGCTCTTGGTACCCTCCGATCCTCCTAAATCGACGTGGTTCGACGCCGGCGTCCACCGAAGTCTTCGGGCGCCGGCGAGCTTTTCAAACCTGACATGTGGACCCCGCATGTCAGCCTCTGTTATATTCTCCCTCGAACCATTTTCTGTTGGCGCCTTCGGGCAAATACGCTTTCCCTCTTGAGCTTGCGCATTTCCAATCGAACCGTTTTTTGTTTTCTCAGTTAAAACCCTGGAACTTTTCTGTTTCATTACAGATAAGTCCCTGGACAGAAACCTTTATAACTTTTTAATAAAAAGGGATTTTTGAGTGATTCTTTTTTCTGACAATCTTCAAATTTTGTCTAGTTTTTTATGGGATTTATTTGAAAAATATTTGGAGAAGTTTCTGTGCACCCATTGGTTTTCACGTTAGTACCCGTTTTTCGTGATTGCCGTAGGTTCCGGAAGAGGTGACGGAGCCGCGAACTTCGCCGAGCTAGACTCCGACTTCTCCGAACCAGGCAAGCATGTTTGAACATTTGATATGATGAGTGTTTTGCATGGTTGCTTGAAAGTTTGTGCGTGGCATATGAGTGTCGGTAAATACCTCGTTGCTTGTAAGGCAACTACCCGCATGTTCCAAAGTTGCGATGATCTCTGATGAGAGATGGCCTAATCATGTGGTGACATGAAGGGCAGCAAGGTGGTACTGTTGTAGCATACCAGCCTTGCGTCATCCAACTTTCTCCGACGTTAACGTGGACGGAGTCACGTTATCGTTCTTTTCCCCGCATGTTCCAAAGTTGCGATGATCTCTGATGAGAGATGGCCTAATCATGTGGTGACATGAAGGGCAGCAAGGTGGTACTGTTGTAGCATACCAGCCTTGCGTCATCCGACTTTCTCCGACGTTAACGTGGACGGAGTCACGTTATCGTTCTTTCCCCCTTCCGTGCTACCACATGTTTCATTTGCCAGGATGCGGTTTAGTAAGTTGGTAACCTCTTTCCGTGTACACACCAAACAGAGAGGCCGGGATGATGGTACCTTGGCCCAGGATTAAAGCCAGTCATCTGGTCAGGGGGCATGGGTGTTTCCGGTTGGGACCGAGAGGGGGGCACCCCCTTAGAGCGCGCGTATAGAAATTTGATCCCATGCTACGCGAGGTTGTAGCCTCCCCGTCTCAAGGTTTTTCTAGAACATAGCCGAGGGTGATCCCTGGCTTCGGAAGGTTGAATTGGGTGTGTACTGGTTAGACGTGTTTCTTCCAAAACACCGTAAACGGAACTAGTCCCCGTGACTACTGAAATCCGTTGGCTGTGGTTAAGTACAAACTCTGCAGAGTCAATTCCTTCCAAGTCATCGTATCCATGATCAAGTAGTGTAATCAGTATATCCATATCTATCCGCGTGGAAAACATGTCCCCGGTGAACAAGCTCAAGTGGTAAATCCAGCTTAATTATTATTCCTGTGGATGGACTAAATTTTTATTCGTCTCGTACTTGTGATAATTTATGTTCCCGAACTATTAAATTATTGAACTGCAATATAAGCCCTTTATGTGACGTCGCTCAGATGTCCGACTGCGGCGTGTCTTTTGTTTCTTACTTTAAATATAAGCCCTTTATGTGATGTCGCTCAGACGTCCGACTATGGCACACACTGCCTTTATTTTCTGTTATAAGCCCTTTATGTGGTGTCGCCCCGACGCCCGACTGTGGCATTATTATTCTCGCAGTTTCCTCTCGAGGAGTCATTCAGACCCTCGTTTGGCACCAGCATTATTATTCTCGCAGTTTCCTCTCGAGGAGTCATTCAGACCCTCGTTTGGCACCAGCATTATTATTCTCGCAGTTTCCTCTCGAGGAGTCATTCAGACCCTCGTTTGGCACCAGTATTACTTTCTACAGTTTCCGCTCGAGGCGTCATTCAGACCCTCGCTTGGCACCCAGCATTTATTATCTCTATGTCTGAACACACTGGATAAATTGTTCATATGCTTCATGTTTACATTTGTTATATCTTATGTCCGAACTGTCTTGCGAGTACTTTCATAGTACTCACCTGGCTTGTTGATTTGGCCAGATGTTGTCGAAGGCGATCTCTTGGATGAAGAGTTTGATAGCGCGTCCGACGCCTAGAGGAGTCCCAGTCAGTCCTGCGCGATCCCGGATATTGGTCACTTGTATTATATACGCTTCCGCCACCCGCAATAAGTCTCCCTGAGCCTCACTCCGACGCTCGAAGAGCTGTAGTCTTCAGGAGTCATATCACTCGCTTCGCGGTGACTTTTCCACCGTTATTATCGTGAGTTAGTAGTATGCCACCCTATCCGCCGTCTTGTTTTATCGGCGTGCATGTAATAAATTGTTGGGCAGTCTCCGCTCAACCTTGTATTATATTTAGTACTCCTGGTATTTTTCTTCTGTGACCAAGATATTGTCTACCAGTGAGAAGGAATTCTTCCTTACTGGTCCGTAAAAGGGATTGGTCTCTCAATAATTATTTTATTGAAAAACCGGTCGTGACAAATGCTTAAGTGCCCCTCTCGACTTATTACTCAACTTGATCTCTGTCCAGGAGTTGCAACTAGTTTCTGGTGTTTGTAGGTAGTGTTAGTAGTCTACCAAGTGGCACCCGGTACAGGTGGGCTTGGGACAGACTAGGCACCGTGGCCGGGTATGCCAAGCGTCGCCCGTTTGGTGGGCTTGGAACCCTGTACACATCGTTTGGGGCCGTGAGCGACACCCCGGCCGGATCTCCTTGCGGATGGAACCCAAATAGGTGATAACCTGGACTAGAGACTTGTGTGGTTAGTCAGGTCGTGGCCAACTCCCTCGCCAGGCTTCCGCTTGAAGGTTGCCGAGGTACACGACGTGTACATGGTGGTAAGTGGCGAGAGCGTGTGTGACGAAGTACACCCCTGCAGGGTTAATATGATCTATTCGAATAGCCGTGTCCACGGAAAAGGACTTCCGGGTTGCCTGTACAGTTCATAGACAAGTGAAAGTGGATACTCTAAAATGCGCAAGATAAGCGTGAGTGCTATGGATGGCGTTCTCGTAGGGAGACGGGAGCGGATCCATAGTGGTGTATTGATATGGTGAATATGTGGACTCGTGTGCGCCACCCCAAAAGAGTTGCTTGCAGTCGTAGTTCAGGTTAGCCACTAAGTCAAAGCTGGCTTGCTGCTGTTAAACTCCACCACCCCTTTTGTTGATACCGATGCATATGTAGATAGTTCTGATGTAAGTCTTGCTGGGTACATTTGTACTCACGTTTGCTTATTTTATGTTTTGCAGAGAGACGTCAGTCTCGCTAGTAGTCCCGTGTGGACTTCGACGTTTATCTTGATACCTCAGCTACGATCTGGTGCCCTCGGCAGGATCTGGTAGATAGTCAGGCTTCTCAGCCCTTTTCATTTGTAGATGTCTGTACTCAGACATGTTAAGCTTCCGCATGTGCTTCGACTTGTATGCTCTGAATGTTGGGTCATGAGACCCATGTTTGTAATATCTCGCTCTTCGGAGCTTAATGAATAAATACTCTGAGTCGTAGAGTCTTGTTGTGATGCCATGTTGTATTTGCACATATCGAGCATATTGTGTGTATGATTGAAATGCTTGGTATGTGTGGGATCCGACAATCTAGTTGTCTATCCTTAGCAGCCTCTCTTATGGGGAAATGTAGTCTAGTGCCTCCTTGAGCCATAGTAGTCCGCTACAGCCCGGTTCACCGGAGTCCTGCTAGCCCAGCACTACTGCTCCGGAACACTTGACTGGCCAGCATGTGTTTCATATCGTTCCTGTGTCTGTCCCTTCGGGGAAATGTCACGCGGTGACATCCGGAGTCCTGCCTAGCCTGCTACAGCCCGGGTTCCCGGAGTCCTGTTAGCCCAGTGCTACAGCCCGGATTCACACGCTGCTGACCGACACGTTCGATGTTGATTCATGTATGCTTGTCCCCGTATGTTAGTGCCGCTTTGGGTTCACGACTAGCGATGTCGGCCCGGGTGCTCTGTCATATGGATGCTAGCGACACTATCATATACGTCAGCCAAAAGGCGCAAACGGTCCCGGGCCATGGTAAGGCGACACCCATGGGAGTACCGTGCGTGAGGCCGCAAAGTGATATGAGGTGTTACAGGCTAGATCGGTGTGACTTGGAATTGGGGTCCCGACAGCTTTGGTATCAGAGCCTGACTACCTGTAGGATTACCAAGCCAGACTGGTCGAAGTTGAGTCTAGAAATGCTTTAGTTATATAAGGGAATTGATTGTGGAAGGGAACGTAAGGCTCTTTTTACTCCTTATACCTCATGGCTTTCTGATCTGAGTCAACCTCTTCTCTTCTACGGGGATTAAGAACTAGGCTTCTCATCTTTCTATCAGGATCATGTGTTACTAATCCGTAGACTCGTAGGATTGTTGGTCTGAAGCCTCAGTTCAGTTTCTACTACTTCCATGTGTTGACAGTTGATCTCGGAACCTTGATATTGTGATTCTGAATGGTTATGCCACCATTTTTGCAGGATGTCTCAAATCCATTGAGCATTTACAGCCGTTATGTTGTCTGAGTCATCCCAGGTTTCTAAACAGTCTGAAGCATTGCAAATTCCTTCTTTCCGTTTCCGATGTTCCTTTGGGCCAGATTAACCACACTAATCGGTCTGTTGAGGTACTCCATTACCTCGACATATATGTTGGAGCTATTATTATGACCCTAGGTGTTTTAGGGAGTCACCCAGTAATCTAGCCATGTTTTGTGTTCCCGGTGTGATGATTCTGGCCATCTTTCTCGAAAGCATCCCGTGATGCCATTTAGTTAGTAGGCATTCTATTTCTGGGTTCTTGAACCCAAGATTCACCCTACCTCATGTTGTTAGTATTTGCCAGTTCCCTTAAGATATTAGTAACCTTTGCGATAGTCCTCGAGGTCCGTGGTATATCGTTCTTCCAATACCATGAACTGCTTATGGCAGAAGTTCTCTTGAACCGAAAGATCACAACCAGAGTGCTCTTGACGAGTTCTCCATTCACATTGTGAATCTGCCAGTCCTTCTACCTTTCTGCATGGGTTATCCAGAAGAAATATGTCGAACTCGTTTGACATACTAACCTATGCGTCCACAACTCAGAAAGTTATATGTTCCTTTGAGTTGTCCCTCTTCAGTCGTATTTCGACCTTCGTCTATCAATTGATAGTCAGGACTATGTGCATCCGTGTTATCGATACCTTTCTATTCTTGTTGTCTGTCAAGCCATTCTATTTCAGAATGACTAGGAGAAACGAACTCCAGAACCTCGTCCATATCTAGGATTGGGTCAAAGCAATTGTATTCCGCAGACCAAAATGCCAATCCAGCTTTTGCTCTGCTCTACCTTGGAGCGTTGCCATCTTTATGTCAAGATTGTCATGAGAATTGCACCACCTCTTATGAATTCTTGACGCAGTGATACTCCTCGCCATCATTATTCATCTCTCGGTCTCTGTGTTGTTGCAACCGGAATGCCGACAAGTGAACTATGATGTGTGAAATCAATACTCCTAGCAACTCCGTTGCTTGGTAGTTGAAGGACAATAATTTCATCCTTAGCGTGTTGGTTACTGAATCACATCCTAAGGTTGATCGTGCTACCTAGTCCTTATTTCCGGTGCACTTTTCGATCAATGAGTTAGGATAGTGTCAGTCCTTGCTTATTCGGTCATATCGTCTTGCCCTGAAAAGCAAGATCGTTCTCGAGCTTAGTAACATATCGGCGGTTCGTGATGTTCCGAACATCTTCTCGGATGTATTACCAGGTTGTCACCTGACCGCTATGTTGAGTTCGTGATCATGTTGGTTTTCTTCCAAACCACCCATTCTCCAAGAATCTGTGTTGGATACCCCTGAGCTAGTTGGTCAAGCTAAACAACAACTTGGAGAGTTGGAAGATAAAAACTTGTCTAACTTAGTTCATTTCCAAAGGGATATCTTGTGTTGTGTGTTGTAGAAAGATGATTTCTTCATCGATTGGTCCTCGTGATCAATTAATGGACCTATCATCTTAACCAAACTTTGATTTGAGTATGGGCTATCATCAAATCAAATCAGAACCAACGATGTTCGTAATGTTGTCTTACTCGTGGTTGATTCCTCGAGCATACACCATTACATATTTTGGTCTGACCAATGCTATCACCGTGTTCACTTAATTGTGGAATTCCATCTATATGGAAGCCTAGATGGTTTGTTGTTGAGCCCATCGACAACATCCTTATCTCCTCCATGATTTGGTTGAACATCTAAGTTAGCGTTGGAAACTTTTGAAAGCTTCTTCCTCGTGTTAGCTCATGAAGTTTATGTTTTGATGGAAGAAGTGACTTCCTCTAGTTCACGTGCATTTGATGTAAGTTGTCGCCGTGGATCCGAGAAAGTTTGTTTTTGCCTCCTCTGGTACCATCCCAAGTCAGTTATGCATGTGCGAATGTATTCTATGGTTTGGTAGATGAATTACCTCCACCCCATATGTATTCCCTAGCACACCAAGCCACTGACTGATTTGTTCAAGGAGAAGAAGTTCCTTCCTAAGAGCAAGACTTATGTTGGGAATTCGATATCCTCGATGATGGTTCCTTACCAGAACTCGGTAGTGTTGTATTATAAGACTACTACGTGGCCATGCTTGTCCAGGACAGCGTGTTCACAGGTTGTAGCAGAACCAGCTCGTTTTGGAGCTTGCTATCGTAGTTCATTTCCCGAGAATCTCGCAACGTCATCTCGTCGGTTTGTGTTGCAAACTTTCCTTTTCCGGACATGCTGTCTGAAATATCCTATTACCAACCAGATCTGAATCTCAGGCAGATATGATGGTTGGAACATCTCCCAACAGCTATAATATTGGTCTTCGTAACCCGGTAAGTGGATGTCGTGGCCAACACACCAAGCCGGAAGACCTATTATTGTAGTAACTTGATTGAGGAAGTTGGCCACCTCCCCATAAGGATTTCGTAGGATTTGCTCCCTAGTTGTTCCTTATGGATCTTTATATTTCCGAAGTCCGACCTTTTACTTGATGTTCTAGATATCAAACCATGTCTATGAATGGGATATGCTAGTGCATCAAGGAGAAGATTAGAAGCGGAGTGCTAAATATCTCTCGGTCGATCATCCAGATTTGCTTCTTTGGAATTGCTAAGGAAAAATCTGAGAAAGTGTTATCTTCCTTTGTACCTGCATCCTCCATCACCGTTCATCATGGTAGTATGATGTGTTGCCAGGATCCTCGGCACGGATGTTGGTAAAACCTTGATGAATATGGAAATGCTCAAGTTCTTGAAAGCACGCTCAGTCACTAGGTTATATCCCTGGTATCAACTGGAATGTGCCTTCCATTTGCCGAGTTGTTCTATAACCGTAGCTTCCTTTCCAAATTGAGTGTGCCATTCTTTTGAATTCTTTCAAACGGTCATTTGTAAATTGCCTTACGCTGGTATGGAGAGTTTCAATGATCTCTGAATCAAAAGAAATTCTTTTAGCCACTTAAGGGAATATTTCTATGAGCCACCTTCCCTAAGGTGCCCCGTTATGGAGTCATGGCAATTAACTCCTCGCTGCTTTGGAACCCATGCACCATATTATCTAAGCGTGGGATTGTTGCCCACCAAATCAAATCTCATCGTTTGTTATTCCATCCCTCTCAATGTGTTTTGTGTCTCAACTCGAGATGTTTCAACATCTCATTCCGCGAGTTGATCTTGTATAGCTCGATCTTCGAGAAGATCAATCCTGTAGAGTTTCCCTCTCTTCCGTCATCATAGTTGGTTGAAGATCTCGAAAGCAAAGACGACAAGATCAATTTGAAGCAATGAGTCAACATCTTCGATGAGGGTGTTGGATCAAGAAGATTGTGTTAGCTTTTGGTCCCCTTTTCCTCTTAGCCTATGCTTGAATCTCGGGACGAGATTCTTGTTTAGTGGGGGTGAGTTGTCACATCCCCAGTTCTAGTTTGCTCTAGGCTAGCTAGTCATGTGTGCATCATGTTTAAAATTCAATGAATTTGAAATGGGGACATTTGAAAGCCTCAGAAATCATTTCTGAAAAAGACCAAGATAAAAATTGCTTCAAATAGGTCCAAGAAAATGTTCATGTTTCACTATGAAAATATTGGCCAGAATTAAAATTCAAACCAATATTTTTAGGAGCTCATAAATATTTATTTTGGGCATTTGAAGCTAATGCAATAACTATTTGCATTGGATTTATATTTGCTATATATCGAATATGTATCCAATAATTCTGAGAAATTGTGAGGGGCTTTGGGATAATCCTTTTAGTCCCTGCAAAATTATCAGAAGAAAGCAAAATGGTTTAGTGATTAAAACCAAATCAAAACAAATAATAGAAAACAGGAACCAAAACAAAAAAAAGGCAGAACCTCACCTGTAGCTTACCTGGCACCCAGTTGGCCCAGCACTGTTGGAGGCCCAGCCCACCTGGCGACTTGCCAGTCGTCCTCAACCTCTGCCAGTAGGCAGAGGCGAAGGCGGGCATGGCGCGCGCTGAGGCCGCCACCTCCTCCCTGCCTGCCTCACGCCCCCGTGGCCTTCTCGCGACGCCCAGGAGACGTGGACGAAGCCCCGCACCGATCCCCTCCTCCTCTGGTCACTCTTCCCCTTCCCCCTGCTTGATCTCGAGCTCGACCGAATGAGCCCGTCGGCGCCGCTCGTTGCCACCGCGGCCACCGGCCAGCTCTAGCCCCTTGGACGTGTTCCCGAGCTCGGTTTTCTTCCTCTACGTCGTCTGCCCCGAGACACGCGACGCCGGACGCGCTGCAACGCCAACTATGCCGTCGTCCTCGTCCTCTGCATCCGACGGCCGCCGTCGCACGATTCGCCGCCTCCAGAGCGTCCCCGAGCCTGCTGACCGCCCCCTCGAACCCGCTGTGAGCTCCTGCTCCTCCCCCCTTTCTCACCCCCTCCGTTCTCGCCCGTTAGCCGCCGCCCCCGCGAAACCGAGCTCCGGCCATCGCCATGACCAGCGAGCCCCGCGCTCCCGAGCTCCTCCGCTCACCCCAGTAGCACCCGCCTGCTAACCATGCTCTCAGGAGCCGAACGCATGCACCAGCTCCTTCTCCCGTGCACCGCAGCGTCGTCCTCACCGACGCGGAACTCTGGCCGCCACCTTGCTCGCCGCCGGCGCTGCTCCCGGCCACCCCGCTGCCTCCTGTCCGGTCCTTTGGATGCGGGCGAGCAAGAGCTACTCCCCGGTGCCCTTAGCTCACCAAACCACCACCCGTAGCTCAAATCCGAGCCGAGCCGCCGTCGTTTTGGTCGCCGCCGGCAAGGCTCCGGCGACCGATGACGTGGCACCGTCATTAGCGCCTAACTAACCCCCCTAGAGTCACTGACAGTGGGCCCCGCCGAGCTAATTATTTTTAGTTAGGATTTAATAAGCCACATAATTAGCACTGTTACACTGACAGATAGGTCCCACCAGTCAGATTTGACTTTGGTCAATGCTGACGTCACCCTGACGTAGTGCTGACGCAGTAATTTAATTACTGGAATTATTCTTATACAGGAAATTCCAGAAAATACTACAAACTTCAAAAATTCATAGAAATTCAACCATAACTCCAAATGAAATAATTTATATATGAAAAATGATCAGAAAAATCCAAGGAATCTGAATATGGCATTTTCATGCATGTTTGAACAACTTAACCTCACTGTTTAGTCCAAAACATGATAATGCACTATTTGAATTCATAGTTTGAATTTGAATTTGAACCTTGAGTTCAAATCAACCCAAACCTTTCTGTTGCTAGTTGCATTAGCTTAAAACACAGCATATTGACATGTCATGATCATGCATCATATTGTGCATTGCATTGATTGTGTTTTCCTTCTCTGTTGCCGGTAATTGTCCCCTCTCGATAGACGTTGTTCCGACGCTGTGATCGTTGACACTGATGAAGACTCAATGCTATCTTCAGAAGTGCCAGGCAAGCAAACCCCCTTGTTCATTCCGATACAATCCCACTCTCTTGCTCCTGCTCTCTTTTACTGCATTAGGACAACAACGATTCATCTGTTACTTGCTGCGGTAGCTGAACCCCTTTATCCTCTGCATGACCTGTCATTGCCACAGTAAATAGATGAAACCCACTAGCATGAGTAGGAGTTGTTTGAGCCCTGATGTGCCTACTCATTCATGCTTGTTTGTCATGCCCGGTACTGCTTAGAGTTGTGTCAGGTCTGATTCATTGGGGATGAATTGGAAAGTGGTGAACATGTCCAACTGTTGAGAGGTAAGTGTGTGAACACGATTTGGTAAAGGTAGCGGTGAGAGGCCATGTAGGAGTACATGGTGGGTTGTCTCATTGAAACCGTCCTCAGGAACTGAGTTCTGTGTTTGTGATCCATGAACAGTTACTACCACACATTGTAATGCTTAAGTGCCCCTCTCGACTTATTAATCAACTTGATCTCTGTCCAGGAGTTGCAACTAGTTTCTGGTGTTTGTAGGTAGTGTTAGTAGTCTACCAAGTGGCACCCGGTACAGGTGGGCTTGGGACAGACTAGGCACCGTGGCCGGGTATGCCAAGCGTCGCCCATTTGGTGGGCTTGGAACCCTGTGTGAGCGACACCCCGGCCGGATCTCCTTGCGGATGGAACCCGAATAGGCGATAACCTGGACTAGAGACTTGTGTGGTTAGTCAGGTCATGGCCGACTCCCTCGCCAGGCTTCCGGTTGAAGGTTGCCGAGGTACACGACGTGTACATGGTGGTAAGTGGCGAGAGCGTGTGTGACGAAGTACACCCCTGCAGGGTTAATATGATCTATTCGAATAGCCGTGTCCATGGAAAAGGACTTCTGGGTTGCCTGTACAGTTCATAGACAAGTGAAAGTGGATACTCTAAAATGCGCAAGATAAGCGTGAGTGCTATGGATGGCGTTCTCGTAGGGAGACGGGAGCGGATCCATAGTGGTGAATTGATATGGTGAATATGTGGACTCGTGTGCGCCACCCCAAAAGAGTTGCTTGCAGTCGTAGTTCAGGTTAGCCACTGAGTCAAAGCTGGCTTGCTGCAGTTAAACTCCACCACCCCTTTTGTTGATACCGATGCATATGTAGATAGTTCTGATGTAAGTCTTGCTGGGTACATTTGTACTCACGTTTGCTTATTTTATGTTTTGCAGAGAGACGTCAGTCTCGCTAGTAGTCCCATGTGGACTTCGACGTTTAGCTTGATACCTCAGCTACGATCTTGTGCCCTCGGCAGGATCTGGTAGATAGTCAGGCTTCTCAGCCCTTTTCATTTGTAGATGTCTGTACTCAGACATGTTAAGCTTCCGCATGTGCTTTGACTTGTATGCTCTGAATGTTGGGTCATGAGACCCATGTTTGTAATATCTCGCTCTTCGGAGCCTAATGAATAAATACTCTGAGTCATAGAGTCTTGTTGTGATGCCATGTTGTATTTGCACATATCGAGCATATTGTGTGTATGATTGAAATGCTTGGTATGTGTGGGATCCGACAATCTAGTTTTCTATCCTTAGCAGCCTCTCTTATGGGGAAATGTAGTCTAGTGCCTCCTTGAGCTATAGTAGTCCGCTACAGCCCGGTTCACCGGAGTCCTGCTAGCCCAGCACTACTGCTCCGGAACACTTGACTGGCCGGCATGTGTTTCATATCGTTCCTGTGTCTGTCCCTTCGGGGAAATGTCACGCGGTGACATCCGGAGTCCTGCCTAGCCTGCTACAGCCCGGGTTCCCGGAGTCTTGTTAGCCCAGTGCTACAGCCCGGATTCACACGCTGCTGACCAACACGTTCGATGTTGATTCATGTATGCCTGTCCCCGTACGTTAGTGCCGCTTTGGGTTCACGACTAGCGATGTCGGCCCGGGTTCTCTGTCATATGGATGCTAGCGACACTATCATATACGTGAGCCAAAAGGCGCAAACGGTCCCGGGCCATGGTAAGGCGACACCCGTGGGAGTACCGTGCGTGAGGGCGCAAAGTGATATGAGGTGTTACAGGCTAGATCGGTGTGACTTGGAATCGGGGTCCCGACATGAGGTCTTCGCTCTAACTTGGCATGCTGATGTTGGTAATATCATGCATATGGTGCCTTGCATTGCTTACTCTATACATCAAAGATGTCATCTGCTTAGTTTAGACATGCTTTGTGTCAATGCCATCTATTTAGTTTCTTTATCCTATATGTGAATCATGCAATGCCATCTTGTTTAGCCAGGCATTATATATGTGAAATTTGCATGCCACCCTGGTTAGCCAGTCATCTTATATGTGAATTATATCATGACATCATTTTTTATTACCTATTAAATTTGTCAACAATTTTAGTACATTCAATTACTCTTCCTATGCATCAGCCATTCGGCACGGTCATGGAAAAATCTGGAGTGGAAACAAGGTCTTCAGAGCAGACAATGCTATCTGATGAAGCGCATGTCTTGCTGGTTACAGATAGCTCCCCAGAGGAGGATTCAGAGACAGATGACCAGTCCTATTCCCCCCCCCCCGAGGTGCATGCTCTGACTTGGCAGGGTTACGTTGCTCATATCATGCATATGGTATCTTGCATTGCTATGTCATTTGCTTAGTTTAGACATGATTTGTGTGAATGCCACCTGTTTAGTGTCTAATTACCATATATGTGAATTATGCAATGCCATCTTTTTGCAAGACATTATATATGTGAATTATGAAATGCTATCTTGTTGCCAGGCATTATATATGTGAATTATGCAATGCCATGTTGTTTAGCCAAGTGCCATATATGTGAATTATATCATGCCGTCTTTTTTTGTATTTCTCATTGCTTTTGTCGACAATGTTTGTATATTCAACTGCTCTTCCTGTGCATCGGCCATTTGAATTGGTGATGGAGAAATCTGGAGTGAAAACAAGGTCTTCAGAGCAGACAATGCTACCTGGTGAAGCAGATATGTTGCTGGTTACAGATAGCTCTTCTGAGGAGGACTCAGAGGTAGATGAGCAATCCTATTATCCCCCTGAGGTGTATGCTCAAACTTGGTAGGGTTATATTAGTCATATCATGCATATGTTGTATTGCTGTGCTTAGTTTTTACATCATATACACGATATTGAATGACATCTCCTTAGTTGACACATCATATATGCGATTGCCCTCTTCTCACTTCCTTAGTATATAAATCATATATTTGAATTATATCATGCCATGATGTTTACATAGACAACATGTATCTGAATTATGGCATGCCAACCCATTTTCTAAAGACATAATATAGTTATATCACCTCATCCTGTTCACATAGTCATCATATTTTCAATTATGTCATTCTATCCGTGAATTATATCATGCCATCATGTTTCCATCGACGGCATATTTGTGATTTATGGCATGCCAACCACTTTAATACACACATCGTATAGTTATATCATGTCATCCTGTTTACATAGTCATCATATTTTGAAGTATGTCATTCTATCCTATTTAGTTAGCCATCATACATGTGAAATTGTGTCATGCTATCCTGTTTAATTAGCCATCATATATTTGAAATTATGTCCTGCTATTCTGTTTGGTTAGACAACATAAATGTGAATTATTTCATGCCCTGTTTTCTTCCGTACTATCCATTGCACCTGTCTATCTTACAATGTCTGTACATTCAATTACTTTTCTTGTTTATCAACCATTTGAATTGCAGGGGTGATGGCAATATCTGTGGGAGTAAAAACACGGTCTTCAGAAAAGATCGTGCTACCTGTCGATGGAGATAGAACAATGGTTGTACTTGCCCAAGAACCAGCCCCACCACACATAACCTAGACTCATGTAGATTGTACCCCTATCCAGTTGGACAGAGAACCAGCTACACCCCTTCTAACCCCAACCCCAGCAGATAGTAACCTAGTTCCCGTTGACACAACACCGTCTCCACCATAGAGCACCCAAACACGAGCAGTTAGTAAGGCAACTGCAGTGCCCAAAGCACGAGGACCACCACTCCGAACCCCAAGTCAGCGCTTAAAGCAAAAGAAGAATTGTTCTCAGGTCAGGTTCCGTAGCTATGGTTCATACTACTTTGCTCTTGCATCACTGTATTTACTCATACCAACTAATTTCATGTTTGAAGGATGCAATTGAAACACCAATGGTGCAATAGGTATGTTTTAAACATGTTTCTTTAACGTGTTTGCTGTTGTAACTTGCTCTATGTTGATTTCAGTTTCAATTGAATAAACAGTTATGTTCTCATGCCATGCACATTACAAGTGTTGTTATTGCGGTGTAGTTTCCCACACTTATATTTTGTCTATGCTGCTTTGTCTTAAATAGATATGATTCGAACTGTATCTATCTTGATTTGGCAACATAAACTAGAATGATATAGACCATACAGTGACCATACTACATAGATATATGTTTGTTTCATGCTGTTATCCTGTCCACCTTACTACTGAAGTGGTTTACCAAAATGAGTTTCATATACTACATTGTAAACCTGTGATGTGTTTGTTTGTTTCTCCTTTAGAACGCGGATAAAATATTGGAGAAGAGTACCCCCTTATGCAATGGTAAAGGAAGTAATGCAGATCAGGTTCAAGATAGTGAGACATCCCTGTTGTTCTCCAAGAAAGCTGATAAAAACTATATTGAAGACAGCGAGACAACCCCAAAGTCATGTCTTGATGTAGTGTTCGAGTTACTGGCTACTACTGCTGGCACCAGCTCTTCGAACTCGCTGCCCGAATCAGTTCGGCTTCTTGAGTCTCAACTTCAAGTTGAAAGACATCGATCAGATGTTATGCGAAAGGAAGCCGAAGGACTGAGGAAGTCCCTGCAGAATTCAGATGCATACTTTCTGGTGCAACAGCAAGTGCTGGAGGATTTAAGCGCCAAACAAGAGAAAGTTAATAAGCTTGCTAAGCATCTTGCCAGCATTATGGGTACCCAGGATATTGTTTCTTGAGCTCTTCTAAAGTGGTTTCACTTCTGGACTTGTTTTGCTGCGGCGTTTATATGCTGCTTTGTTCCCTATATTTGCACTGGTGGCGAACTTTGATGCCCAGTGGATGTAATATGTGTAATAGCCGCGATAGCCTAGCGTAAGTTGCTTGCTTATTTATTTCCGCTGTCTTGTTTATTTGTTTTCTTGTAGTCAGTGCAGTTCTTTTTCCGCGGTTTGCTAGTGGCCGGAATAACCTATTTTTTAAAACTAGGCCACATTAACAATGGGCCACATATTTACTGTAGTTAACATGGGCCTCCTACGGGCCGTAGAAACAATAGGCCTTCTAAGGGCCGTAGAAACAATGGGCCTTCTACGGGGCGTAGACACAATGGGCCTTCTACGGGCCGTATCATCAATGGGCCTTCTACGGGCCGTATGATCGGTTGGCCAAACATGGGCCAATAACAGACTACATTATGGCCGTAAATGGGCTAGAGTTGAAATCGTCCGTTCATGGGCCGACCATAACGGGCCGTTGTTAGTAGGCCGTATTTGACGATGCTATGAAAACGGCCCAACGTATTAACGGGCCACAAATGGGCCGACTGTAACCACGGGCTGTATTTGGCCCACAAGTAGAAAATGACAGTAACGGGCCGAAAGTAAACGAATGCTGGAAATGAGCCCAAGAATAAATGGGTCCTGAGAAGGCCGAAAGATAACATGGGCTGGAAACGGCCCAACAGAATAATGGGCCGTTAATGGGTATAAAGTGATACACTGTTCATTACGGACCAGTTTTACCACGGGCCGTTAATTGGCCGAGGGTTCCTAAGGGCCTCACATGGGCCAAAAGACATCATGGGCCATACATGGGCCGAAAGTTAAAACGGGCTGGAATTATATTGGACGGCCCAGATGACGCTACTGGGCCTAATTCGGATAGGCCATAAACGGGGCCTGGGTTAGCGGGCTGTAAATGGGCTATATGCGAACAAGCCGTTAACAGGCTTGACGTGGGCCGGCCCGCCACCTTTTGACCAAGTCAAACGGGCCGGCCATTTCATAGGAATGGGCCTCTGTTGGGCCGTGCCACGTGTCGACGTATCATAGGCGCTTGTGTCCAATGAGTGGATGACATCTGTCCCAACTGTGAGCCGACACGTGTTTCCTCCAGCCAATGATGATTTTACACATGGAAAATCCCCATTGGTCGGGGCTGTTAACGGGTTATCGGATCCAAAACCGGACCCGATAGCTTAACGGCGTTCTGTTACGGCGGATGCCACGTGTCGGTCACCCTTGACGATAGCACTTCTGTGACGCGCGATTTATCGTCATGGAAGTGGACACTTCTGTGATGAAAATTTTGGTAATGTCATGGAACACTTCTACGACAACACATGTATGACAGAAAACGTGACCTACTGTGACAAACACGTATCATAACCACGGGCACGGCTTTCGAAAGATAATACCCTGCAGGGGTGTCCCAACTTAGCCCATTATAAGCTCTCACGGTCAACGAAGGATAAACCTTCTCCCGGGAAGACCCGATCAGTCTCGGAATCCCGGTTTACAAGACATTTCGACAATGGTAAAACAAGACCAGCAAAGCCGCCCGATGTGCCGACAAATCCCGATAGGAGCTGCACATATCTCATTCTCAGGGCACACCGGATAAGTCAAGCTACGAGTAAAACTAGGCCTCGAGTTTCCCCGAGGTGGCCCCGCAGGCTGCTCTGTTCGGACCAACACTCGAAGGAGCACTAGCCCGCGGGGGTTAAAATAAAGATGACCCTCGGGCTTGCGAAAACCCAAGGGAAAAAGGCTTAGGTGGCAAATGGTAAAACCAAGGTTGGGCCTTGCTGGAGGAGTTTTATTCAAGGCGAACTGTCAAGGGGGTCCCATAAATCACCCAACCGCGTAAGGAACGCAAACTCCAGGAACATAATACCGGTATGACGGAAACTAGGGTGGCAAGAGTGGAACAAAACACCATGCATAAGGCCGAGCCTTCCACCCTTTACCAAATATATAGATGCATTAATTAAAATAAGAGATATTGTGATATTCCAAAATATCCATGTTCCAACATGGAACCAACTTCAACTTCACCTACAACTAGCAACGCTATAAGAAGGGCTGAGCAAAAGCGGTAACTTAGCCAAACAACGGTTTGCTAGGAAAGGATGGTTAGAGGCTTGACATGGCAGTATGGGAGGCATGATATAGCAAGTGGTAGGTAGCGCAACATAGCAATAGAACGACAACTAGCTAAGCAAAGATAGAAATGATTTTGAGGGTATGGTATTCTTGCCTGCAAGGTTAACAGAGTTGTCGAAAACTTGATCCTCGTAAGCGTACTCAACAGGTTCCTCGTTCACGAACTCGTCTCCCAGCTCTACCCACAGCAAGAATACAAGCAATGGAACCACAATCAATCACGGGAAATGCACAAGCAACATGATGCACTACATGCATGATATGCGAGACATGATATGCAATGCGTATGCGTGCTCCGGAAGAAAAAAGGATGAACAAGGCAGTAACTTGGCAAACCAAGTATGCCACTGGAAAGATGAGATGATTTTGGTCGAAATCAATATAAAGATCACCGGAAACGGATGCACGGTTTGCATATGGCAAGCAAAACAAGAATGACACGATTCTGTGATTAACAGCATGATAGCACTTAGAATACATCAAGTAACTATGCTACAGCACTCCACCATAGCAACAAACCATATGGCAGTAATCTACAGGAGATGCTTGACAAAATATGAACACTGAGCTACGGCTAAATCACATCATAACAGTTTCAAACAAGCATGGCAAAAGTGCAAAAGATATCAGGTTCACAGATAGTGAAATTACTGGACAGGGCATAAACAGCATCAGGTAGCAATGTTCAGAGCAAGCAAACCACATGCTACAGGAACTTAATATAGCAAAACAAGGCATGGCATGAATCTAATAGAAGCATAGAACAAAAGTCCCTTACTGACCATGAGCCAAAAAGGATCAGAAGATATGATGGCAACCATGTAAATATAGCAAGTTTCGGTAACAGGTTTCAGACTTAGCAGAAAACAGAACATGGCAGTAACAGAATTATGAAGGCATCTTGGTGAGCTTGATTCACTCACCACAAAGCAATGCATGACAAAACAAAGTTAACCATGGCAAGAGCAAGTTCATATCATGTATGGATCAACTACAACAACCTTGGCAAAATTGAATATCATGTTAACAATCTGCCAGGAACATTTTATAGCAAAAGTAGAGCAAGATTAAGACATGCTATAGCACTCCATAATTGCAAACAGGGGCATGGGTGGATAGAGCACAACTATATCTACAAAACATACTTACTGAACATGCCCAAAAGAAGCATGGATCTCTCGGTAGCCACATGGATACAAGGCAACAAAATAACAGCAGTGACAGACAGCAAAAATCCCAAGTCCCTGAAAACAGAAACATCACGAAGCCTAGTTTGCATGCTTGTGCTAGTCACCACATAGATCACAAAAATACATGGCATACACCTCTGTAAAGATGGCATGGCATAGATCAAAACACCTGTAGAGGTCATGCCCATAAGATGCACACATCAAATACAACAAAAATAACAAAACATCAAGCTCTGATAAGTAACAACAGTAAACATCATATAGCACTCTTGCACCAGAGATTTGGGCATCAAGATGAACTCAAACGAGCATGGCACAATGTAACAAAATGAAGAGCATCTTGTGATGAACATTTCGATATACTACACGCACGAAACGGAGCAGTATGCAGAGAGTTATGATGCAATGAACATGGCAACAGAATGTGAAAATACTTCGGACCTAGAGAATTTCGACCTCGCCCAGATCTAGGGTTTGGCGCGGATGACGAGGACGGCCGGAGCGGCTCTCGCCGGAGCTTGCGGGGGCAGTGGCCGGAGTCCGGGCGGTCGGCGAGGGCGTCGGGCGGTGACCCCGGGGCGCGGCACCGGCGGGAGTGGAGGAGGCGGCGAGGGCGGCGCGGGTCCAGTGAGTGGCAGCGGCGGCGGATCGGCGGGGAGCGCCGGCGATGGCGGCGGACGGCGGCGGAGACGAGCGCTGGCAGCGAGGCGCGGAGAACCCAGGCGGCGCACGGGCGGAGGCGGTGGCGCGCGGGCGGCGGGGGAGCCTTGGGCGCGGTCGGGCCCCGCGGGCCAGACACAGGCCTCCCGGGCCGGCGGTGGTGGGGCGGCAGCGCTGCCACGTGTCGCGCCCCGATTGGTCGGGCGCGGCGGCGGGATTCGTCCGGCGCCGGGCGGACGTGTCCGGCGCGCGGAGGGAGCGGGGCTAGGGTTTGGACGCAAATTTCGGAGGGGAAGGTGTTTATATAGGCATAGGGAGCTAGGAGAGTCCAAATGAGGCACGGTTTTCGCCCACACGATCGTGATCGAATGACCGAGAGCATGGAGGGGACTTAGATGGGTTATTGGGCTGTTTGGAGGGGGTTTTTGCTGCAACACACAAAAGGCCTTTGCGGTTACCCGGTTAACCGTTGGAGCATCAAACGACCTCCAAATGGAACGAAACTTGACTGGTGGTCTACCGGTGGTATACCAAGGCCACTTGGCAAGACTCGGTCCATTCCGAGAACGTTTAACGCCCGCTCACGAAAAGAGACAAGAGGGGTGCGCCGGTGCATGTGGGAGTGTCGGATTGCAAAATGGACAACGGGGAAAATGCTCGGATGCATGAGACGAACACGTATGCAAATGAGATGCACATGATGACATGATATGAGATGCATGACATGAACAAGATGCAAAACGAAAAACAAAACCCGACCACGAAGGGAATATCATAACACATAGTCGAAAATGGCAAGAGTTGGAGTTACAAATATGGAAAGTTACATCCGGGGTGTTACACCTCAAATGCTCGTTCCTTGAGATGTCGCTCTTGGCATGGAGAAGGATCCTGAAGCACTTGATTCTCTTGATGTCGTTCTTGCCGTGGAGGAGGACAAGGGATATGCGCTTGGTTGCGCCTTTCTTATTGTTCTTCGCGTCTCGCGGCTTCTTCTTGTATCTCTCGACGAAGAGCTTCCTCTTATTCTCGCACTTGGCAGTTGCGCTCTTCAAAGGCTCGAGTGGCGTCGCGGAGTGCGCGTTGTGCTTCGAGTTCTTGCGCTTCACGTTCGATGGCTTGTGCTTCATGGCGCTCTTGTGCATGTTGAATTGCCTCACGGTCTTGAGGGTCTTAACGAGGCACTTGTGGAGGTATTTGCTCTTGCTCCATTGCTTCTTGCGCTTGGTGTCTTGCCCTTTCACGTGCTCGAACTCGGTCTTGTAAACCATTGCCATGGAATGGATTTTCTTGAGAATGGCGATCTTGGGGAGCATCACGTCGAGGGGCTCGAGCTCGGGGAGGACCTGTATCATAAGATGAGTAGTCCGAAGAGTGTCGACTTGAGCGGTGGCTTGAGTGGCGCCGTCTTGTTGAGGTAGACGAGGAAGGCGGGCTTCACACGATCATGTTGCGGAGCTCTTCCATTTGTGTATTGAACTTGTCGTCGATGTAGTCACGGTTCCTTGCTTCCGCTTGATGAACGTCGGCGGCGAGTCGGTCAAGGCGTTCACCCAAGGCTTCACTTTCTTGATGGAGCGCTCGTTGCACGGTGAAGAAGTGGCCCTTGGTGACGTAGTCGTGATCACCATCTTGCTCCACGAAAAGCGGGTTCGCCGACGAACTTGGCCTATCCATCATAACCAAGTGGGGTGACGAGGAAAGTGAGAGAACAATACCGAAGTTACCTTTTCCGAGGATTGAGGATGTAACAAGTGTCACTCAATGTAATGCCACAATAGGAGAATTGGAACTGGGTTTGTTTCTCACACCTACAAGTAAAAGGCTTAGGGAGGAGCTCGATTAGGGTGGAGGCGAAAATTCCAAGCAAATGTTAGTCAAGATATCGATAAGGTTGAGAAGGTTCACAAAAATGCAAGTAAAGCAAATAGATCAAAGCCAAGGATATCACTAGGAACACACACACGGAAGATAGATGGGATCCTCACAACCAAGGGGTGAGCTCAAAATGTGTGACCATGGAAAATGCTCTTGTTGTGCGAATACTAGAGATACGCGTGTGCACCAACCTATAAGAGAAACGTGTCGTCTTCAGTCCGAACTATGCTATGTATGCGGTGACCAAGATGATATGCAAAGTGGCTCAATGCTATTGCTTATAAGCTCTTTGTGTCTCCTCTTTTGCTTAAAAGCTTTTCTTTATTTCTCTCTTTTTTTCACTATGCTTGATGCTCGAGCCAAGTATGATATGAGACAAGTATGTAAGATATGCTCGGGAGAGACTTATGGCACTAAGATGATAACACGATCACTATGGTGCACAAGAGCATGGCCCGTCAATTCTCAACTCGCTAGTCTCGATGGGTAAGCAACGCAAAAGGCTTGGACTATCAATGCCAAAGCAAAGGTGAGTGTCGTCGAAGTTACCGTCCTTTCTTACGGTTAGCGGTGAAGATGACTCCGAGGCGATGATGTCGATGTCACACGTCCCTAAGTAGCCGAAACACCTTAGGATAATCGAATCACAACTCAAACAACCTCAAATGCTATAAGGAACAAAATGGGTTAGGTTGCGGTGGTCGGTGGTGGCTATGCGGATGATATGGTGGACGGCCTAGGCAAACTTTCCAAATATTGGAAACTTTGATTGAGTCAAATGATGGTGGTGGTATTTTTTTGGGAAGGGGGATGTCAATAGCTTCAAAACGAGCTAAAGAACGTCAAAAACGGACTCCGGATGAATTAGTTATGGCCAAAATGGTGAAACTCGGAACGCTGAAACTGGGAGGGGCGGTAGTACCGCTTGGGATGGGAGGTAGTACCGCTCGTGTCGGGTTTTTTCGCAAAATCTAGAGCTGGGAGGAGTGGAAAAGGATGATCTCGGTGGCAAAAATTTTGACGAAATTCGTGGAGGAAGGGTGGGGATTGTTAGGGAGGGGCTAGATCCACTTGCCAAACATCAAATCCATGGACCAAAACAACCAAATCTCACAAGATCCAACAAATTGCAAGAAAATTTTTTGGGGCTATTTTTTGTGGAGATTTTCGAAATTGGACGAAAAACAACAAAATCAAGCTAGCATATGGGGGAATGGGACTCCAAGATGTGAATCAACCTTGCTCATGATACCAAGATGTTGTAGGGTGAAACCCTAGAGGGGATCTTTTCACACTTGGAGGGGGAAAAGAGGAAGAACACTCAAGAACACAAGAACACAAATCACTTAAACAAACCCAAATATCACATCCACTAGAGTAGCATACAAGAGATCCACAAGATTACATGAACAATTCAAGGAAAATAGCACTAGGGTAAAGTTCTTCCCACTAGGTGAGGTCTTGAATCCAAGAGGATCTTCCCCAAGAAGGAGGGCTTGATCTCCAAGAGGAGGTCTAGATCTCCAAGAGGAGGAAGATGAGCAAAGCCCTCTTTGTGTCCTAAAATACTTTGCTGACCCTCGAAAGGAGGTGGAGGTGGTCTATATATAGTCTAAGCCACGAAGGGGTAAGTGGGAGATGGATACAAGGCCAAAGCCCGTGGCTGCGCACAGGCTGAGCGGTAGTACCGGGTCTTGGGCGGTAGTACCGCTTGTAAGCGGTAGTGCCGCTTGGACTGGGCGGTAGTACTGCTTAGATGGTCTTAGCGGTAGTACCGCTTGTAGGCGGTAGTACCGCTCGTTCCATGTCTTCTTCCTCCTTCTCATTCTCCTCTCCTCTCCCTTGCTCCATGGATGCTCGAGTCTCCGTCTTCTCCTTCTCACGATCAACTTCCTCGTACCTAAGAATGAACAATGTTTCCGACTGAGGTAGAATCCAATTCTCACAGGAATCCAAACGAGACTCAAATAGAAAAGAGTTCACCTCGTTCTCGATGTTGCGTGCACGTGCTCTTGTCATTGGCCCTCTTGCTGCTTGCGGTGGTGATGGAGTGTCGGTGCGGGAAATTGAGGGATTCTCAAGAAGAAGAAGAAGAAGAAGAAGAAGAAGAAGAGGAGAAAAAGAAGAAGAAGAAGAAGAAGAAGAAGAAGATGAAGAAAACTGTTCCGCCACATTTTGCAGTTTCTTTCTTTTCTTCAGTTGAATGTTTTTATACTGCTAGCTAGTTGCCTAGTTATCTGACCGAAAGAAGTTAAAATAATTATTATATGAAATTCAACTAAAGTCAACATTTTTGACGACCAGTGCTAATAATAAATTCAACTAGAGCCATCATATGTCCACAAGTGCATTGTTTTTTGAATCAGAAAGGATAACTTGGTGTAGTTGATTATCTTCTGCTCAAAATTTCTTATGTCATAATGTTGTATGATAATGTTGTAAGGGTACTAATTGGTCTCTTCTGCTACTTATCAGAGATGGGGGAAAGCCGCCACCACAGACTCCGCTCTGCCACACCGAAGTACGAGTTGGATGCTTTCGAGTTCTTCAGTATCATACTTGGGACTTCAGTATCATCACGAGGCAGGTATATAAAAGGAGAGATCTCCCCTTCACCCATCTCATTATGATAACTCTGTTGTTTTCTACATCACTCATTGTCCCAAACTGCAGAGGCTGCCTGACACTTTTATGAACATGCTGGGTGAAGATCCGCCAAATAATGTGAAGCTGCGACAGGCCGGCAGCGGGTTTCGCAGGCTGTGGGACGTGGAGTTGGTGATCAAGGAGGGCCACATGTACCTGTGTCGTGGCTGGGAGAAGTTCTACCGTGCCTACGACCTGCGGCAGGGGTACTTCCTTCGCTTCAGGTACGACGACGCCACCACCATGCTCATCGTGAAGGTGTTCAACCCGACTATGTGTCGCATGCGCTACGCTGACAACGATGATGCCAGTATGTTCTTTGTCATCTTCTTATTCCTGTACATTTGGCTTTGTCTCGCATCGATTGTTAACGGTCATTGCTGCATTTGGACAGGCAATGGGAGCAGCAGCAGCGACACTGGCTACAGCCAAAGCAGCAGTGATTTTGGCTGTAGCAAAAGTAACAGCGATTCTGGCTGTAGCAAAAGCAGCAGCGATTCTGGCTGCAGCAAAGATAGCAAGGAGGATGATCCGGACTGGAGTGGGGAAGAAGAGGAGCAGAGTGGGCATCATGCTCAGGATGACCTAGCGATGGTGGTGGCTGACCAAGGGCAAGAGATGGTGGTGGCTGACCATGGGCAAGAGATGGTGGTGGCTGAGGATGACCTAGCGATGGTCGTGCCTGTCGTGCCTGAAGATGGCCTCGCGATGGTGGTGGTGCCTGACAATGACCTCTTGCCGGTGGTGGCGCCGGCGATCCCACAGCTGGGCGACATGACCACGCCAATTGTCGTAGAAGACTACATCCCACTGCCTCCACCGCCTTGCCGCTCTTGGCGCATCAGGCTGAGGAAGGAGAACGAGAAGAGCAATGAGAACTGAACTATGTCAGGTATGTCAGATCTCCAAAATGATCTATATATACTTAGCATTGTTTCCACCGAAATGACATAAGTTAGCTCTAATATGCTTAGTTACCTATGTTAGCTCTAATATGCTTAGTTACCTATGTTAGCTCTAATATGCTTAGTTACCTATGTTAGCTCTAATATGCTAAGTTATCTCTACTATGCTTAGTTTCCTATAGGTTAGCTCCAAAATTACTTATGTTAGCACAAAATGACCAAGTTTACATAATAAGCTTATAGTCTTCTTCTTCTTCTTCTTCTCCAAAATGACATAAGTTAGCTCTAAGTTAGCTCTAATATGCTTAGTTCACTCAAAGATGGCATAATTAGCTAGGTTGGCGCCATTTTACCTAAGTTGGCTCTAATATGCTAAGTTATCTCTAATATGCTTAGTTTCCTATAGGTTAGCTCCAAAATTACTTGTGTTAGCACAAAATGACAAGTTTACATAATAAGCTTATAGTCTTCTTCTTCTACTTCTTCTTCTTCTCCAAAATGACATAAGTTGGCTCTAAGTTAGCTCTAATATGCTTAGTTTCCTATAGGTTAACTCCAAAATTACTTATGTTAGCACAAAATGACCAAGTTTACATAATAAGTATGCTTACTTCATATAGTCTTCTTCTTCTTCTTCTTCATTTTCTTCTTCTTCTGCTAACATCTTGTTTATCATTTTGCAGATTTGATTTAATTCACGGAAGCTTGCATGGATGGAGTGCTTCTTTTCCATTTGTGCTTTTATTTTGTATCAATGAACTTGCATGGTTGAAACTTGTTATATGGATGGATGGATAACGGTGTTGGATGAATGTGAAACTTTTGTAATATGTAAGGATGGAACTATATATGTGTTGGTTATGTATGTATATATGATGAAACTTGTGTGTTGGATATGCTTGTTGTGTATATATGTATATCTGTGAATTGATGTCAAATTGAATGAATTAAATTAAAAACAGGGTTGTACAGGCTCTTTGCCGTCAGCTAGCTGACGGCAAACATACCACGTGGCAGCTACCTGTGATTCCTGGGACTGGCATGTCTGAGCACTTTGCCGTCAGCCAGCGGACAACAAAGACCTTAGCCTCTTTGCCGTCCGCTGGCTGACGGCAAAGCACGCCGTTAACCCCTAACGGCTCTCACCCCACCTCACTTCCGTCCACGATCTTTGCTGTCTGCTGGCCACCAATGGCAGATGGCACAATCCTTTGCTGTCCGTTCCCAGGAAGCGGACGGGAAAGAAGGCCTTCGCTAGCACGTGTTGAGACGGACAGTTTGCCGTCTGCTGGCGGACGGCAAAGAAGTTTGCCGTCCGTGATCCATGCCTTTGCCGTCCGCTATGGCGAAGGGCAAAGAAGCTGATTCCAGTCGTGCATATTCCTGGAAAGGCTCTTCAAGCCATCCATTTTGTGGCAAGGGGAGAGTGGCAACACCAATCCGGATCGGAGTATAACCCCAGATTCCGAACAGAATACCGATATCATCGGGGGCTCAGCCACTGAAGTAACACCATCGGCCCATCTTATCATGGCAGTAATTGCCCCATGGACTGAACCCTTCTTGGCCTACCTTAATAGGCGAGAGCTCCCTGAGGATCAGAATGAGGCTCGCTGCATTGTCCGGTGCTCGAAATCCTACAAGGCCCTTGACGGAGAGCTCTACAAGAAAAGCGCTACTAGAGTACTTCAAAGATGCATCTCCGAAGAAGAGGGACGACAGCTCTTGGCCGAAATTCATGCCGGTCTCGGTGGTCACCATGACGCGGCTCGGGCCCTTATAAGTAAGGCCTTCCGTACAGGTTTCTATTGGCCGGCGGCCCGAGCAGATGCACAAGGCCTTGTCCAACGTCGTGTTGGATGCTAGCTTTTCGCCAACCAAAGCCATATGCCACCCACCGCTTTACAAACAATCCCCATTACTTGGCCTTTTGCGGTCTGGGGGCTTGATATGGTCGGACCCCTTAAAGGAGGAAGCCACAAGAAAAAATAGCTGCTAGTCATGGTAGATAAATTCACCAAGTGGATAGAGGCCAAACCAGTTAAAACGACAGAAGCCAGACCGGTGATAGACTTCATATCCGGTGTTGTGCACCGTTATGGTGTCCCACACAGTATCATCACCGATAACGGCTCCAATTTTACAGCCGATGAGGTAAAAGCCTGCTGTGCTAATTTGGGCATGCATTAAGCTCGATTACGCCTCCATCTATCATATAGAAACAAACGGTCAAGTCGAACGAGCTAATGGTCTTATTATGAGCGGCATTAAGCCTAGACTAGTGCGGTCTTTGAAAGAATCAGACAAGCACTGGGTTGAGGAGCTCGACTCCGTACTCTGGGGGCTGCGGACCACGCCCAATCGCACTACCGGATATACACGTTTCTTCATGGTGTATGGCGCAGAGGCTGTGTTGCCATGCGACATTATTCATGACTCACCTCGAGTGCGTATGTATGAAGAGAGAGAGGCCGAGCTTGATCGGCAGGACAGCTTAGATGCCTTGGAGGAGGAGCACGATGTCGCAAAAGCCCGTTCCGCATTTCATCAACAGCAGGCTCGCAGGTATCAAAGCAGAGAAGTGCGGGCCAAGACTTATAACATTGGCGAACTCATTCTACGCTTACCAGAGAAGAAAAAGGACAAACTCAAGCCCAAGTGGGAGGGTCCCTTCATCATAGATGAAGTTCTCACTGGAGGAGTATACCGCCTGCGTGACGCATCGGACAACCGCTTAGAGCCGAACCCGTGGAATGCCGCCAGACTCCGAAGATTCTACGCCTAGAGCCGGACTCTTTGTTTGTCTTATTATCCCTTTGTTTCCACTATTTTTTCCTCTCTTTAATTTTTTCTAGCTTTAAGCTCTTGTGCGGCTAAACCACACACCTACGACGTACACATACTTAAATAGGTACGCCCATAATACCTGGGGGCTTCTTGTAGAGAAGCTTATTATTATTATTTTTCGAGCATCAAGCTCACCACACATGTGTCTTTTTCCTCATGTGTACCTTTTCTTCGCCATTATATGCATCGTTATGACTTAAGTTTTGGCCAAGCTGGGTTGCCTGGCTCCTGTGCTTATGCCCTACATTCCTGTTTGTTTGGCTAGGGCATAAAGGGAGCACCTCCGCGATTATTACTGTCGGGTCATCCGGACGTGTATCTCAGACTGGGTGAAGCCGAAAGCTAGCGTTCTTAAGGGAATATTCGGTCGGCGGACTAAAGACATGTTACACTCACTACACTATGACCCCCAGATGTCACGTACACTGCGATTTTTTCTATCACAGTTCAGGCATGCATACTAACGCATGTTCACCCAGGGAAAGGAACCCTTAACGGAACTATTCTCTCTGGAAGATGTTTCTTACAATTACAATGTTATATAACATAGCTAGCCGGATTTAACTTGTCTGTTCAAGCAACTATGACCCCTACGCCTGGTTTCCACGCATACCCCGGTCTATATTGCCGCTTTGGTATTCGGAAACACTCCGCACCTTCGGGTCCAGAGGTCGAAGCGAAAAGGTCTGCCATGACAATCATTTTACAATCCGTCTAGGGATAATTATGTCAATTGAAGTACATAGTCACTTGGACTCAAAAACTTCTTCCGCTATACCGTCTAAGAGGCTGTCTAGCTTACAATCCTGTTGGGAATATTTGGCGGCTACCTTTACTTGGTCATATACTAAACTAACTGGAATTTGTTTTCCATCTGACCCTTTAGGCCCGACCTGGGCCATATGATTTGGATCAGGCTTGGTGTACCGTGTCTTCACCATGGTCCAGGCCTCTCGCGCACCTTCTTGGCATGCTGATATCTTCCATAATCGAACACGCCGCCATGCTCCTTTGAATAGCTCCATGAGCTCCGCCATACTTCCTGGAGGGGAGGCGGATGGCCATAAAGCCTTGGCATCACTCCGCATGGCTTGCCGAACTCGCTCGTGCATTTGGGACAACTCTTGTAGCAGGTCGCCTTGAGATCCGGACAATTCCTCTTCGGGACGGCTAGTCAGCATACCTGCAGACATAAATCTGTCAGTTCTTGCCCTCACCAAATTATAGGGAGGCAAGTTCGAAAAGCATACTGAATATGCCGCCTCGTAGTCTGTTATTCTCACTCACGGAGTCGGCCAGCTGGCCTCGCACGTCTTTTAGTTCTTTGCCCAGCAGGGTGTTGGAATCCTGCAACTTATTTTTATCATCCCTAACTCGTGTCAGCAGACGCTCGCCCGCGGCTAGTTGCCTTTTGGCCTCTTGTTCACCCGCTTGCACGACTTTTAGGGCCTCCTTCAGTTGATCCGACGATCCTGCCATGGGGAATACAAAAAGTTTTAATATTGCTGGTATACGATTATATTTTCTCGATGGAGGGGAACATTACCAGGCGATGCCTTCTTGGATTTCTACAGTTCGGCGGTAGCAGCAGCTAGCTGGGTCCGACACTTTTCCAGCTCTTGAGACAACAGGTTGTTCTTTTCGATGAGCACCTGGTCATACAATGATCCTTAAATCAGTTGTATCAACTGCTTCAAGAATCACGGGCCACTGGTATATAATTATCATATTTGTACAAATGTGTACTTACCCGCATATCTTTCAAATGTTGGTATGTGGCTCCAGTAAGCCCGTGTCGAGCAGCTCGGGTGTATGCATCAGCCGAGCTGAAGGCGTTGAATACCTCTTTTTTAAAGCCGAGGTCGTGAATAGCGGCCCGCCGGCGCTGATGATTCATAGCGCTTTCTACTTCAGAGTTTGTGACAGATACATCATCTGAATCCTCTGCAGAAGGACAATCCGGCGTCACTCTTGTATCAGTCCTTGCCTTTAAGGCAGGGTCTGGAACCTGACTTGTGGAGGCGCGGCCGGCAGGATCCCCGGACATTGTCCGGCGAACGTTTTTCCTGATAAGACACAGCAGATAATGTCACAGTTTGATATGACTACTAGGGGGCATGATTAAAAAACGATACCTCTTTGATGAAGGCTCTACCGTGTTGTCGTTTGCCTTCCTCTTTGAAGATTTGCTGGGCACGGGCACCACTCTCTTAGGAGATGCTTCTGGTGCACGTTGAGGCGTCGGGCACCTCCCCTTTAGAGCAAGGAATAGTGCGGTGGGTGAGGCGTAATGAGGAAGCTCTTTCAAAAAAGGTGTCTCTTGATTACTTACATGTGAGGCAGGGAGGAGGCCGGGATAGTCGGCGATGATGGCCACTTCCATCCCATCATAGCTCGCCTGGTAGAATACTCCATCCTCAAGCTCCACAAATATATCCGGATCCTCTTCGAATCCGGGGTCAAGGTCCCGGTTGTGATCCTCTGGCTGTGGGGCGGGGCTATGGATCCCCTCGGTAACCTTCCGCCATTCCTATTACAAATGGATCGGTTGATGCCCATTAAAAGTGACTCAAGGAGGGAATTGAGTAGAGTGGTGGGATTATAACTCACCCAGCTAGGAGGACTGTACATGGAAAATCCATCTCGACGTTTAAGACGAGTGAACTCCTCTTTCTCCCCTTTGTACAGTTCAGCCAATATTTTGGCCAATGCGGCATGGGTGTCCGGACCCTTCTGACCGCAGCGTGAGGCATCATCTTCCCCATTATAGTGCCACATGGGAAGCCCTCTGTATTGGAGTAGCTGGACCCGCCGCACTATGGAAGTCGCCATTACCTCGACTATTGATAGTCCGAACTGGGCAAGTGTCCTTATCTTGCTCATCAATTGACGGACTTCTGCGCTATCGTCCTCCTCAAGGCTCTGATGGCGCCAGCTGTGGCGTTTCTTCAATGGAGCATTTGAAAATTCGGGAAGACCCAGTTCGAGCGACGTCCTCAATATAGAACCATTCTGAGGGCCATTCTTCGGGCGCCTTCTTCGGCATGCCGGACAGGTATCCGGTCCCGGCTATGCGCCATACTTCAGCGCCGCCCACCTCGAATATCGACCCCTCTTGGTTGCGAGGGACGAGGTAGAATAGCTTCCTCCACAACTCGAAGTGGGCTTCACAGCCTAGGAAAAGCTCGCAAAGGGCAACAGAGGCCGGCGTAAGGTTGTGCAGTTGGAGGCCGTAATACTCCAGGATTCCTCGGAGGAAAGGGTGGATTGGAAACCCGACGCCTCTCAACAAGTAGGGTACAAAGCATAGCCGTTCCCCCCTAGTTGGATTGGGGAAAATTTCTGCCAGAACTTCGCCTGCGAAGGAGGTCAATCCTGCTCGGACAGGGACCAGATCCACGGGGGGAAGGAATCCCCGTGTTTGGAGCTTAATCAACTGCTCGTGGGATACCGAACATCTCTCCCAATTGCATTTTTTGGAGCCGTGAGGGCAGGAGGAAGAACTGGGGACGCTAGTCATGTTGAATGGTTTCCCCTGGCAAGACTCTAAGGATTTTCCGCTGGGTGTGGAATGGATCTGAGATCCAATCCCTTTAAATAGAGGCCTTTCTTGCGTGGCCGGCGGGTTACGTGCAAAAAATACCCAGACCTCTCGTATTCGCTCGACACGTGGAAGCAGAAGGTGTGGCGGCACAGAAGCCGATGGGTGCGACATTAAATGGAAAGCCGAATACAACTCTCTAAGTCAGGTACTTTGAAGTGATCGAAGGAGGGACCCGCCTTGCAATGCCGAAGACAATCTGCATGTCGGACACCTCATCATTGAAGCCTGGTTCAGGGGCTAAAGAGGGAGTCTTGGATTAAGGGGTCCTCGGGCGTCCGACCTGTTGGACATGGGCCGGACTGATGGGCCGTGAAGATACAAGACAGAAGACTCTTTCCCGTGTCCGGATGGGACTCTCCTTGGCGTGGATGGCAAGCCTGGCGTTCGGATATGAAGATTCCTTTCTCTGTAACCGACTTTGTACAACCCTAGTCCCCTCCGGTGTCTATATCAACCGGAGGGTTTAGTCCATAGAGGCAATCATAATCATACAGGCTAGACTTTTAGGGTTTTAGCCATTACGATCTCGTGGTAGATCAACTCTTGTAATACTCATATTCATCAAGATCAATCAAGCAGGAAGTAGGGTATTACCTCCATAGAGAGGGCCCTTACCTGGGTAAACATCATGTCCCCTATCTCCTGTTACCATCGACCTTAGACGCACAGTTCGGGACCCCCTACCCGAGATCCGCCGGTTTTGACACTGGATATGGCCCCCATCACCAGTCTCCAGGGGGAATTTCTCCCCCATGTGTCCGGTGGCTGAGGGGTCACCCTCTGGCGCCACTCTGACGGCCTCTTGAACCTCTCCCTAGCCTAGGAAGGTCCTTCGGGACAGCACCTCGGCGTCGCCCTTGGCCTTGGGAGAGGAAGCAGCCGGCGGCGACTCGCTGTCCATCGCCTTTGAATCCAGCGAACCCCCCCCCCCCCCCCCCCGATGAGGATTGCTGTGAGCTTTCATGGGCCGGACTGCATTGCATGATTCAACATGTTAAATCTACGAAGTAAAGGAGTTGGACATATGAGAGTGTCAGCACCTTTGAGTACATACGATTCGGCAAGGGGCTTACCCGGGGGCGCCACTCCGAGCTGCTGTCGGTGTCCATTGCGGAGTTGTCCGCGAGGGAAGCCTTCCCTTTCTTGGACGCTTCGGCCTCCAGACGCGTGGAGGCCGTCCTCTTCTCCCCCCCCCTCAGGGGAGGAGTTGCTTTCTTCCTCCTCCTCTTCCTCTTCGTCAGTGGCGGGAGGGGAGTGGGTTTCGGCATCTTCGGACGTCACGTCCGAAGTGCCCTTATGGCGGAGGCCACCTCTGGTCCCCTTGGCCTTCTTCTCCGGCGCTTGATAGGGTGCCGGAACCAGCATCTTCATCAGAAGTGGAATTGCTGGGTCTTCGGGCAGTGGAGCCGGACACTTGACCATCTCCACCTTCTTTGTCCAGCCCTGAAAAAGTAAGATGGGGAAGCTCAGACCTTCTCCTCGAGTATATAAGTAAAGGATACATCTTGACAACACACAAAAACTTACCGGAGTGGCGGGATGGGTCAGGTTGTACCCACGGTCTTCGGTCTCCTTCGGCCATGTCTCATTGGCTTTGAAGATCACCTTCCAAATGCCCTCGTGTGTAACGCCGAAGAAATGTTGCAGGGTCTGGTGCTTGGCCGGAGCGAACTCCCACAAATTGCAGGTCCGGCTTTGGCATGGAAGGATCCGGCGAAAAAGCATCACCTGGATCACATTGACAAGCTTGATGTTCTTGTCGACCATGCTCTTGATACGCATCTGCAGCGCTGTCAGCTCGTTCGACGAGGCCCAGTCCAGGCCCTTCTCTAGCCAGGAGGTGAGCCGCATTGGGGCCCCGGACCTGAATTCGGGAGCCGCGGCCCAGGTGGCGTCGTGGGGCTCTGTGACATAGAACCACTGTTGTTGCCACCCTTTGACGGTTTACACGAAGGTACCCTTGGGCCATATGACGTTGGGCATCTTGCTCACCATGGCGCCTCTGCACTCTGTGTGTTGGCCATCCACCACCTTCGGCTTCACGTTGAAGATCTTTAACCATAGTCGAAGAGGGGTGAGATGCGGAGGAAGGCTTCACACATGACAATGAATGCCGAGATGTTGAGGAAGGAGTTGGGGGCCAGATCGTGGAAATCCACCCCGTAGTAGAACATGAGTCCGCGGACAAATGGGTGAAGAGGGAATCCCAATCCATGGACAAAGTGGGGGAAGAACACTACCCTCTCATGGGGCTCCGGGGTGGGGACGATCTATCCCTTGGCCGGAAGCCGGTAGGCGACATCCTTGGCCAAATACCCGGCCTCCCGGAGCTTGGTGATGTCCTTCTCCTTGATGGAGGAAACCATCCACTTGCCCTACGATCCAGATCCGGACATGGCTGGAGTGCTTTTCTGAGGTGGAAGGAATGGAAGCTTGGGTGCTGGAGCTCGAGAATGGATGGGTAGAGAGAGAGAAGGCATGGGTGAAAAGATGAATCCTTATCTCCTTATAAAGCCAGCAAATATCAAGCGCCTCCCCACTCGCCTTAAAACTCGCCTATTCCCCAAGGGTCGTGCCAACAGCGCGGTTGGATTACCCACACACGTATTGACGAGAATCCCGCAATAGGGGGGACACGATCTCTGCTTTGACAAGACTTGCCAATAAAACCGCATCTCGAAATATGGAGCGTGAGGCTAAAAAACGGTTCGAAATAATGACCAGGCAGGGACGTGATGTCACGCTACAAAAATTGTCAGCAGATTGGACTCGTGAAATATTATACTCTCTGCGGTTGTGTGTGGTACTTGTTTTGCAGAGTCGGACACGCTTTCTATGTTCGAAGGCTAGTTTGGAGTATTCGGAGGAGGAACCCACCTTGCAATGCCGAAGACAATCTGCGCGCCAGACACCTCGTCATTGAAGCCTGGTTCAGGGGCTACGGAGGGAGTCATGGATTAAGGGGTCCTCGGGCGTCCAGCCTATGTGACATGGGCCGGACTGATGGGCCATGAAGATACAAAACAGAAGACTCTCTCCCGTGTCCGAATGGGACTCTCCTTGGCGTGGATGGCAACCTTGGCGTTCGGATATGAAGAATCCTTTCTCTGTAACCGACTTTGTACAACCCTAGTTCCCTCCGGTGTCGATATAAACCGAAGGGTTTAGGCCGTAGGGGCAATCATAATCACACCGGCTAAACTTTTAGGGTTTTATCCATTACGATCTCGTGGTAGATCAACTCTTGTAATACTCATATTCATCAAGATCAATCAAGCAGGAAGTAGGGTATTACCTCCATAGAGAGGGCCCGAACCTGGGTAAACATCGTTTCCCCGTCTCCTGTTACCATCGAACTTAGACGCACAGTTCGGGACCCCCTACGTGAGATCCGCCGGTTTTGACACCGACAGGCGGAGCAGGAGGCGCTGCTCAACTCGTACCGCTCCGCCCGCGAGGGCCGCCTCGACCGCTGGCGGTACCACATGCGGGTGGCGGAGGCTATGGCCGCCTAAAAAGAGGGCGATGAAGCGGGCGAGGGGTTGTTTGGCGAGACTGAGGACGAGGCAGTGGACAATGCCAGCTCCGACGAGTCCCCACTCCGCTAGCGTCCATGAGGCCCTGTGGCGCCAACAATGAGGCAGAGGACACCGTCGGCTTCGCCGATGCCCCGCCCCGCCGGCATCGAGGCGAAGGATTTCATCGGCTTCGGCGAGGCCCTTCCCGCAGAGGACCCACCGCGCCAACAACAAGGCAGAGGACATCACCGGCTCCCCCGAGGCCCCGCCCCACCGGCACCGAGGCGGAGGATCTCGCCGGCTTCGGCAAGGCCCTACTCCGCCGAGGCCCCGCCCCGCCATCAACGAGGCAGAGGACATCGTCGGCTCAGCCGAGGCCCCACCCTGCCGACAACGAGGGGGAGGATTTCCCCCGCTCCGTCGATGCGCCACCCCACCGGCAACGAGACAGAGGACATCATCGCTCCGTCGAGGCCCCGCCCCGCTACCAACGAGGCTGCGCCACACAGAAAACGAGGAAGAGTAGAACACGGTAGGTCGCCGCCGCTCTGGTCCAAGTAAGGCCACCGCTGCTACCCTCTGGTTGAAGCCAAGCTAGGCGGGTTGACCGCTGCTACCCTCGGGATACCACGCGTGCATGAAACAAAGTTCGACTTGATGCGTTGGCGCGTTATTTTTAAATAAAGTTATATCGCTCAATGGCACGTACACAGAATATAAAAATGATTTTTATGGAGAAAAGGTTAGTCCGCTCCACTATATACAATGGAGCCTGCCTGCCTGGGTTTGTCTCTCTTCAGAGTATCGCACACAAGGCGGCGGTGGCCTCTCTCTCTCTCACCGTTGGTCACTGATCCGGCCACATCCCATCCGCTGGCGGAAAGGTAGGATGTGCATCGTTTCTTTGTTCGACGGCACCGAGGCAGCACGTCCCGATCTGCGGTACCCACCATTCTCTCTGACCAAGCTCCGGCGCGGTAGGGCCTACGCCACCTGCTCGTTGCCGCAGTATGTGCAGATCCCGCCCGCCGCCGCTCACCTTGTTACATCCCGACAACCCCCAGGTATCCCCTCCGGCCTTGGTCCACTACCCTTCTTCCCACGTTGCTGCATGTGGAAAATCTGGCATGTGGATCTAACATAGTTCTTTGCCCAAAACGTAGCTCGTCCGGCATACTTTCCATATTGCAATTTCATCCTCACACCGTTTTAGACAAACACAATCGGGTTGTTATCTTCCCTTAGGACATGGAATATGCTTCTTTTTGGTCATCGCATGTGTCATCAAGTGTTATTGGCCAGTAATTGTTTCCTTTCTACCTCTTTTTTGCAAGCAGGGCTATCCATTTCACCTCCTTGCTATTACGACCTTTTGGTGAACTACACAAATCACTTTTTTCTTAAGAGTGTTTTGTGTAGTTGTACTATAATTTCACACGGGCAACGTCTACATTTCAGTGCGACTGCACAAAGAGAGATTGGTTTTGCTCTATCCTCCTCATCCAACTCCGAGCCTAATCTTCTCCAGCTATTTGCTTAATCTTCTCCAACTAGTTACTCTTAAGAGAGACTGCAAAGGTGACCGGCTTCAATTTGTGTGTTTATTGTTTCATCAGCCGTCCTCTATTATCGTAATCACACTTAATATCTTTGTTACAGGGACGCTCAGCTCTATTTCAGTGGAACTGCACAAAATGATCGGAATGTTGCATGCTCCAGACAGCTACTTTTTTTCCAACATGCCTTGTTGATTTAGATGGAGTTGGGGGAACGTTCCTGCCAATGAAAGCATGGATCAATTTTAATTTAACACCTTCTCACAACTTTGTCTTCAGTTGTGATGTAAATATTAGCTCTGATCTGCTAATCATTGAGATGCATTAGCAAGGAAGTTAGTTTTTTATTGTTTCCAAAAGAGCATTGATGGCAAGACACACGAAACAAAAGCTGAAAGCTCAGAGCATTGTACAATTTCATGTCGCTGGAAAATTATTTGTATAGTACGTCAATTATGTAAACAAATGCTGGAATCTTGATAGCATTGCCAGAAGCCTCTTCAGCATCCGGGTCCATGTGCCATGCACAAAATTATACTTCCTGTGTTCCTAAATATTTGTCTTTTTTACAAATTTCAAATGGACATATTTTAGAGTGTAGATTCACTCAGTTTGCTTTGTATGTAGTCACACGTTGAAATCTCAAGAAAGACAAATACTCCATAGTATATTTAAGAACGGAGGGAGGAGTGCACAACCGCATGGGAGACTCATCCCGGTTGTTGCGCCGCACTAATAGTGAGTAGTAATGAGCAGTCAAATCATAAGCCCCACCTTTCCCACTGTAAGTTGCTCGGAAGAAGCAAGCATCAATATGCTCTAAAGTCTCTCTGGTGGTGGAAATGCATGAAGAGGAATGCATCAGAATGAAGCGCGCCCTATAAACTGTGACGGAGGGAGGAGTAGTATGAGTCCTTGTTTGGATCACCATTTCTCTTTTGAATACATTTGTAAAAAAATAAACACCTGCTTTCGTCGTTTCAATTCCGGCTGGAATTTGCACAGCGGCTAGTAACTTCCAGGTGTAAATTATACGCCTCCGTTTGAAATACAACCAGTCCAAGCATGACCTGAAGGTGCAAAACCAAGTACACGTATGGCCGGTCGGTCAATGCACTTCCTCTTGGCATATCACTGACATGTGGGACCGGAGTGTGAGGAAACAGATCTCAATTGACGCCAAAATGGCCAACCCGCCGTTCCTTGAGAGAGACGAGGAGCGAGAACACACAGACGGGCTCGCACGGAGGCCAAGATTTGAGCATGGTTGATCGATATCATCATTACATGTTCGATGTTTTTTAACACTACCATTGGGTTGCCGTTTTCCGCCCTTCTCCCGAATAAATGTGTACTTTATCATAGATTAAAATAAAATAAGAGTACAAACGCTCCACCATGCGGTTCTAGTAGTAGTACTACTCGTACAACTACAAACCTTGCGCTTGGCTCTTCGCCTCTTCGTGAAGTCGAACAATGATGGTACTCCGCATGTTGGGTACCACAGTGTATGCATGTCGCAATCTGACACCAAATGAACTGCTGCATGTCCACCGCCTGGGCGAGGGTAGGTTGCATTAGTCAAAAGGCGTAAGCGAGCTTCACCTTGTCCTACAAGCTTCTCCTCGTTCTACGAGTTGACGGGACACACCAAAAAATAGTGCTAGTCCATACTCCCTCCTTTCCGGTTAATATGGCTTAATCTTTTTGCGGGTAAATGAGAGAGCTTTATTCATATATAAGCATTCTTAGGACGATCAGCCAGGAGACTGGTCACTAGGAAGCGAGGTACCCCCCAAGAAAGAAGAAGGAAGCGAGGTGTTTCATCAAGCCAGCTCTCGGCCACATTCAAAGTGCAGCAAGCACGGTTTGCACAAAGATGTGCCGGAAGGTTTACATGCTGAATAACAAAAAAAGAGGAAATATTACCGAGCGCTCCTATTTGTAAAAGGATCTGGGCCAGAATTAAGCGAGAATTGTGGCGAGTGTTCCATGCAATCAGCTTGCATTATCACATTCGAGAACCCTCGAAGAGAACCAAATGTGTTGAAGATTCCTTTATCACATTTTTAAAATATAATAAGAGTGCAGACACTCCTCCATCCGGTTCCTAGTATAGTATAGTACATACCTCTATAGTAGTAGTACTAGTACTAGTAAACTTTGCGCTTGGCTGTTCACCTCTTCGGGAAGTCGAACAATAATACTAGTACTAGTATAGTGTATGCCTCTAGCAATCTGACACCGAATTAACTGTTGCACGTCCACCGCCTGAGCGAGGGAGAGCTTGCATTAGTAAAAAGTTTCTCCATGTCCTGCGATCCACCGCGCACAAGCTTCTCCCGTCCTGCAAGCTTCTCCTCGTTCAGCAAGTTGACAGGACACAACAAAGTAATGCTAGTCCATACTGCCTCCTTTCCGGTTAGTATGGCTTAATTTCAAACGAGATAAATACACTATCTCTCACTGTATATTTGTAAAAATACAGTCAGTGGACTTCATAATACGCTCGTTGCGCTCAATATATACATTTTCCGGTGTTTATACGGTCACTAGCTCACCCTGGCTGTGTATGTGTGTGCATGCACGTGTAGGTTGAGCACTTGAGCGTGACCGTGTGTGTTCCGTCGTGTGCTCGGACATGCATGCATTAGGGCGTCGCATGCGTTTTTGCGTCCATGTGTACGTGTGACTGTTGCATGCATGCACGAGGTTGTAGTCCCTTACATTCACATGTTCATAAGTCAATGCTTTGTCAAAACATCGCATGCAAGGTTTAATCATTCGTTGTTCACGCATGCATTCCCGATATTAATACGTTGGTAAAGACAATTTCTTGAGGAAAACGAGCCCATGAATTGAGTACGAAGGGGACCAATAAGCCAGGACGGAGGGAGTACCCGTAGTGAACCGGAAGGAGGGAGTAGGTACTAGTAGTACAGTGCTACCTCTTGAGCACTGCATTGGTTTTCCCTTGAAGAGGAAAGGGTGATGTAGCAAAGTAGCGTAAGTATTTCCCTCAGTTTTTGAGAACCAAGGTATCAATCTAGTAGGAGGCCACGCTCGAGTCCCTTGCACCTACACAAACAAATAAGAACCTTGCAACCAAGGCGATAAAGGGGTTGTCAATCCCTTCACTGCCACTTGCAAAAGTGAGATCTAATAGAGATGATAAGATAAATTTTTTGGTATTTTATGATAAAGATTAAAAGTAAAGATTGCAAAGTAAACAAAGATAGAAATAGCTTGTTGACAGAAGATTAATATGATGGAGAATAGACTCGGGGGCCATAGGTTTCACTAGTGTCTTCTCTCAAGATAGCATAAGTATTACGGTGGGTGAACAAATTACTGTCGAGCAATTGATAGAATTGAGCATAGTTGTGAGAATATCTAGGTATGATCATGTATATAGGCATCACGTCCTTGACAAGTAGACCGACTCCTACCTGCATCTACTACTATTACTCCACACATCGACCGCTATCCAGCATGCATCTAGAGTATTAAGTTCATAAGAACGGAGTAACGCTTTAAGCAAGATGACATGATGTAGAGGGATAAACTCATGCAATATGATATAAACCCCATCTTTTTATCCTCGATGGCAACAATACAATACCTGTTGTTTCCCCTACTGTCACTGGGATCGAGCATCGCAAGATTGAACCCAAAGCTAAGCACTTCTCCCATTGCAAGAAAGATCAATCTAGTAGGCCAAACCAAACTGATAATTCAAAGAGACTTGCAAAGATAACCAATCATACATAAAAGAATTCAGAGAAGATTCAAATATTGTTCATAGATAATCTTGATCATAAACCCACAATTCATTGGATCTCGACAAACACACCGCAAAAGAAGATTACATCGAATAGATCTCCAAGAGAATCGAGGAGAACTTTGTATTGAGATCCAAAGAGAGAGAAGAAGCCATCTAGCTTATTGACCCGAAGGTCTGAGGTAAACTACTCACACATCATCGGACAGGCTATGGTGTTGATGTAGAAGCCCTCCGTGATCAATGCCCCCTCCGGCAGGACGCCGGAAAAGGCCCCAAGATGGGATCTCACGGGTACAGAAGGTTGCGGCAGTGGAATTAGGTTTTCGTGGTTCTCCTCGATGGTTTGGGGGTACGTCGGTATATATAGGAGGAAGAAGTAGGTCGGTGGATCTACGAGGGGCCCATGAGGGTGGAGGGCGCGCCCAGGGGGGTAGGCGCGCCCCCTGCCTCGTGGCCTCCTCGGTGATTTCTTGACGTCCACTCCAAGTCCCCTGGATCACGTTTGTTCAAAAAATAACTCTCCCGAAGGTTTCATTCCGTTTGGACTCCGTTTGATATTCCTTTTCTGCAAAACACTGAAATAGGCAAAAAAGTAGCAATTTGGGTTGGGCCTCCGGTTAATAGGTTACTCCCAAAAATAATATAAAAGTGTATAAATAAGCCCATTAAACATCCAAAACAGAATATATAATAGCATGGAACAATAAAAAATTATAGATATGTTGGAGACGTATCATACAGTACTACGTAAGAATGTGCAGTAACAAAATTCCTCTATGTGCATCCTGTCTACTCACGTGTCATGCAAGAAAATAGAGATAAGTACAAGTGAGACTCAGGAACGGTCATAGACGTAGCGGGAGTACGTGTAGGGGCCACTAAGGAGCAGTCAAATCACACAATATGTTAGTCGGAAGAAGCAACCATCATTTCACTCTTCAATGACACGTACGCAATATAAAATGGTTGATATGGAGAAAAAGAAAACCACTATATATACACTAGCAGGAGCCTAAGCTACAAGCCTGCTTGCTTGGGTTGCTCTCTTCACAAGAATAGAACGACGATGGCCACACCGCTGGTCACATATCCGGCCTGATCCCGCCGCTGGGGGAAGGGAACAATGTTCTGCGTAGACGCGGTCGACATCGGCGAGGGAGAAAACCCACAGTCGGTGCGCCCCAACCAAGGTAGTCAGAGTCGGGATTCGGAGTCGGATCGATTTTCCTTAGACAGAATCAAGTCGTATAATCGAATCGTGGAATCGAGGATTCTACTAGATTTACTCAAATACGATTTTTTGTATCCACGCCATGAATTTATATGGTTTCTATAAAGTTTCAATACTAAATATAGAGAAAAAATTCAAAGTACGTCGACCACAATAGAAGTTCTATAATCGTAGTGGTAGTAATCTAATAGAAGTCATCCCTATTATTGGTGGCCGCGTACGAGGTGGAAGGATGTGCGCTACCATCATCTCCATCTGGGACATCATCGTATCCCTTATCCTCGTTGTATCCATTGTTAGCTTCATCTTCATTGTAGTCAAACACATGATTATACTCGTATGGAAAAGGGTCGTGACTCATATGGAGGCTGGCAAAATATTCCCCTCAAGAAAAAAAAGGCTAGGGTATTATTATGCTACAATTAAACGAATGGCTTAGATGATAAATTAGTAGAATCCAATATAGTCCATAGCATAGTCGGGATTCTACCGCTTTGTACAGGATTCTACGATCCAGATCCCGAGTCAACATGGATTTTACCTGAACCGGATTCATAGTGGTACTTGGATCGACATGCTTCCATAGGATCATGAAATCATAGGATTCTAGCAGTCGAATCGTGACTCTGACTACCTTGGTCCCAACCGCCCTTCTAGCTACAGCCCGACGTCCCAGGTAGTAGTACATCTTGCTTTTGGAGCCGGCTTGCTCCACTGCCGTAGCTCCCCACGTAGCTCCATCTCCATGTCGATCTTTCTCTACTTCTACTGGATTCTATTTGTGATGAGTTTATGTCTCATGAACTAGTGCCAGTAGTATTATTCTAATCACACTTCTTCAATATCTCTGCCATCACGGATGCTCAGCTCGATTTTATTGGAACTGCACAAAAGCATCGTATGATCTGAGGGTGCCAACCGTCTTTCCTTCGACGGGTTCTACCTAGCCAGGAAATAAAATCCTGTTTAGGGTTTAAGTCGTAGTGACCCCATCAGTAGTTTTTCTTTTGTACACACTCTCACAACTTTCGTCTTTAGTTGTGAAGTAAAAATCGGTTATGATATGTGAATCATTGAGATGCATCAACATGCGTGTTAGTTTTCCTTTGTATTTGATGGAATGTTGTAACGGGGCAACCTTAGAGTAGGAATGAAAATGGAGTGGGAAGTTTCCGGTTTTCTGGAGAAAAAATCGAAATGGAGAGAAACCAACGTTTAAATCACATATGTCGCTTTCATGTCTCACCCTCCTCCACGGCTCCACCCCACACGGTCGCTCGGCATGCCACTCACCACAAACCGAGTATACGATAACTTTCCCGCCTGCTTGTCGATGGATCGCGCCATGGAGTACTAGCACTACTGGAAGAGATTGACGAGTTGGGGGAGGGACTCCCAAGAACTTTTTACATGCATGTTGTGGCTGGCTATTGCGACCTCTGAACGCGGAGTAGTCGCGTGCACCGGGAAGCGGCGCGGGCGACGCTCTCTCGGCTGGCGCGCCGCTTCAATGCCGGAGCCAGTGAGAGGTCGCATCCGCTCTGGCTGGGCATGAATGCGACACTGACCGTTTCGGGTGGGAAGCACGCGCGGGTGATGAAGAGGGTTCGGGTTGGTCAGGAGCGGGCGTGGCAGCGATCCGGACGCCCGCAAACAAGAGATGTTGTACGTTAATATTGCTGCGTATATAATTAACAACATAAATAATGTGCCAGTTGGACAAATATGATTGGAGATGGAGATGGAGATGGAATTTTACATAAACACGGATATGCATGTCTATGTATTTTTTTTGCGGGAACAAACTTCTATTACTCACGTAGCCAGGCTACACTCGGAGTTACAAAGTTCGACAATGCCATCATGGCCTGAACCTAGCCAAACAGCGATATGGCCACTAGTCCTACCATAATGAGCTAAAGTATGACTGACAATGTTGTTGTTTCGTCGAACATGAGCAATACAAGTATTTCGGAGTGCCATGAGCGATCTTATCTCACGCACCAAAAAACCAAACCGAGATCTATCAAGATCTTCATTCCTAATCCTCACCATATTTGTAGCTTCAAGGCAGTCGGTCTCGATAATGATATTTGGAGCTTAGACTCCCCATGTACTTTATTATATTAATATAATTTACCGTAGAAATACGGTGTGCGGGTAAAAAAAAGATTACTCCACTGCAATGCGAGAGACAAACCCTCTTTGATGGCCAACAATTCTGCCTCCAGTGCATTCGCGTAATAACACAAGCTTCAACATGAAGAGAAAATTATAGCACCCCTATCAGAGTAATTGGCCACGGATACCCCGAAGACGGCGAGACAATAATTCAAGACATCGGGGCTAGCAAAGCCCCTCAGTCCGACTGCCCGGCTGCTCCTGCCGGCTCCCCGTCCGACTGCTCTGCCCAGACGGCTGCCGGCTGCCGACTACGCCGACCAGCCGGCTGCCGACTGCAGCCCGACCCGACACCGACAAGACCCCGACGAGACGGCCATACCGCGGACGAGACAGCTGTACCTCGACGCCATCATGTATAGTGTCACTTGTCCCCTGGCACTATTTATGAAGTGACCCAGGGGACAAGCATGACATGCACCATGCCTAGCCCATGCCACCACATAGCTTGGTTTGTAAGCTACCCAAGGTAGCTTACAACCAACGCCACCACCACCCATGCTAAGCTAGCCACACTATATATAGTAACCATCCATCCATCCTCACGGAGACGCATGCATACATGGCCAGGCACACCCATTCAGCCATGAGCATGGGCGGCCACTAGAGCATGCCACATACATGCATATATAAAACCAGATGCATGTGGCACTGCTTTCAGAGACAGCTCCAGGAGCAACTCTGTACCAGATATACCAGATATGCCAGACATGCAGGAGTAGGGGTATTATCTCTCCGGAGAGCCCCGAACCTGGGTAAATTACCACGTGCTACTCGCATACCCGCTCCCGGTCCTATCAGCAGCAGTCTTACCCTCACACTAAGCCCTTGTGGCATCTGTCGACTCGCAAGCCCCCCGTGAGAATACCACGACAGTTGGTGCCCACCGTGGGCTGGTACTATGACACCTCGCTGCTGCTGGTTCCGCTGTCCGGGCGGGACCCTTTTTTCGCCATCTTCATCAACTCCGCCGCGACGTCACCGCCTTCTTTCCGGCCGCGCATGAGGGCTCGACATCAACTCGCCCCCGGGGCGGCCGCGCGAGACGGCGCACCTTCGTTGGCGGCCTCGCCATCCTCGTCACCTCCGTCGCGTCGCTGTCGCCTCTTCGGCCGCGCTTGAGGGCTCGACATCCACACGCCCCCGGAGTGGCCGCACGGGACGGCGCGTCCGCGTCGTCGGCCTCGACACAGCTGAGCCTGCTCACGCTCGTCCCGTTCACTTGCATCTGCTTGCAAGCTAGCCAGATGCAAGTCAACAATGGTCAAACCATAGCCATACTATCAGTCAGATATAAAACGAACACTACCCAAACACATACACAAGTCAGACACTTCTCGTACATTAGCCAGATGCAAGCCAGATACTACCCGTATACTTCCCAGGCAATGACGTGGTTTATCTCTAGCATCCACGCTGCGCTGCTCCTCCTAGCCGCTCTCCTGCTCGCGCACGTTGCTACTGCTACCAGCTACCTACGCATCCGGCCACTGGCCGTCGTCGTTGACCTGCTGGAGCAGCGGCTCAGAGAGCCTCGGTCCGCCACGCGCCAGTGCCGGCTGGCCGCTCCGGCCGGCCTTTGCGCCTCCGCGGCCAGCTCCCGCCCAGCGACCGGCTCCTCCGCGCGCGCCAGATCAGCGCAGCCCTCCTGCTCCACCCGCTGCGCTCGCCGGTTCCACCAACACGCTGGCGCCCGGCCTCAGCTCCGTCTCCACGCCTCGCCCCGTGTCTGCTCCTCCGCCCGGCTCCCGCCCCAGCCGCAGCTTCCGCTGCCGCGCCCCCGACCGGCTCCAGACCTCCCGTGCGCCGGCTGCTCCGCGCCCGCCTTCGCCCGTTCCCGACTGCTCGTCGCCGACTGCTCCGCGCCCGGTCCTGCCCGTCGCTGGCTCCGCGCCCGGCTCCGCTAGGCCCTGCTGCGCTCCGCGCCCTTGGCCGTTCGGCTGCTCCGCCTCTACCGTCCGCATGCCGGCTGGCCAAGGCCGGCTCCGGCCCCCGCACGCGCACTCGCCCGCTCGCCGCCCGCGTCCACTCTGCCGGCCGTCTCCCCGCCGTCAGGCCTCCTCCGCCCTCGCCCGTGGCTGGCTGCAGCACCGCCGGGCGTCCCGCCACCGTCTACGGCCGGCCCGGCTGCTCGCGCCCGCACATCCTTCCGGCGCCGGCTCCGGCTCGCCGCTCCGCCCGTCCGGCTCCCGCGCGCCGGCTCCAGATGACCGGCTCACCACCCCGCCTCCGGCCGCGCCCGGCGCCGCAGTCGGCCCCCGTTGCTCCCTGATGCAGTCTGCTCTCGGGCTAGATAAAAGAAAGAAAGAAAATAAGAGGCCGACTGCCTGCCCAGCCGGGTGGAGATAAGTCAAAGGGCGGCTGCTTAGCTAAAAAAAATGCAGGCCGGCTGCGTGTAGTCGGCTAGAAAAATCAGTGGTCGAGTGCCAAGCCAGAAAAAAAAGAGAGGATGGCAACCGACTGCTCGCTTCAAGACAACAAAAAGAAAAGGGCCGGCTGCCCGAGATCCGGCAAAAAAGCCAAGGGCCGACTGCCTACAGCCGGCTGAGAAAAAAAAAGTGGGCGTCGGAGAAACGAAGGAGAAGAAAGAAATGTGCGTCCGACTGCCAGACGTGCGTCCGACCACTGGCTGCCTGGCCGGTTACAAAGAGCCCGACTGATGTGTCGGAGTCCGCCTGCCCAGCCGGCTGAAGAAGAAAAAGAAGACAAAGTAGTGGCCGGGAGATCCGGCCCGACTGCTCAGCAGTCGGCCCGAATCTCGGGGGCTACACCCAGCGGGTGCGCTGACGCACCCCCGTGAAGAAGAAGACAAAGTAGTTGCCGGGAGATCCGGCCCGACTGCTCAGCAGTCAGCCCGAATCTCGGGGGCTACACCCAGCGGCTACGCTGACGCGCCCCCGCGAGGAAGAAGACAAAGTAGTTGCCGGAAGATCCGGCCCGACTGCTCAGCAGTCGGCCCGAATCTCGGGGCCTACACCCAGTGGGTGCGCCGGCGCGCCCCCGCGGAAGATTGCAGACAAGAGAAGAGTTTTGTCCGGCTGCCAGCAGCCAGCAGAAGAAGAAAAAGGGCGCTGTAAGACGCCTCGCCGCCTGGCCGGTCGAGCCTGACCGGCCGGGACCCCCCTTTGAGCACCCGGGGGCTCGAAGGCTACACCCAGCGGGTGCGCCGGCGCACTCCGCGAGCGCCGAGCCGCGCCGGCTATCTTCGGAAACTCCGCCTCGGCTACACGAAAACCAATGTGAGCTCATCACCCGCATATTTTTGCACCACGCAAGAAAGGATAACCCCGAGCATCCTATCTCCGCATTTCATTACAGTTGAATCACTGTTCGCCCCGGCGTGAGCCAGAGTTGGCCCGGGGGCTAACTGCTTGGCCTGAGATGTTAGTTTCCGCAGACGGCTTAGTAGCGTGCGCGGTACCAAAGGCCCACTCTTAGTCACAGACTGCAGAGCGGCTGTCTGGCTACCAAGAGTGAACGCTGGAGGCCACCCACGCGAAAAACGTCTGGGAAGAAAAACGGTTCGGGTGACCCGACCGTTTCCTTTACGAGTATCTACTCAGTTGAATTCGCTCCTAGAGTCTGAGTATTGTACACTCCACTCCGCGGCCCACTCTCAGCCACAGACCGTAGAGCGGCTGTCCGGCAAGCGAGAGCACAAGCCAAAGAGCGGAGGGAACACGAAAGAGATTGAAGGGGCTCGGACGAAACCGAGTCGGCACCCTCCGCATAAAACTTGCAGTGCTAAAAACAATCATTTGATATATCTGCGTGGACTAACTTTGTCTTTTGCATGATCATTTCCATGAAACACCCGCCAAAAAACCTCCGCCCAACTTTGCCAAGTTGCCCGGAGGCTTGGGGGCTACTGTCGGAGTAAATGGCTAAGGATACCCCGAAGACGGCGAGACAATAATTCAAGACATCGGGGCTAGCAAAGCCCCTCAGTCCGACTGCCTGGGTGCTCCTGCCGGCTCCCCGTCCGACTGCTCTACCCGGCCGGCTGCCGGCTGCCGACTGCACCGACCAGCCGGCTGCCGACTGCAGCCCGACCCGACACCGACAAGACCCCGACGAGACGGCCATACCGCGGACGAGACAGCTGTACCTCGACGCCATCATGTATAGTGTCACTTGTCCCCTGGCATTATTTATGAAGTGACCCAGGGGACAAGCATGACATGCACCATGCCTAGCCCATGCCACCACATAGCTTGGTTTGTAAGCTACCCAAGGTAGCTTACAACCAACGCCACCACCACCCATGCTAAGCTAGCCACACTATATATAGCAACCATCCATCCATCCTCACGGAGACGCATGCATACATGCCCAGGCACACCCATTCGGCCATGAGCATGGCCGGCCACTAGAGCATGCCATGCATATATAAAACCAGATGCCTGTGGCACTGCTTTCAGAGACAGCTCCAGGAGCAACTCTGTACCAGATATACCAGATATACCCAGACATACAGGAGTAGGGGTATTATCTCTCCGGAGAGCCCAAACCTGGGTAAATTACCGCGTGCTACTCGCATACCCGCTCCCGGTCCTATCAGCAGCAGTCTTACCCTCACACTAAGCCCTTGTGGCATCTGTCGACTCGCAAGCCCCCCGTGAGAATACCACGACAACCCCCATGATCCCTTAGTATCATGCATGTACCAGAAGTTCCGTTCTCTGGCAAGAAGGAACCATCCGTATTCAATTTTACCCAGCCATCCTCAGATGCATGTCTATGTCTATGTGTGTGTGCGCGACGACTCTCGCGACCTGGAAGCGGGGAGTTTTTTTGATCAAGTTTTCTTTCTTGGTACGTTAAAAAATTGTCCACCAGTTTTCGTTTCTTTTTTCCGGGAACGCGCATATTCTATTTAAAACCACTGGTATGGAGAGATTTTTTTACTCCATTGTATATATAGCCTCTTGTTTGATAGGGTTTCTCGCGTCTCGCTCTCTCACCCTCTCCATATCAAAACAAGATGATAGTACTCTATCTCTCTCCTCACCAGTGGTCACAGATCCGGCGGAATCCCGTCCGCCATGGCAGGGTGAGGAGGTGCAGCGTTGGCGTTGTCGCCGTCGGCGATGAAGGAAGCCGAAGCGCACCGTCCTCTCGGAGCCAGGGCTGGCGCGGAAGAAGGTCCTCCGCACCCTTGTTCGCTGCCGTCGTGTAGGCAGATCCCGCCCGCCCACCTAAGGGATATCTCGCGCACCGGAGGTATAACTTCTTGTACTGGTCCAGCTCCCCAGGTCGCTGCATGCGGGTTTTCTTCTATGCGACTACTCCCCAGCTCCCCATGTATAGTAGCTAGGGTTCGTCGGCTGGTCCATCATCACCTACTATTATAGAGGAAATGCCACTCGAAAAGTTGTCCTGATTTATGCCTCGGTGGAGGTATACATGTTGTTTCGAGAAAAAGTACATGGTGGTTGTGCGGTCATTGTCCATATGCTCCTATTGCTGCTGCTAATCTAATACTATCACTAGTTAAATGAAGAAATGTTTTTTTCTCGGGTATCCTGGTTTAGTTCCCATCAAGATAATCATGATGCTTCTGTTTGTTGGTGTACTTTTCATTAATTCTTATTGACAATTGAGATGTCTTTGTTAATTTTGTACCACTGCCAAAACAAAGTAACAACACTATATCCCTTTTTTATATTTTTGCAAACAACGATGCGTATCTCCATACCCGGGCATGTCTTCCTCAATTTTAGTGGAACTGCACAAAATTGGATGGCCATTGTTGTTCCGCCTCACTATCCTCTGCCACGTGGTTCTTCCTTCCTCGAGCTTGATTAATGAGAAGAAACAGACCACAGTGAGGATTTGTCGAACTTCATAGGTTCCTCACCCAAACTTCATGCCAAATGGATGATGCATCACCACGATGATCTATCGATGCTCATGGTTGCGCCTCATGGTTGCATCGGCTGGTGAAGCTGATCGATTTTCCATGAAAAACAAGCTGTCTTCCATCAGTGCTCTTTGCTTGTTACCCACAAAGATGATATCCTTCATCAGTTCACCTTGGTTGCGTTGGAGACGCAGTCGTCTTTCACGTTGGTGCAATTTTATCACACAATTGGCTATGAACCATATGTTTCCTCGAAGAAGGATCGACGTTGGTACTACGAGCATAAGTTTTGTATTGATTTCTAAGCCTTCTCACAACTTTGTCTTCAACTCCCCTGTAATTTTATTTGTCCAGCTATTAACTTTGATTAAAAAAATGGTGTGGACTAAAAACTCGGATGGACGTAGTAGCCCTCCATTTTTATTTACTCTGCATATTAGATTTGACTGAAGTCAAACTTTGTAAAGTTTGACCAAGTTTAGGCCGAACACAAAAAACCATAATTATTGAGAGAGGGCAAACTGTACGTACTCTCAAACCTTTCCGATAATTGAAATTAAAATTCTTTATTTGTACACACTCTCACACGTTTCTGATAATTTGGTGCATGTGTGGTTGTTCACTTAAGGGAGGGTAGTGTACCGCACGTGAAGGACAGGAAGTGCGACCAGGACGCGTGGATCGTTAGTACATCGGAAGTAGTAGTTTTCTTCACTAGTACGTTAAATAAAGAGTTTCATTTTGTACTTACACAATTTAAAACGATTGTTATGGAGAGAATAAGAAAACCACTCTGCTATATATTAGTAGTATACACGAGTACTATATGGACGCAGCTTCATTGACTTAGTGCACCTGCCTTTGGGTGTATGACAGGTGGGCCCAAAATGTGGTTGGCCCACCTGTCATATAGCCAAAGGCAGGTGCAGTTAAGGCACCGGAGCTCAGTCCGTAATACAGTATATATGTAGTACACTATATAAGCTGGAGCCTCAGCGCTTGTTCGCTAGGGTTTGCACTCTCCACACTCTCGCCGCACTACATATATATATATACGTTGGAGGCTCAGTGTTCCTTTGCTAGGGTTTGCTATATTCACAGTCTCTCACCCTCTTCACCAAATCTAAACAAGACTGCGTTGTGGCCTCTATCTCTCTCACCCCCCTCATAGCTGGTGAAGGAGGCGTCTGGATCCCGTCGCACCGGGAAGGGGAGGAGGTGCAACGTTCACTCTATCGCCTTCGGCGAGGGAGGCAATCCACTGCCGGCTGCGCTTTTCTCTTTCACCCAGCGCCTATGCGGGAGGGACACCGACCCCTTCTTCCTCGTTGCCGTACGTAGTGTGGGCAGATCTGGCCTCGCGCCGCACGCCTTGCCACATCCCAACGACCCTAAGGTATAAGTTTCTTTGAAACTGTCATTGCTCTAGCTGCATGTGGATCTTTTTCGATTCTGTAGTCGAATCTAGGTCTTGGTTCAAAGAGCAAAGAAGGGTGCGGTGGGGTGGAGCATGAATCTAGGACATGGTTCAATGAGGAAAGGAGGGAGGGAAAGTAGTATAGACTAGCTATCCAGCCGCTTTGTTGGTCGAAAAGGGAAAAAGGGGGTAACCCTGTACACACATCTGTAAGGAAACAATATCTTTGTTGAAAAGGGAAAGAAACTGGGGGGTCGGGTAGTTTGTGGAGGACTAGATTCGCTGCCCTCACATAGGAAAAAGTTTCAATGATAACAAATATGGGACCAACGCAGATATGTTGCTTGGCTACATACTCTGCATCACCCATTTATACGTGTGGACGCACATGGTGTTGGCATGTCCCATGTCCCATGTCATGTCCCATTGATACGTCCATTTTGCATCATGCTTTTATATTGATATTTATTGCATTATGGGCCGTTTTTACACGTTATGTCACAATACTTATGCCTATTCTCTGTTATTTTACAAGGTTTACATGAAGAGGGAGAATGCCGGCAGCTGGAATTCTAGGCTGGAAAAGGAGCAAATATTAGAGACCTATTCTGCACAGCTCCAAAAGTCCTGAAACTTCATGGAAGTCGTTTTTGGAATTAATAAAAAATACTAAGCGGAGAAAATACCAGAGGGGGGCCACACCCTGGCCATGAGGGTGGGAGGCGCGCCCTAACCCCCTGGGCGCCCCACCTGCCTCGTGGGCCCCCTGGCAGGCCTCTGTTGCCCTCTTATGCTATATGAAGTCTTTTACCCTGGAAAAAATCATAAGCAAGCTTTCGGAAAGAAACTCCGCCGCCAAGAGGCGGAACCTTGGCGGAACCAATCAAGGGCTCCGGTAGAGCTGTTCTGCCAGGGAAACTTCCCTCCGGGAGGGGGAAATCATCGTCATCGTCATCACCAACGATCCTCTCATCAGAAGAGGGTCAATCTCCATCAACATCTTCACCAGCACCATCTCCTCTCAAACCCTAGTTCATCTCTTGTATCCAATCTTTGTCCCAAAGCCTCAGATTGGTACCTGTGGGTTGCTAGTAGTGTTGATTACTCCTCGTAATTGATGCTAGTTGGTTTATTTGGTGGAAGATCATATGTTCAGATCCATTATGCATATTAATACCCCTCTGATTATGAACATGAATATGATTTGTGAGTAGTTACGTTTGCTCCTGAGGACATGGGAGAAGTCTTGCTATTAGTAGTCATGTGAATTTGGTATTCGTCCGATATTTTGATGAGATGTATGTTGTCTTTCCTCTAGTGGTGTTATGTGAACGTCGATTACATGACACTTCACCATTGTTTGGACCTAGAGGAAGGCATTGGGAAGTAATAAGTAGATGATGGGTTGCTAGAGTGACAAAAGCTTAAACCCTAGTTTATAAGTTGCTTCGTAAGGGGCTGATTAGGATCCATATGTTTCATGCTATGGTTAGGTTTACCTTAATACTTCTTTTGTAGTTGCGGATGCTTGCAATAGGGGTTAATCGTAAGTGGGATGATTGTCCAAGTAAGGACAGCACCCAAGCACCGGTCCACCCACATACCAAATTATCAAAGTAACGAACGCGAATCATATGAACGTGATGAAAACTAGCTTGACGATAATTCCCATGTGTCCTCGGGAGTGCTTTTCTCTATATAAGAGTTTTTCCAGGCTTGTCCTTTGCTAAAAAAAGGATTGGGCCACCTTGCTGCACTTTATTTACTTTTGTTACTTGTTACCCGTTACAAAGTACCTTATCACAAAACTATCTGTTACCGATAATTTCAGTGCTTACAGAGAATACCTTGCTGAAAACCGCTTATCATTTCCTTCTGCTCCTCGTTGGGTTCGACACTCTTACTTATCGAAAGGACCACGATAGATCCCCTATACTTGTGGGTCATCACCCGTACAACTATTTTGCTGTTGTTAATCTAAGAATGCTGCCGGAAAATTGAAGCAATGCCACTTTTAAAGTAAATTGCATTCTTAACGAATGTTGTTTGAAGAGAATGTCTCTGTTAATATGAATCAATGCAACCGTTTTAGAAATTCTACTGTCCTACTTTGTTTTCCATCAAGATAAGTTAGATGCATCTTTTTGTCGCCGCTTGTTTCATCCTCCTTTATTGGCTAGTAATTGTTTCCTTTTTTGCCTCTGTTAAAACAGGGATATCTATTCAACTTGTTGCCTAGCAAACTTAAACGTCACACCGACGACTTTGCTTGATTTCCATGCAATTGCACAAAACAAGAATGGATTTCTTATTCGTGTTGACAGATTCGTAGGTGATCTTGTGTGCGTCATGACAGGTTGGTACTTGCCTTAATCCACATGATCGTGCAGTGTGTTTTGAGATGTTGTGCTACTTGTATTGGTACTGTTTTAAATAAATGTTGAATTGAAGCTATTGTATTGCTCTTTTTCCCATTAAGTAGTGAACAAAAATGGTACCAACCCAGCCATGATGCTTGTTGCTTTGTTACAACAAACTCTGCATCACCCCCTTTATAAGTAGATGGAAGCAAATGGTGTTGTTGCGCCCGCTCTCCCCTGGAACTGTTTATGCTTTTTCTTAATCTAATGCTGATGGTAAAATTAAGCAATGCCACTCTCAGAATTAACTACTGAACTGTTTTAAGATAATTTCTCTATTAATATGAATCAATGCAACCGTTTTAGAAATTCTACTGCCATATACTTTTTTCCATCAAGATAAGGTAGATGCTTCTTTTTGTGGCCGCATGTTTCATCCTCCTTTATTGGCAGTAATTGTTTTCTTGTTTGCCTCTGTTAAATCAGGGATATCTATTCAACTTGTTGCTGTAGCAAACTTAAATGTCACACCGGTGACTTTGCTTGATTTCTGTGCAACTGCACAAAACGAGATTGGCTTTCCTATTCGTGTTGGCAGATTCGTACGTGATCTTGTGTGCGTCATGATAGGTTGGCACTTGCCTTCATCCACATGATCGTGCACTGTGTTTTGAGATGTTGTGCTACTTGTATTGGTACTATTGTAAATAAATGTTGAATTGAAGCTATTATATTGCTGTCTTTTCCCATTAAGTAGTGAACAAAAATGGGACCAACCCAGACATGATGCTTGTTGCATTGTTACAACTAACTCTGCATCACCCCTTTATAAGTAGATGGAAGCACATGTTGTTGTTGCGCCCACTCTTGTAACACCCCGGATGTAACTTTCCATATTTGTAACTCCAACTCTTGCCATTTTCGGCTATGTGTTATGATATTCCCTCCGTGGTCGGATTTTGTCTTTCGTTTTGCATTTTGTTCATGTCATGCATCTCATATCATGTCATCATGTGCATTGCATTTGCATACGTGTTCGTCTCATGCATCTGAGCATTTTCCCCGTTGTCCATTTTGCAATCCGGCGCTCCCACCTCCTCCGGCGCACCCCTCTTGTTTTCTTTTGTGAGCGGGTGCCAAACATTCTCGGAATGGACCGAGGCTTGTCAAGTGCCCTAGTATACCACCGGTCAAGTTTTGTTTCATTTGGAGGTTATTTGGTACTCCAACGGTTAACCGGGCATCCGCAAAGTCCTTTTGTGTGTTGCAGCAAAACCCCCCTCAAAACCAGCCCAAAACCCACCAAACTCTCTTCCATGCTGTAGGCCGTTCGATCACGATCGTGTGGGCGAAAACCGCACCTCATTTTGACTCTCCTAGCTCCCTCTAGCTATATATATGCATCCCCTCCCGAAAACATTCGCAGTCCAACCCTAGCCCCGCTCCCTCTCCGCTGGCGGACGTGTCCGTACCGCCGCCGGACGAAATCGTGCCGCCGCCCAGACGAATCAGCCGCCGCCACGTCGCCTCTGCGCCTCCCACCTCGCGCCCCGCCGCCGCGGCCCGCCAGGCCCACCGCGGGCCTGCACGAGCCCGCAGCCGCCGCCGCCTGCCTCTCGCGCCGCGCCTGCCCCGCCGCCTTGCCGCGCCGCCGCGCCTGCCTCGCCGCCGTCGCCCGCCGGCGCCACGCCGCCGCCGCCGTCCACCGCCGTGCCCCGATCCCTCCGGCGCCGCGCCCTCCTTCCCCGACGCCGTCGCCCTCTCCTCCATCTCCTCCCGCCGCCAAGCCGGCCACCGCGAGCAGCAGCTCCAGCTCCGGCCACGGCGAGCCCGAGCTTCCTCGAGATCCCGATTCAGTCAAACGAAGGTTGACTTTCCCGAGACCCCGAAATTTTGGCAAGTCCTGTGATTTTTACAATAAGTGCATCTGTTCATCATGGCATAACTCTCTGCATATAGCTCCGTTTCGCGCGTGTAATATATCGAATTGTTCGTCTCGTGATGTTCTACATTTGGTTAAATTGCACCATGTTCATTAGAGACCATCTTGATGCCCAAATCTCTGGTGCAAGAGTGCTACTTGCTGTTGTCTGCTGTTACTTAGCAGAACTTGGAGATTTGTTATTTTTGTATCATTTAATCTGTGCATCTTATGGGCATGAGCTCTACATGTATTTTGTTGTATGCCATGCCATCATTCCAGTGGTGTATGCCATGTATTTTTGTGATCTCTGTGGTGACTAGCACAAGCATGCAAACTAGGCTCAGTAATGTTTCTGATTTCAGGGACTTGGTGATTCCTCCAAGTCTTTGTCTGCTGTTATTTTGTTGCCATGTAAACTTAATGCTACAGAGAGATCTATGCACATTTTGGAGATGTTCAGTAAGGATGTTTTGTAGATATTGTTGTAATCGATCCATTCCTGCCCTTGTTTGCAATTATGGAGTGCCATAGCATGACTCAATCTTGCTCTACTTTTGCGATAAAATATTTCTGACAGATTGTTTACGTGTTATTCAATTTTGCCAACCTTGTTGTAGTTGATCCATTCATGCTATGTACTTGCTCATGCCATGGTTAGCTTCATAAACATGCCATCTTGCTGTAGTTATGCTTATTTTGTCATGCATTGCTTTGTGGTGACTGCATCAAGCTCACCAAGATGCCTTCATATTATTGTTAACGAAACTTGCTATGTTTACATGGCTGCCATCATATCTTCTGGTCCTTTTTGGCTTATAGTTAGTAAGGGACTTTTGTCATATGCATTTAGTAGAATACTGCCATGCCTTGTTTTGCCATGTTAATTTCCTGTAGCTTGTTGATTTCGTGCTCTGAACATTGCTACCTGATGCTGTTTTCTGCCATGTCCAGTAATTTCACCAAGTCTGTGAACCTGTTATCTTTTGCACTTTTGTCATGCTTGTTTGAGCCTGTTACGTTGTGATCTAGCCGTAGCTCAGTGTTCATCTTTTGTCAAGCATCTCCTGTAGATTAGTTCCATATGCTTTGTTTCTATGTTGGAGTGCTGTAGCATTGTTACTTGTTGCGTTCTAAGTGCTATCATGCTGTTAATCGCAGATTCGTGTCATTCTTGTTGTGCTTGCCATTTGCAAACCGTGCATCCGTTTCCGGTGATCTTTATATCGATTTCGACCGAAATCATCCCATCTTTCCAGTGGCATGCTTGGTTTGCCAAGTTACTGCCTTGTTCATCATTTTCCTTCCGGAGCACGCATATGCATCGCATATCATATCTCGCATATCATACATGTTTTGCATCATGTTGCTTGTGCATTTCTCGTGATTGATTGTGGTTCCATTCCTTGTGTTCTTGTCTTGGGTAGAGCCGGGAGATGAGTTCGTGAATGAGGAACCTGTTGAGTACGCTTACGAGGATCAAGCTTTCGACAACTCTGAGAACCTTGCAGGCAAGATGACCACCCCTCGAAATCACTTCTATCTTTGCTTTGCTAGCTATTCGTTCTATTGCCATGCTGCGCTACCTACCACTTGCTATATCATGCCTCCCATTTTGCCATGTCAGCCTCTAACCATCCTTTTCCTAGCAAACCATTGTTTGGCTAAGTTACCGCTTTTGCTCAGCCTTTCTTATAGCGTTGCTAGTTGCAGGTGAAGTTGAAGTTTGATTCCATGTTGGAACATGGATATGCTGGGATATCACAATATCTTTTATTATATTAATGCATCTATATATTTGGTAAAGTGTGGAAGGCTCGGCCTTATGCCAGGTGTTTTGTTCCACTCTTGCCGCCCTAGTTTCCGTCATACCGGTATTATGTTCCTTGAGTTTGCGTTCCTTACGCGGTCCGGTGATTTATGGGACCCCCTTGACAGTTTGCCTTGAATAAAACTCCTCCACCAAGGCCCAACCTTGGTTTTTCCATTTGCCACCTAAGCCTTTTTCCCCCGGGTTTTCTAGAGCCCGAGGGTCATCTTTATTTTAAACCCCCGGGCCAGTGTTCCTCTGAGTGCTGGTGCAAACTAGAGCCCTTTGCAGCGCCACCTTGGGGAAACTCGAGGTTTGGTTTTAGTTGTACGGACTGCTCATCCGGTGTGCCCTGAGAACGAGATATGTGCAGCTCCTATCGGGATTTGTCGGCACATTCGGGCGGCTTTGCTAGTCTTGTTTTACCATTGTCAAAATGTCTTGTAAACCGGGATTCCGAGACTGATCGGGTCTTTCCGGGAGAAGGTTTATCCTTCGTTGACCGTGAGAGCTTATGATGGGCTAAGTTGGGACACCCCTGCAGGGTATTATCTTTCGAAAGCCGTGCCCGCAGTTATGAGGCGGATGGGAATTTGTTAATGTCCGGTTGTAGAGAACTTGTCACTTGACCCAATTAAAATACATCAACTGTGTGTGTAGCCATGATGGTCTCTTCTCGGAGGAGTCCGGGAAGTGAACACAGTTTGAGTTATGAATGACGTAAGTAGGAGTTCAGGATCACTTCTTGGTCTCTGCTAGATGACGACCGTTCCGTTGTTTCTCTTCTCGCTCTCTTTTGCGTATGTTAGCCACCATATATGCTTATTGCCTGCTGCAGCTCCACCTCATTACACCATCCTTTCCTATAAGCTTAAATAGTCTTGATCTCACGGGTGTGAGATTGCTGAGTCCTCGTGACTCACAGATTCTACCAAAACAGTTTCAGGTGCCGACGATGCCAGTGCAGATGATGGGATCGATCTCAAGTGGGAGTTCAATGAGGAACGTGGTCGTTACTATGTGTCTTTTCCTGATGGTCAGTAGTGGAGCCCAGTTGGGGCAATCGGGGATCTAGCATTTGGGGTTATCTTATTTTCATTTGGATTTTGACCGTAGCCGGTCTATGTGTGTATTTTGGATGATGTATGATCTATATTTATGTATTGTGTGAAGTGGCGATTGTCAGCCAACTCTTTATCCCATTCTTGTTCATTACATGGGATTGTGTGAAGATGACCCTTCTTGCGACAAAACCACAATGCGGTTATGCCTCTAAGTCGTGCCTCGACACGTGGGAGATATAGCCGCATCGTGGGCATTACAAGTTGGTAATCAGAGCCATCCCCGACTTAGGAGCCCCCCTGCTTGATCGAATCGCTGGCGTTGTTGAGTCTAGAACAAAAATGTTTTGAGTCTTAGGATTATATATATCGGAGATTAGGATTCTTTTACTCCTCAGTCCCTTCGTCACTCTGGTGAGGTCTCCTGACGTAGAAGTTTCGACTCTTCTCTCCTCAAATTTCACTAAAAAAATTTAGGATCACGCGGGTATCTTAGAATCGTTCCGATGGGTTTGTGACGAGAACATTATTCTTGGTGCCTCCTGACATTTAGGGGTTGTGGCAGTGTCCCGGGGAGTTGAGCTCCGAGGTGTTGTCGTCACAATTTTATCGTTGCAGTTCTGGAATACCTGAGTTTCGCCGACATCAATCTCTTTTATGCAGTTGTTGGTGAGATCACCTCGACGCCACCCAGTACTGGGGCGGGAGTTCAGGGGTATTGCCATAACTCGTATAACGGATGTTTTTCGAAGGTTGAGGTAAATGATTTCCGAAGGTTTCTTGGTTATGTGTTGACGGATGGATACAGCTGGATCTAGGGATTGTTAGTTTGGGTGATATATTTTGTGTCCCCTGTATCCCCAACACCAGATTGCATAACGAGAAAGTTTCGGGAGTTAATAAGTGGGAATTCAAGTAGCTCTTAGGATATCTTTCCAACAGACGCATGATATGAGATTGGGGTTCGACGTCTAGTGGTCCGCCTGTACACGGTTGGTTTTACAGTGGTCTCGTAGTGTCTTAAAGAGTCCTTTGCTATGCCGACTCGGGGACGCTTCGTATGTCATGTGCACAGCCTTGTACATGATGGTGCTATACGATTGAGCCCGTGTGGGCCCCACCACGAAAACTTCGGACGAAATATCTATCATATGTTTGTTCCGGCTTATTCTGCAAGCCAATACTTTGTTTTGTTTTCAATTGTGGTATTTGAGTTGCTTCGAAGTCAAATGTTGATTCCATATTTTTCTAAGTGGCTTCTCAACTTATGGAAGTGTGATGATTTACTATGGAATTCATTCGTTCATCCTTGTTCGAATGTTTATTGTGAAGACTATATGTTGCAATTTCTATCCGTTGATTCTACTTGTCTATTTGTCTATCAAGATGCTAACGGATGTCACCCTCTTCAGGATGGCTCCGCCAACTCGTCAGAATCCGGATCGCAACGAAGGGAGTCAGTCGAACCCTCCGCCACCACCTCCGCCTCCGGAGGCATGGCAAGCTATCATGGCAGCCACCAACGCCAATGCTCAGATGATTCTGCAACTCTTGCAAGAACGCACCCAAGGGCAAGGCAATCAAGGAAATCAAGGCCAAGGCAACAATCAGCCTTACTTCGCTACCCTCAACCAGTTTCTCGCAAATCAGCCCAAGTCTTTCAGCTACTGTGCCGAGGCCACAGATGCCGATGATTGGCTCGTGGACATCTACAAGCATTTTGAATGTAGCAATGTCAGGCCTAACGACTATGTGAAGTTCGCTTCTTTTCAGCTCAAGGACCAAGCTGCTGATTGGTTTCAACAATACAAAGAATCCAGAGGAGGTCGTGTGATCACTTGGACTAACTTCTGTCGGGACTTCAAAGCGCACCACATTCCACAAAGTGTTTTTGAGAGCAAGCGTGAGGAGTTCCGCAATCTCAAGCAAGGCAACATGTCTGTGTATCAATTCAACATCCAGTTTCAGAAACTTGCTCGCTTCGCTAAACAAGACGTTCCTGATGAAAAGAGCATGATCTATCACTTCAGAGGTGGCCTTAGAGAGGATCTGCAGTTAGCTCTCGTTCTTGTTGAGCCTACTCAGTTTGATCAATTCTATAACATGGCACTGAAGCAAGAGGCTGCTCAGCTCAAGTGTGAGGCTTCTATGAAGAGAGTCAGAGACGCAGTTCAGTCTTCTTCTTCCTCACTTGTGGCTGCTAAGCAACAGAAGTTCTGGTTGCCTCCTCCTCCTCCGTTTCGTCAGCCTTACCAGCAAAAGAACAAAGGTGGCCATGGTTCTTCCAACGCTTCCAACTCTGGCTATCAGAACAAGTCTCAGAATCAAGCTCCAAAGTCCAATGCTCTTTATCATCGTCCACTCTCAGAGGTGACTTGCAACAAGTGTCAGCAGAAAGGTCACTATGCTAACAAGTGCTTCAACCAAAGGCGTCTTCCACCTCCTCCTCCTGTCAGATCTTCCAGCAATGTAGTGGTCAAGCATAATCCAAAGTCTGCTAAGGTGAACATGATGAATGCAGCTCAAGCGGAGGAATCTACTGATGTGATAATGGGTAATCTCTCAGTTAATGATATTCCTGCAAATGTTCTTTTTGATACTCGTGCATCGCATTCTTTCATTTCTAGACCTTTTGTGGCTATGCATGATCTAGTTACTGAAGTATTGCCGAGTCCTCTATCTATTGTTTCTCCGGCTCGACAACTGACTTCTCGAGCATTCGTTCGGGATTCCGTAATCAAGATGGGCGACTATAAATTTCTGGCCAAACCAATTGTTCTTGGTGACTCGGATATTGATCTTATTCTCGGGATGGACTGGCTTTCTAAGCACAAGGCTCAACTAGATTGTGTTGCCAGAGAAATTCAATTGACACACTTTTCTGAGGATGTTATCATTTATGCCGCTCGTGATGAAACCATTCGGTTGTTTTCTCTCAATGAGAAGGGCGAATTGAATGCCATCTCTCAAATTCCAGTCGTTTGTGAGTACCAAGATGTCTTTCCTGAAGAGCTTCCGGGTATGCCTCCTCACCGGCCAGTTGAGTTCGTTATGGATCTTGAGCCAGGCACTGAACCCGTTTGCAAGCGTCCATACAAGCTTGGACCCAACGAGCTGAAGGAATTGAAGAAACAGCTCGATGAACAAGAGCGTCTGGGTTTGATCAGACCGAGTTCATCTCCATGGGGTTGTGGTGTTCTTTTTGTCAAGAAGAAGGATGGCACGGACCGACTTTGTGTCGACTACCGTCCATTGAACAAGAAGACAATCAAGAACAAGTATCCACTTCCCAACATCAATGAGCTATTCGAGCAACTCAAAGGTGCTAAAGTATTCTCCAAGCTTGACCTTCGTATGGGTTATCATCAGATTCGCATTCGTGAAGAAGATATTCCCAAGACAGCATTCAGAACAAGCTTTGGTTCTTATGAATATACTGTCGTGTCTTTCGGACTTGTCAATGCCCCTCCAACATTCTCTCGGATGATGAATTTCATCTTCAACCCCTATACCAATGAATTCGTCCTGGTGTATCTCGATGATATATTGGTCTTCTCCAAGAATAAGAAGGGGACCATGCCAAACATTTGCGTTTGGTGCTCGACAAGCTCAGAGAGTATAAATTCTATGCGAAGTTCTCAAAATGTGAGTTTTGGCTCGATGAAGTTCTTTACCTTGGTCACATCATCTCTGCCAAGGGCATCGCTGTTAATCCCGAGAAGGTGTCCGCAATTGTGAATTGGGAACCTCCTCAGAATGTCAAGCAGCTCCGCACTACTGGAATCAGCTAATTTGCCATCTGCCAGCTCTTTGCCGTCTGCTAGCTGACGGCAAAGAAGCTCTTTGCCATCAGCTACCCATAAGCAGATGGCAAAGAAAAGGCTGACGGCAAAGAAGCTCTTTGCCATCTGCCAGCTCTTAGCTGTCTGCCAGCAGACGGCAAAGAATGTTTGCCGTCCGCTGGCAGACGGCAAAGAGTGTGGTGGCCCCCCACCCCCCCGCTCGTTTGAAAAAATCTTAACGGCCCACCTCTTTGCCGTCCGCTAGCAGACGACAAAGAGGCAGAAAGGCGGACGGCAAAGGCTGGCGGACGGCAAAGAGGGCACTTGACTAACGGCAGGTACCCCCTGCCCGTTACTCACTTCCTCCTCGCCCTTCTCCTCCCACCCCGCCGCCGCCGCCGCCCCGCCGCGCGCCGCCGCCCCGTCGCCCCCCCGCCCGCCCCCCGTCGCCCCACCGCCCCGGCTCCCCGCCGCCCCACCGCCCCGTCGCCCCCCCCGCCCCGGCCCCCCGCCGCCCCGCGCCCCCCCGCCGCCCCAGGCCGCCTCCTCCACCGCCCCGCCCCGGCCCCCCGCCGCCCGGCCCCCCCGCCCCGCCTCCTCCCACCGCCCCGCCCCGGCCCCCCGCCGGCCGGGCCCCCGCCGCCCCACCTCCTCCACCGCCCCGCCCCGGCCCCCCGTCGCCGGCCCCTCCCCGACCC